>NC_138374.1:112585024-112598798 GCF_054177405.1 Leptonychotes weddellii
CCCAGTTTGGGTGTTGGGAGCTGTTGTGATCACTGGGCACTCCTGGGGATGAATGGGGCACTCAGCGGGGCGCAGTGGCCCTCCAGGGACACGGTTCCAGGGCTGGGCAGGACGCTTACTTGCACTGCCGGGCTGGGTACTACCGGGCCGCAGAAGGCTATTCCACAAAACTGCCTCGTGCCAGAGCTGGAGGGGGCCCTTGGAGGCCGCCCAGGCCACGGAAACTGGCACCCAGAGAGGCAGGGCTTGCCCTAGCACACAGCCAGCTAGTTTAGTCTTCTGCAAAGCAAGAGCCCAGCTCCGGCCGAGCTTACTGACTTAGACGAGGTAGAAGCGTGGAGACCTGTGTTCTAGCCTCTGCCTCGTCACCCTCACCTCTGCGGTGAATCCCATACTGTTTCCTTGCACGAAGTGCCTGGGGAGCCCACGGGAGCCCTCTCAGCAGCAGGGGAAGACACTCCTTTCCCTCAAGTGGTTACAAACTACACCACGGAGCACTTACTACTCGTCAGGCCCTGTTCCACTCACACACGCACACCGACCCCTTCCAACACCCTGCGAGATAAGCTAATATTCCCACTTCTCGGTCGAAGAAACGAAGACAGGTTCATTTGCCCAAGTTCACAGGGCTTGGAAGAGGCAGCGCGGGGACTGGGCCCTGGGCGGCCTGGCTCCCGTGTCTATGCCCCTGACCACTGCGCTATAGTGCCCTTTGGTGGGTCCCAGGTCGAGGGTTTCCAGGCGTGGGCCCCTTGGTGCCTGCTCTGAGCTCCCCTGGCCCTGCTACACCAGTAGAAGCTAGAGAAGACCCTCCTTCGCTACTGACTGGCACCCCCCTTCAACCAGGGGGAGACTGAAATCTAGGGAGATTGGGTGGCCTGCAGATGTCAGGTCTGAAGGTGCTTGAGAGAGCGACCACTCCAAGGGTCCCAAACCAGCATCATCAGCACCCAGCCTCTTCCAAATTTCTGCCATTTGTACTGACTGTTTCGCTAACATTTTCTTCACATGCACTCACGTCCCCCCTTCTCACTTGTACTTAGCACCAGTTTCCTCGAAATCACGAAATTTATGTGCTGATTGCGTTTTTTTCCTAATACTCATTAAAATAATTACATAACTACTAGAATGAAAAGTACTCTTTGGGGAACCCCTACAATCACCACGCTCACATGAACTGCTCTTTGGGCAACAATGGGCTGGGTGTCCTCATTCTATCTGGAGACGCTCAGGCTCAGACAGAAGGCCTGCTGTTTGAGGTCACCCAGCAAAGAGCAGCAGAGCCAGGGCGGGACCAGAGCTCCTGACTCCCAGCCTGGAGCCTTGCCCTCCGTGTCCACCCCGATGCAGTAATCAGAGGAGCGGGGGCGCACAGGGTCGGGCTGCCTCTGGCCTTGACTCTGAGCTCAGCTCAAAGCCTAGGGAGCAGAGATGTCACTGGGCAAGAGAGCCACCAAATAATCACCCCCAGGGAGTTCTGAGCAGAACTTCAGGAGTGGGATTTAGCTGAGGAGGTCAGGGTTTCCTGGAGCCCTAGGGGCCGCCATCATGCCAAGTAGGAATTCCCTGGTGAATCTACAAAGCCTTGACTGGATGGGGAGGTTATGCTGTACTAATAATGACAGTGAAGTGAGTAAGAAGAGCCAATACTCACCAGGTGCTTATTTACGTTCGAGGATTGTTCTAAGTGTTTTATACACATTAACAATTTATTCCTTACAACAACCCAAGGAAGGAGGTAATTACCCCCATTTCACAGTGAGCAAACAAAGGCACGTAAGGCTTTAAAATGTGCTCACAGTTGCCTGGCCAGTAGGTGGCAGAGTTAGCATCTGCACCCAGGCTACTGGCTCAGAGGTCATGCTTTTAACTGCCCCGCTCGCTTTACTAAATGGAGGACTGATCTTAGGGGGAGACTTTGGTGCAGGCCCTCATAATGGCAGCCATCTCCTGAGGAGCGCTTGCCACGGGCTAGGCCCTGGGCCATGGTACTATTACAGAGGGCAGGGCTGGCTCAGAGGGGTGAGGGGCTGGCCAAAGCAGCCAGGTCCTTTCCAGCTTCTAGGCCCACACTCTGACACCCCCACCTGCTGGCTCCCCGGAGCCCGGCGCAGTCCCCTGTGCCTGGAGAGCAAATGGTCAGGAAGAGGAAGCGAAACAAAGGTCTAGGCACCCTCCCTTCTAGCCCTTCCATCACTCCAAGCTCTGCTTCGGCCTCAACCCCCCCAGGGCGAGCTAGCGACGGTGGGAGCTGGTGAGAGGCTCGAGCAGCTTCTGCCAACGCCTCCCGCCCAAGACGCTGAGCCTCGCAGGGGACTTGGGATGAGCTGTGTCCCTGGCAGCTGCAGCCCACATCCCCGAGGTGAGCCCATCTGTGGAGGACCCATCAATTTCTTGCTACCAACGGCCCCACCAGGCAACTCCACCAGTTTGCTCTGGAGCTAAAGGCCGAGGTATGGGCAGATCATGGCCACAAGCCTTAGGAAGTGGGGGAGCCCTTTATGGTTCTGAGGGAGGGAAGTGGCATGATCCTGAGAGAAATGATGAAGGTGTGAACTGGGGAGTGGCAGTAGGGGCAGAGGAAGGGGACAGATTCCTGAACTACAGTTGACTCTTGTGCAATGTGGGAGTTACGGGCGCCGACCCCCTCTCCCCCTGCGCAGTTGAAAATCCACATATAACTTTCGACTCCCCCAAAACTTAGCTACTAATAGCCTGCTGTTGATTGGAAGCCTTACTGATAACATAAACAGTCGATTAACACATATTTGGTATGTTATATGTACTATATACTATATTCTTAGAATAAAGTAAGCTAAAGAAAATATTAAGAAAATCATAAGGAAAATACATTTACAGTACTGTGCTGTAAAAAATCCACATATAGGTGGACCAAAGCAGTTCCTGTTGTTCAACAGTCAGCTGTACTTGAAGGTCAAGTTGGTGGGACTTTGTGAATGACTGGGCATAGGCATCGCAGAAAAAGGGAAGAATCAAGAATTGAATGACCTCCAGGTTTCTGGCTTGAACAAGTTGGTGGGTGGGGCTACAACCGATTCAGATAATGAATATAAAAGCCAATTAAAGATGAGCTTAATCTTGGACATGCGTATTTGACAGGCTTGAGGCACCCAGTGGGAGGATCCAGCTGAGAGCCAGGTAGACGAGCCTGGAGCTCAAGGGTCGGGTCTGGGCTAGAGAGAGATTCTAAAGTCAATACCAGAAAATCACAAAGGAGAACAGACTTTCAGGGAGAGTACTTAGACATGAAATATTAGATTGAGTCATGTAAGCTGGGAATGGAAGCCTGAGAAATAGCAAATATTTAGGGAGAAGTGAAGGGATGGTCAGAAAGGGCAAGGAGGACCAAAGAGGCAAGGTCCCAGAAGCCAAGTGAAGAATTTCATGAAGGAAGAAGGATCACAGTATCAAATGTAGTGGGGGGCGGGGGCAGAAAGAGAAGAACCAAGGACATCCTCTGGGTCTGGCAATTAGTCATCAATGACCTTGCCTCTGGAGGGCTTGGGGTGAAGGACCGAAAGGGCAGGAGGTGGATGTGGAGCTCATGGAAATTTCTTTGTAGGGCAGAAGACCTGAATCTGTTAACAGGCTGAGAAGGACCAGGAAATAAGGTGAGGTTGAAGAGATGATAGAGGTCCCAGGAAGAAGGGGATGGGTGAGTTGGCTTTGAACAGGAGGGACATACTATTCCCAAGACCACAGCAAAGGAGGCCAAGATAAGTATGAAGAAAAACTTGCAGAGGGGAGTAAGGAAGTTGAGAGATCACACCCACTGGTCTTGATTTTCTTGAAGTAGCAAGGTAAGATCTTCTAGGGTAGGGAGAAGGGGAAATACAGGAAGGTTGCCTAGTGACCTCCAGAAAGAGTGAACCACGAGAAAGGATTCATACCAAAGGATTAATGCTCTCCCACCCCCGCACCAAAGGTAGGGAGGAGGTGGGGGGTGGAAACTAGTCTCTCATAAGCAGAGCAGAGCTACCCAGGGAGGAGCAGAGAAGTCAGGCTGGGTTGTGGATCCATGGTTGGGGTTTTGCTGGTGGATGAGTATGGTGGATACAAGGAAACAAAGAGTACAAGGGAGATGGAGTGGGTCTGAGTGAGGAATAGAGGAGAATCCACCAGGAAGCGTGCTGGCCTCTCCCTGTCCGTTCCCTGTGTGTCACTTCTCTTTGAGCCACACGAGGATAAGTGCTAGCCTTAAACCACGGAGACCGATTCTAAGACTCTAATCCCCGGGGCCAAACCCAACCAGTGTCTTCCAGGTAGGTCCAATCCATTACAGTATGTCTGGTGGGTTTGATGGGAAACACAGGATTTCTGAGCACGACACTAACATTCATGTCGCACCACATGAGATGGGATAGCATGTCACTTCGGCTCTTTTCTGTCATCAATGGCAGGGATCCTAATCTCTGTTCCAGGTGACCAGCAAAGCAGTAAACTCTCCTGCTGGGCCCCCTGTTCTTTCATCATCCATAGAAAGATGAGGTACACTCTTCAGTAGTCGTCTAAAGGTCAATTTTTTGTGCGTGAGGTGAAGCATATTTAGGTATTTGGCTACTAGGAATTCTTATGTAAAGTGAACAGTCATTCTAATTTTTTAAATTATTTCCAGATATTTGGCTTATTTATGGTGACAACTGCTTGCTTCATATCAAATCCTTAAAACCACCAAAACCTGGTTGGATCATCTGCAGGACTTAATCAAAACTCAGAGACACACAGGACTCAAGGTTTCCCCGAGGCGGTGTGGTTTAGTGGGGACCCAACAGCGTTAGACACCCATTGCTGGATTGGTTATTCTCAACAAGTTAACACACCCATCTGCCCACTTTAGAAAAGACCCAATTTTGTCTGCCCCTTGAAGTGCACACAGCCCCACTGTGAAAGAATCACATTGGCCCCCTCCACCGGGCTTCGAGAGCAGCAGGTGCTGCGTCTCTACCAGGCAGACAAACACGGTAGAAACCAGGGCTGGCTCCTCTGCCTGGCCTCCCGTCCGGGGCACATGTAGCTCCTGTCAACCCCACCGTAAACCTTCACGCTGGCTTAGCGTATCTCTGCAGGATCCCACAATCATTCTGGTCCCTTCTCAGCTGTGTCCCTCGCTTGCTTCCAAGGCCAACTCCCAAGTCTCTGCTCTTCCCGGAAGCCCCATCTACATGTTCACCCCCTCCCATCCCTTTTAGTGCTTGTACTGGACTTCGAACTTGGGCAAATCTTGGCAAACTGAAATCCCCACCTCACGTTTGTTCTCCTGGCCCCCACCTCTCACCAAGAACCAGCATGGGGCTCTGCACACAAAGCTTCTAAATACCTGTTTGTTCGCACAACCCAAGGATAGAAACTTCAGTTAGACCCCCCTGGTCCCTCTAGGTGCACTGTTTCTGCAGGGTCTTGGACGCACCCTGCGCTGCACTTGCCAGGAGGGAATGGGGGGTCCCTGACGGTGCGCACATTTGCTGCTCCCAGGCCGTTCTGTTTTCCTGGCTGCCCCAGCCCCTCTGAATAGCTGTGGGTTTTCATCAGGGAAAATGTATGGATTTTGCAGCAAGCACTTTTTACTGTATCTGAAAGATACTGACAGCAGGCCCTGTTCAGAGTTTAAGGGGGAATCTCCCACAAAGATGAAACACAAATCAAATCTCAGGCTAATTCCCCAGGGTCAGTGGATAGAGCTTGTGAGGGGCCGGTCCCCACCCGTCAAGCGAGCAGGAATCCTGGCGAGCCCCGGGCCTCTGCTGGGACCCCCCGTGGGCCCTGCCACAGCCACCGGGACTGTCTAAGCTCTGCTTCTCTGCCCGGACCTAGTAAGGACCACGTTCTCTGTCCGCTCTCTGAGAAGCAGCGTTTATCAGATCACTTGCGAAACACTCCCAGCGCTCTAGACCTCTTGAAATCCAGAAAGTGAGAGAAATCAGACAATTTAATGATGGCTTCCTTGGTCTACAGACAACGGAAGGACAAACGTTTCTCTCCATGCACTGGTACAATGAATGAGAGCCGAGCGACAATCCCAGGACAGGCGCCGTGGTATTCAGACCCGCTGCTCGGCCTCCTGGTCACGTGGTCCCACCAACTGTGTGGCTCAGCGACTGCAGACCTGGGGAGGCGGGGGGACGGCCTGGCCCCCTGAGGTGGGAGTGAGGGGCCAGGGGCCACAGGGAGCGAGGCGCAGCGACACTGCTGTACGCTGGTGGAAGGGTGTGGGGGGGGGGGGACAAGTGTCTGGGTGTGCCCTGAAGACAGGGCAGCTCAGTGGCATCAGCTGCCCCATCAGAGCCGTCCTGAGGGCTGGAAGCAGGCTGAGCTGGGGCTGAGGTATCAGGGCCGGGAGGAAGGTGGCCAGAAGAACCAGGCAGAGAAGGGGCACATGCTGACTGCTTCCCTCCCACACACTGAGTTCTTGATGACCCGGCTCCATCTTGCAAAGGGTAAGGACACTCCCAAGATTTGGAGCTGAAGGGGTGTCGGGGTGAAGTAAGGAGGTACAGACTGTTCCAATCCTGAGGCCACCTGAAGCGTCTCCACTCCGTTCTGGCCTGCCACCGCCTCCCCTCAAGCCCGAAGACTGGAGCAGGCAAACCCAAGATCAGGGACCCCACCACTCTTCCCAGATTCCATCGGCAGACAACACCTTTTCTAAAGAGAGAGAGGAGAAGGAAAAAGGCCATGGGCTTCTAAAGAGAAATCCTGGGAAGGGTGGCACCGAGGGCTGGGGAAGGGGCCTCTGGCTTTGTCCAGCCCTGGAAGCTGGCAGCCGTGGCCTCTGGTCCTTGACCCAACCCCGCCGGCCCACCTAGCTGAGCATCTTGTGCCGATCGAAGACTGTCTTGCGCTGCTCCTGCACCTGCAGCTTCCACCGCTGCTGAGCGCCCTCCACACGCTCCAGGACGGTGTTTGCTCGAGGGCCCCCCAGGGAGGCAGTGGTGGCAGCCACAGAGCGAGCATCCTGCAGGGGTAAGAGACAGGAGAGAAGGTTCAGCACGGTGAGCCAGGGCGGGTCTCGGAAACCCGACACAGAAAAAATGCCCCTACAGCAGTCCCAAAGGCTGAGCGCCCCCCACCCGAGACTGGGAGGCTGGACCTCCTCCCCGGCTGGGGGCTGCTCGAGGGCCTCGCCCAGCGCACCAGGCCAGTGGCAGGCTCGGTGTTCGGAGAATGTGTAGGGCGCCCTGGGAAAGGGGGCGCTCTGGGAGGAGCATTATCTAGGGCCCCAGTTACCACACAGCTGTAGTTCAAATTGGGTCCCCAACTGCACCCCACTGGCCAATTTCTAGCCCTCAGGAGGAATACTGAGTGTTGGCCTCAGGACCTCACGGGGTCAGCGCAGAAGCCCTGATGCCCTTTGTGGCTTGAGGAAACGCATCGGTGAGCGCCAGGGCGGGCACCAGGCTGCAGAACCCCCCCGCCCTGCCAGCCACCGCCCAGGGACAGCAGGACGACCCGGGCACTAGGGCCTGGCCTCCCGGGGCAGGGAGCACATGGGTACCAGTGGGGAAGATGGGCCCACTGAGGAGTGTGCACGGGCACTGCTCTGCCAGGGGCTGGGACACCCGGCTGACTACCCCCAGCAAAGAAGGCATGTCCCTCACTCAGGGAGTGTGGCAGGGATGGAAATCCACCCCCGCACTCCCATTCCAGAGCCTGCCTGGCCCACTCTCCTCTGACAGGTTAGGATAGCTCAGCTCCTCCTCTGTGTGCCCGGCTGATCCCCTTCCCCTCTGCTCTCGGAACCGCTTCTGTTGTCAAAGGCAGCAGCTCCCCTAATTACCACCTCTCTGCCTCTGAAGCTCCGGAGCCCATGCATTTCCTGCAGGACCCCAACCTGATCTTTGGGGGGAATTAGAGCCGAGGGCCAGGCCCACACCCCCGTGGGGATTTCCTCCCTCGCTCTCCCTGCCTCTCATCTCCTGCCACACATCTC
Organism: Leptonychotes weddellii; assembly: GCF_054177405.1. Lineage (NCBI taxonomy): Eukaryota > Metazoa > Chordata > Mammalia > Carnivora > Phocidae > Leptonychotes > Leptonychotes weddellii. The sequence goes on from NC_138374.1 coordinate 112,592,973, forward strand.
TTAAGGGATTAGCACACCTCTCTAAGCCCAGAGCCGCCCAGTAAATGCAACTTTGCTTCTAATGCCCTGCGCTGGCACGGCTTCTGTCACCTCGCAGCTGCCAGGCTGGGGAGAAGGGAGGGGTGGGTGAGGCGAGGGGAGGCGAGGGGAGGCAGAGAGCTGGCAGTTGCAGAGAGGTGGCCGGCTAGGGCTGAGGCTGGCAGGCAGTTCACTGTCGCCGCAGAGCTGAGTCACTGTCTCCTGAGGGACAAGGCCTCCCTGGGGGGTCCGGGTCCAGGACCCTGAGGAAGGCTTCCTGGGCCGCAGAGCTGCCGATCCCAGCGACACGGAGGACGCAGGTGCTGACAGCCTCAGGCAGGGGGCGCACTGAGCCCAGAGTCAGGACTCCTGGGTTCTAGACTGGGCTCCGAGGGGCCATCTTCTCCCTGTCTCAGGCCCCACGCCCCCCCGGCCCCCAAGGGGGCCCATCTCCGAGGCCTACAGTGGGAGCTGGGACAGAGGGACAGCCTTAGCCACCTGGCAGCTTTGGGTCCCTGGACAAGTGACTATTTCTCCAAGCTTCAGTTTAATAAAGCCAGTCTTTGCAGACTTTTTTGACTGTACTGTCAGCAGAAATTAACATGTACCTCATGACCCAGTGTGTGTGCACAAACATATGCATACGCAATAAAGAAGTTTTATAAGACACTTAAGTATGAGGCATTCTGATATTCTTTGCTCTGCTCTCCGTCATTTTTTTAAAACGCTGGTTATGACTCACAACTGATTTCATGACCTAATGGCTTGTGACCCATACTCTGAAAAACAAGGTTTAGGGTGAGGACATGGGTACAGCAAGGTTAAATAAAATCATATATATAAAGTTCTTAGTACTCTGGCCTTCACGGAGTAGGAGCTCAGGAAACGTTTCGCTTTCTTCTTCCCTGGCAGTTCAGCTCGGGGGTTGAGAACACCGTGGAATCAGACAAACCCAGCTCTGAATCTTGGCTCTGACACCTACCGGAATAGGACCCTGGGCAGGTCAGCTCATTCTCAGAACCTATGTCCCTATCCGTAAGACGGGGATGGCAAGAGATGCCTCTTCATGAGACCAGGAAAGCAAAGCCTTTGGCGGCGCCTGGCAGACAGCAAGCGCTCAATTCACAGCAGACTAGCTGTGGGGTCTCCGAGGCGGGAGAAAGGGGGAGAGAGTTGGCAGACTGCTGCCAGAGGGAGCTGACTTTGAAAAAGGACCATGGCACCGCACCACTTTTCAATCCCGTCCCTTCCTGGTTCAGCTACACCAGCCGGCTGCTACCGGGGGCCAAGGCCAAGCCTCCGGGGGGCCGGGTAGGGGAGATGGGCACTGAAGCCCCACTGGGACCTGGCTGTCCTGGCTTCGGGGGCCCAAGGGGCTTCTCTCCCTCCCCACCTCTCATCTTGTCCCTTCCGGGGCCCACGAGGAGTGCTGGGGTGTGAGCCCCGGAGGCAGGCTTGGAGGGATGGGCCAGCCTCAGCCCAGCTTCTCCTTGAGGGCTCTGCAGCTCAGAGAACGTCTTCAGGAGGGGAAGGCAGAGGAAGCCAAGAACAGAGCATTAAGGGAACATGCTGAAATTCACCGCATGACCACAGTATCATTTGTTTCCCCTTCATGTAAAGTCTTAACAAACAGCTCCTAAGTGGGGGAAAGCTGCTGCTGAGAGGCTCCGTGTTTCCACTGCTAATAGTCTGATTAAAAGGTATTAAAGCTTCCACGTCTGTTCTAGAGATGGCCCAGAGTGGGGCCTCATCCTTGCCTGTTCTGGGGCAGAATGGCAGCTGGAGGCGGGAGAGAAATCACACCATTTCTAGCCCCTTCCCTTTGAGGCAACTCAGGGAGGCAGGAGGGCAGCTACGAGAGGAGGAAGGCGCCTGGGTCCCGACAGGGTGCCAGGGGGTGCCCGGTGCGACCAGACTAGCATGGCGATGACAAGTGTCACTTTGTGCCACGGGCTCTGTTAAGTCCTTTACGTGGATCCTCCCCAGGCTTGGGGGTACTGGGTAACATTACTCCCATCTGCAGACGAGGAAACTGAGGCCCAGGTCACATAGCCCTGTGATGGCTGAGTGGGGGCTGGAACCCATGTCTGTGTTCTCCTACCCCAGCACTCTGCTGGCTGCTTCTTTGGCTGGTTGCTCCTAAGAGGGAGCCAATGTGGAAAAACAAAGAAGCAAGCCGGTATCTTTCCACGAGATCAGAGTAAGGCACCAGGAATCAGGGACCTCAGGCCAGGCTCTCCTCGCCGGGCCTGGGAGGCCCCAAATCCTGGTGTGCACAGGCCAGAGCTGACGACCACCGTCAACGCGGCCCAGAGGAAAGCTCCCCGGCCCGAGCAGGAGCACCGGGCTGAGGACAAGAGGACAGAGGAAAAGAATCCCCACTTAGAGCTGCGCTCCCTCCACCCTTCCCCCAGTCCCGGGAGTCGGGGCAGGACAGGCAGCGCTGTCACTTACCCGGTCACGCAGCTCGGAATGGCCCAGGTACAAAGCCCTTCCAGAAGGGGACTACATGGCCGCCCTCAGTTTTCCAAGTTTAACCCAAAGCCTTCCCGCTGTAGCCAAATCCCGCCGCGTCTCTGTTGCAAAGCTCTCCCTGACTCCCACTCGCTGCCAGCCATGGTCCTAGGACATCCCACAATGCCATGCTCCCACGCAGACACGCTGCCTGCTGACTCGGCTACTCAGACAGAACGCGTGTGGGCACAGCATCAAGGCCTCTGGGCTGGCTGAGGCGCACACTCCCCCACGCCCCCCAGCCCTGCAGCCACCCTGGTCCACGTGGCGGCCCCTCACCGCCCAGCCTTTGCCCGTGCTGCCCCAATAATCACCATGCCACTGATGTGCTCAGACCGCACAGAAAGGTCTCATTCTTAGGAGTGAACAAACACCTGTCAAAGTGGCGCACACATTATCACAGCGATGTTGAGGTTAGAACAATTACAGCCATTCCACATGGAGAAAAGTACACTAAGAGATTATGCGTCATGGCTAGTAACTGGCAGAGTGGGACTCCGACCCAGAGCTATGGTTCCAAAGCCTGGCTCCTGACGACAGTGCTGGGAGCCTCCCACTGGACGCTCTAGAAATGGTTAGTGGCTGCATCCCGCACTCTTCTGTCCGCCCCCAAAGGAGAACTGTCCCCATCAGTGTGTCTTCTTCAAGTTTCTCCGTCAGCCTCCCAGGGCCAGGGCCCTCAGCTGTGTGCTGCCCGACCTTCCCTGCACAAGAAGGGCGGCCGTCCCGGGGACCCTGAACCTTCTCATCACTCCGGCTCCTTCACGACCCCAGATGCCCTCATCACCACCACCATTCTTCGGTTCCCCATACGTCCCTCGCGCACCGGGGGCCTAGAACCGTACCCAGCCCCCGCAGGCTGAGATCTCTGAGGACCCCTCAGAGCCCAGGGTGCCCATGCTGCGAGGAGCAGAGACACCCAGAGCCGCATGGAAACCCTTATTTCTCGCTCTTCAAAGAGGGCCAAACCCGTACATCTAAAAAGCTCTGTTTGCCGTTTCTGTCCCAGCAAACCTGCTTGCTTCCTCCTTTCAAAGGGTGTCTGAGCCTGGGGATTAGGCCTAATGCTGCTGGAATCCCAGGGGAGGCAGTGCTCAGCAATCAGGGCCCACTGAGGCCTGCCAGCACTTTCAAAGGGAACACGACAGGCTTTCATCTCCCTCCTCGGGGGTGCTGGGGCTGGGGCGGTGAGGGAGGCCTCCCTTCCTCTTCCAGACCTCTCGCCCCAGGGCAGGAGAGCTCCTGGCTACAGGAATTGGGGAAATGGAGCCAAGGGCCCCCAAACCTGGGAAGTGGTCCAATCCCCAGATCTCATCTCTGACTGGATCCCAGACTTGGGGTAGGGGGTGAGGCAGGGGCACAGAGCCTGGACAGTTTCCTCCCCAAGGTCACTGAGTTATAGGGGCCTAGGCAAACTTCCAAAGAACCTGAGAGGTCCCGTTCCAACTTTCTTCCTTTTGGAGTGAAAGCTAGATCCCTTACCCTAGGGGAGACCCCATCCTTCTTAAGGGAAACACTCTCCAGACCACTAATACCCCAGAGACACAGCTTCAGCCCTGGCTCTGCTGCTGTTTGGCCAGGTGGCCTTGGGACCTGCTCTCCTTGCCCCCCAGCCCCCCTCCCTGCCCCATGTGCACTGAGAGAGGTGGGTCAGCAGAGTCCCCCCCACCATCCAAGGCTGGGACACTGGGTCTCTGGAGAGACGAGATCATTGGCGCTGACTCCAGTGTCCCTACAGCAGCTGAGCTGTCATTCTCCCATGCGTCTTCTGAGCTGGCTCGGATGACCCCCTCTGTCAGGAAGCCTTCCTTCCCAAACTAACAGGAAGAGGAGAAGTCCCCAGCCCCTGTCTAATAAAGAGCTTGCCAAAGCACCTAGCTTTCTCCCTGACTGCCATCTCCTAACACCTGATCTCACCCACTGCTTTATGGCTCATTCACTTGGCTTGGGCTCTGTCTTGGGGCTTCAACCCCTGAGAGCAGACATGAACTCTGTAAATCTACACAGTGCGGCCCGCAGGAGTTGAGAGGCCAGAGGGAAGAAGAGAAGCCCCGTGCACGGGAAAAAAACGGAGCTGCTGAACCTCCAGGAGGGATGACCTAGGAACACCTAAGTTGGGGGCACCACACAGAATCATGAGGTGAGGGGATGGGGAGCCAGGCCAAGTGCCAAGACTAAGGGGCAGTGCGTGCTATGGGTGCTGAGCGGGTGAGCAGACCCCACTCACAGCTGTCCCAAGGTGTTCCCCTAACCACCCTCCAGGTACTGGGGAGCTGCACTCTGTGCAGAGATGGCTGTACCTCAGGTCAGGGCATCAGAGACTGACCACCTTTTATTTCCTTCTAGAACGTCGGGGTAGCAGGTGAGGGGTGTCATCCCTCCCACTGCTCTCTCCCAGGGCAGGAAATCTCCCCTAGAGTGTGTAGCATGGGCTTGCCAGCTTCAGCTTCAGAGCTGCCTAAGGCACCCCACTGCCCCCGCAGGCCCCCAGGGTACGTGGCCAGATAGCACTTCCTCGTAGGGCAATCCTCCTCACTCGGCCAAAATCTGCACCCAGGGAATATACGCCCTTGGATCTGGGATCTGCTCTCAGGAACTCGTTGGCCACATCTAACCCCCCTCTCCCCTTAAAGCCCCCCCACACAAAGAGAGGCCGCTCTGACTTACGCCTCTGAGTGGGTAGCACCCCGGGTCTCCTGGGGGAGAGGGGCCTGGGCCTAGACCCAGAGATGGCAAGCTGCCCTCCCCTCTGGCACCACATCCAGGGCGGCAGGAGACACAACAAGGCCATGCCCAAGAGCCATGCATTCCAGAGAAATCGCAGCACGGGCTGTGTAATCACGGGGCTGCATCTCTCAATTACTCCCCCAGCCAGGACTGCAATTACCACATTACCCCTAATCACCAAGTGTTTATTAGCGATGCCCCTCCCCATCAGAGCTGCTATTACTGTACATTAATAACCAGGTAGGCACGCAAGCTTTCCTCTTGAACACAGACCACCCAACTGCCAGGGCCGCCACCTCCCAGGCCCCGGCTCCAAGGGGCGAGGCTCATCCTCTCTGCTCCCCCTTTGGCCAAACTCATGTCAGTGGGAGACTGGGGGCAGACTGGGATCGGTCCAGCCACATACCCAGGAGAAGCAAGAGGGCCCGTGGGATGGCCAGGCCTCCCTCTTTCCCCGGCCTCGTCCCTGTGCTTGTGCTGGCCCAGACCCACGACGCCCCGTGGCTGCACACGGCGATCTGAGCCCCGGACCCTCTTGGCGGGGGGGGGGGGGGGGGGGGGGGGGGG
>NC_138374.1:112598898-112606392 GCF_054177405.1 Leptonychotes weddellii
CTCCTAACTCCCAGCTATGGGTCCTTGTACCCCTGGCTTTACCGGGGGTGAGACTAAGCTCTCTCCCACCAACACTGGAAGGCTGCTATCATGTATCTCGAGTTTGGTTTGGTTTTTTTTTTTCAAGCTCAACACCTCCCAGTTTCTTCAACTTATTCTCCCAGGACACGGCTGAGATGCTTCACCCTACAAGCCCCTTTGTATGTGTGCTCGTTCCCGCACTCCATCCCTCAGTCTGGAGACACGCAGCATCTTCCAGCCGCAGGGAGCACTAAGGTCCGAGCTGACAGACTGGTCTGTGCTTTCCACAACTGCCCAGAGCCCACCCCTCAGGGCAGCGCAGCGGCAAGGCCTGCCCTGCCTTCGCATACCACCGCTCTGAGGCTGCCCTGGCAGCTGTGTGGTCCCACAGAGGGCGAGCTCCGGGCACAAGGATGAGGAGCCTCCCTGGGAGAGCATGCTGGCTCACCGCACCCCAGCTGGGCCAGCCGCACACGCGCACCACCTCTCGCTCCCACCAAGAGCTTCTCACTGCAGCCCACCTCTCTCCCACCCAGGGCTTCCTCTGCAGGGCGCCCATAACCCCTCAGCATGGGGACAGATGGAGGAGGGTGACAGTGGCTGCTAGCCATGCCAGGCCTGGCCTGAGCCCCGCCAACCCTGACCCGAGGGGTTCGCGGGCTGCCTGGGGTCAGTGGTTCCCTTCGTTATCTAATGGCGTTGAAACTCCTTAGCCTGACATTTGAGGCCAGTGATAATCTGGTCTAAACTTACTGGCCAGTTCAATTTGCCACAATTCCTACATGCCTACCTTATCCTCGAAATGCTCCAAATTCCTCAAGCACCTCAGCACCACTATCTACCTTACTACTCATTGGCCCTTAAAATCCTACTTTTCCCTTAAGGGGCCCAGGTTGCGCTTTGCGTCGAGCAGGCACTTGGCAGATGTCTACAGAATCACTAAAGAATAAACGTGCTATCTCCAAGTCTACCACCCACTTGACGCCTGCCCAGTGTCTGAGCAGCCAAGATATGACGTGTGTCTTCATGTGACTGGCCCTGGTTGGTCCATTTCCCCTCAGCCCGGAAAGGCAGGACTACGCAACATATGCCCCCGCCCCCACCACCCCGACTCATGCATCCAGGCTGATGCCAGGCATCAGGAACACTGCAGGGCCACCTCCTGCTTCATGTGGAAGTGCAACGGGCGGTTCCCTGCCAAGGAAAACTCCGGAGTCTGGGTGACGTGTAGGACACTGAACAGGAGAAGAGCAAATTGGAGCATGGGGGGTGAGGGACATGGAGCCCCACCTAGGCCTCCGCGATGCTATTCTGGTTCTGCCCTGGGGACTCACAGGCTCGGAGCCCAGGGCCCTGGCACCCAAAACCCCAGTTACCTCATTCTCCTCCTCATTGTGCAGATGTTCGGTGTACGCATCCGGCTTTCGAATGAGAGGGTCCACCAGCATCAGGAAGGCCATGTAGAGCAAGAGGGCCCCCACCACTGACAGGTAGATGACAATGATGACCTGAGGGAGAGAGCCAGCCGGCCCTGTGAACCAACACTCTGGTCCAGGACAGCCATGCGCGTGCGGCGGCGACAGGGGCTGCCTCGAGCGCCACACTGGGGAAGGGCCCAGAGGCTGTGGGCTTGCAGGCAAAGACAGAAGGGACAGGGGGCCCTATTCCACATATTTGCCAGCTCTGCCCTAAACTGAGGGGATCCCACAAGAATAGCGGACATAAAAACAACAGATTATGAAGGAAAGCACCTGGATCCTGACACCCCAAGATGCTCCCAGGGGTGCGGAGTGCGGAAGCGGGGCCTACCTGGCTCTCCCCAAGAAAGGGTGGAAAGCAACGGGACACAAAGTAAGAGCAGGGAAGAACCGGCTGGTGGAGAGGCCTGAGGCTGAGCCCCAGGGCACGAGGGCTCCCTCCCCACTGCCAAGTGCGGGCGGACAGGTGGGAAGGTCCAGTCCCAAGAGGGCACGCCAACGGGCGGAGGGAGACAGGCTGGCAAGAAGGTGTGCCCTGGAGGCCACATCTCCCCCTCCCGTCAGTCACCCTGCATGGAGGTGACAGCCAGTGACAGAATGACAAATCTCTTCCGTACACGGAGAGGCTCACAAGCTGCAGTAACTTCCGTTTTACAGAAAAGACAGATTCAGTGAGGCTAACTCAGTGCCTCCCAGTGTGGTGCTCTGGACTCTCCACGCCCCCCAGTAGTCACAGCGGCGTCACTAATACACCTCTGTTACCGGGACCACAGAAGCACCTTCACTGGTGTCCAAATGCCTGCTGGGCAGCCAGCACTCACCTGACTGAGAACCATGAACCAAGGTCCCAAGGTTAGCAAATGGTAGAGGTTTTTAACCTGAACACAGATTTACTGACTCCGGCTCACATGCTTTTTCTACTTCCACAACACCTGGCCATCACTGGCTTCTGATCCCAGCCTTGGCCCCAAATGGACTTGGCCCCAAATGGCACCCAAATGATGAGTGATAAAAGAGAGAAACCTTGGGACGTTCAGGTCAAAGTCCAGCTCAGTCAAAGGTCAAGTTCAACTGGACCAACTTCCTCCCTGACTGGGGCACCAGTGTTCACGCCTCTTTAAACAGGGCCAATGGTCAGACCTCTTGCCTGTACCCCGGGAAGGGCAAGGGGAATGGAGATTGAGTCTCTAGTAGGCTGACACTGGGGGGTGGGGGGAGCCTCCTAGGGAGGAGGACTGGAGGGAAACTTGAGGGATTAGGAAGTGTGTCTGATGAGCGCCCCGTGTCGGGAAGTCCCTTTCTGCCAAATAGGGAGAGGCGACACCTGGCTCAGCACTGGGTCTCAGCCATCTGGTCCCCAGAGGGTGGGGGCCCTGGAGCATGTTCAGGGCAGGAGAAAGACGCTCCAGGAGGGGCTGGCTCAGGCGGGAGGATAAAAGGAGTTGAGTCTGCACAGCCTGATGGGGCGAGGACTGAGAGGTGGCGGACAGACAGCTGCTTCCCATCAGAAAGGTGAGAACACGGGAGGACAGCAGGACTGGGAAGGAGCTGCCAGCTCCCTGGTCTGGGCAAGACAGCAGGGAACATCACCTCCCTTCCTGAGCCTCAGAAGGAGAAACGGGATGGACTAGGCAGTGCCGTTAAACTCCTCAATTCCTTTCTCGATGCTATTTCTAGACTCTCCAGAGGACCAGCAGAAGTAAGCTGAAAATCTGGCCAGGAAGAGCTTAAGTCAGAAATCGGGACGCAGGGCCTGGCTCAGGAGTCAGAATCCGGACTAGGAGACCCCGGGGGAGGCTCCGGGTAGATGAGCCTCTGCTAGCGTGAGCCGTGGTCCTATGGAGCCTGCCTAGTGGCAGAGGAAAGGCCAAGGCCCCTGCCTTCACTTGCTACGGTGGTGGCCGTGTCTCCTGCTTCTCTCCCAAACTCACCCAACAGTCTTTGAGAACGAGGTTCGGGGCCAAAGCCCCTCCTGCCCAGATGCCACCACGCAGACACCCAGTCCTGATGCACAGCTCTCAGGGGGCCTTTCAGGAGTCTGAGGCCACTCTGGAAGCTCAGTCAGACTGGGTGTTCTGGGAGGGCGGCCTTACTGTGCTATTAGCAGCACCCTGCATGTTACCCAGCACATAAAAGGCACCTGAAAGAGGCTTACTGAACGAATGGAAGAAAGAAGAAGGGGGAAATCGGAAAGAACAGGAGGAAAAAAGTGACATGAAGCACCTCGCCCAGGTTCCCTGCCCCCCATGTAATGGGAGCCACTGGACAGATGTCAGAAGACAGAGCTGGCTCCAAGAAGGTGTGGGAAGCAGGCCCCTGTGTCTGTGACCAGGCCAGCCCAGAAGCCAGTCCCACAGCCACTTGGAATGTTCCAGAATACAGCAAAAGATCATGGGTGCCGGGCAGCCAGGGAGCAGGGTGGGCCCGAGCCCCGAGCCCCAGGCTACCTTGATGGTGGTGGTGCTGCGCTCCTCGTACTTGCACTCACACAGCAGGCAGTAGGCTTCCACGTCGTGGCCGGGTACCGGCATGGGCTCCACCACGTGCAGGCAGTTGCTGGAAAGAGACAGACGGGGCGGTGGGAGCAGGGCCCCCGGCAGCAAGCAGCCCGGGAGGGGAGGGCGGGGCAGAGGAGAAGGGGCTCCCAGGGAGTGGGGAGAACAGCCTTCCCAACCCACCAGCACCTGTCCCCGGCCCACCCGAACCAGCTCTCTAAGGTGCACCTTTGATGCTGGCACCAAAAATGCCAACATTTCCCAAACTGCTGCCCTCAACTGCCTTCTTATCTCATGCCGTGCACCCCTCCCCGCCGCCCCGACTCCCATGGGCTCGTTCAGTCCAGAGATTTCCAAGTCAGAGCTGGGGAGGCCCAGACTGGAGTCTTAGACCATAATCCCTAGTCAGGACCGCCCTCCGGCACCCTTCCGTCCAGCTGCCCGCTAGTCACCACAGGAGCGGCCCACAGGGACGCTCCACGGCCACCCTCCCGTGTCCCTCTGCCCCAGCTCCCTGGGCTGTATCCCCAACGGCACAGAGCACCCCTACCGTCCACTCTGCTGACCAGGTCCAAACCTGGCAATCACCTTTGACACCACCTTTTCCTCTCACCTATGAATCTATCAAATGCCAGTGATGTTTACCTCCTTAAAAACTTCTAAGACCCACCTTCTCTACTGGCTCCCGCTGCCCTGTCTCAGCTCAAGGTCTCATCACTGTGTCCTCGGACCAGTGGCCCGGGCTCCCCATTGCCCTCGCGCCTCTCATCTAGCCCTGTGCCTCTACTACCTTCTCCACCCGGGAGCTCGGTGGTGTTAGCAAAATGAAACTCCTGTCACATCACCTACCCCCGCTGAAAGCCTAAAGCTGGTCAAGGCCTCCCACAGGGCCTCTAGGGTGAGGCCAAATGAGCTGCTCCCCCTGGGGCACCCACGGCTCCACCTCACTCCAGGCTGCCTCCCTGTCCAGTCCCATCCCCTGCCACGCCTCACCCCACTCCCCATCCTCCAGCTCTGCTGATCTTTAGACTCTTCTCTGAATGAGCCGTGCTCCCCTCCTTGACACATCTCCTGCCTTCTGCCAGGAATACATGGTTTTGCCACCTCCCCTTCCCACGCGTGGAATCCTACACATCCTTCAAGATCTGACATCTCCCCACAGCAGCCAGCTAATCCTACACATCCTTCAAGATCCAGCCCAAAGATCTGACATCTCCCCACGGCAGCCAGCTCCCCACACTCATCTCTATCACAGCACTGACCACACTGTGCTGCATTCCCACTTTTACTTGTACGGTCTCCCCCTGGGGACGCTAAGTTCGTCGAGGACAGAGGCCATCTCCAGCTTCCCAGCACCCAGCGCAGGGCTGGCAGTGCAGGGCTCGGGGAACAAGCTCAGGGAACAAGCTGCTGCCAAATGAGTCCCGTTCTAATGGCGCGCCCGCTTAGCCCGCCTTTACCTAACAGTGCTCTCGACCCAGGAAAGCTAAAGATCACAGGCCCCACATTTAAAAAGACGGAAGTGAGCTCTGGAAGGCAAAGTGGCATCGCCACCACAATGAGGTCAGGACCCAAATCCCGATCCTCGGCTCGTCTTTCCATGTGACACTCTGTCTCAGTGGGGCCCGTGCCTGTGCTCAGCTCTTTACTTGGGCCTCTTGATGGGGCTCAGCCTTCTTCAGATCAGGTTTCTACAGGTACAGTTCACACATAAGCAAGTGCCCTCGAGAATGCACCTTGATCATTACCACTGGGGAAAGTCAACCACTCTTGGAGGTTCGCAGAGGTAAACCAGGCATCCCACTGCAACGGACGGCCAGGTCTGGGGCCCTGGGCCTATCTATGTCCTCCTCTCTGGGATACAGGAGTTGTACCACCTGACAGCCCTGACAGGAATCCTGCAAGAGCCAATGGGGAGAACTTGGGGACAGTTCCATTAAGGGTAGTAGGTGGAAACTGAGGCTGGGCAGGATTCTAGCACCCAGTGACAACACGGGCAACACCCCGGTAGCAGTGGGCGTGGGGGCTAGACCTGCGGTCAGCAGATCAAATGTACAGCAGGGTGACTACAGTTAACAACACCGTATTATAGGTCTTTCAGGTCTCTGAAAAAACAAGCCTGTTCTGAGCTATCCCAGGGTCCTTCTAGACTCAGGCTGGGCTTCTGGCTGAGGCATCAAACACGTGTGATATGAAGATCAGGTGTGGAAATAAATATGAGATGTCCTCTAAAAGCCTCTGTTCCCCTTAAAAATCCAGGATGTAGCCTACGTGATTTTCCCTAAACCCCGATGATTCCAGTTTCACCTCTGGGTAACAACTTCAACACATCACTCCTTGCTGCGTGAGTGGGTCTTCTACGTAACTAACTGCACCATTACCAGACCCCGCACGCTGCCACCTCTGGGAGGAGCCGATGGACAAGGTCAGGTTCATGCACAATACTGGTCATCACTGCTGGGACCGTCTCTTCTCCAGAAGTCCCTACAAGCCTTCTGAGGACCAGATGCCTCCCTTTCTGAGCCACACGGGGTCCCGGTTTGGAAGGCCACGCCAATGCTACAGTGCGATGTGAGCACTCCCCGCCAAGGGCAAGCAAGGTCGGGGGGCAGGGGCAGCGGGAGGAGCGAACCCAGGTTCTCCAAACTGGAATCCTGTTACGGGAATAGGCTGTAAAGGGGTTAGGGGAACAGTAAATGGAAAGCTGTAATCTTTCTGTTGTCTCTGGCCTCTTGAGAGTCGGTAAAACCCTAAACATGATCTTGCTCTCTAAGGATTTCATTTACCTTCCTGGGGATCGGTGGTCTCGAAAGACTCCAAGGACTGGTGAGAGGACATTAAGGGACAGGTTGACGGAGAAAGATAAGCTGGGTTTAATTCTCTGCTCCGCCACGTATTCTGTGATTGTAGTAATTTATTTATCCCCTCTGGGTCCCCGTTTCCTCAATTATAAATGGAGGCTGAACTCATCAGTGTCTTTCAGGCTTTGTTCTCTTAGGTACCCCAGGTACCACTGGGCAAGAAGGTGGTGGAGGGAGGGGCTGAGAGACGGGTCCCTCTCAGCACCAGGTCTGATTTTGTTTCACATGTTGTGTTTCCAACACAGATTCCGTCTCTAGAAAGGTTTAATTTCTAGAAGTCGGAAAGACACTGAACTAACCTACTTGGTTCCTTCCCACCCTCGGACTGCCTCTGCAACGTATCTCCTCGGCAGATCCACCAACAGAGCATCATTGTTAGGGTTTCTGCCCTCCGACAGGCGTGTGGTTATGAACTCCCACCACTAGATGGCAGAACACCAGCGGCGCAGGAACACAAATGCGGTGACCTGTGAGGCCCGCAGCTGAGACAGTTCTGGCTCTGCTCTGCACAACAAAGGGTGCAAGTATTCCCTCAGCCGTGGACCCAGGGGACAGCAGAGCAGCGACAGTGGCAGAGACCTGAAGATGTAACTGGTCTCCTCTGACCCTCGCCAGAGGGCTGGAAGACCACAGGTCAAG
>NC_138374.1:112606492-112657116 GCF_054177405.1 Leptonychotes weddellii
AAGCTTGGGTTTGCAGGCCATCTTATCACCCCAGGCCAGAGACAGGGCTACTAAAATCTGCTGTTGCCTGTGGGACGTAGCCTTACTATCTGCTGTGGGGCTCAGTCTATCAATTTATTTACTGATGTTATCTGAGCTATAACCGCAAGATACAGGGAGGTCACAGGGGCTCCTCCCAGGACTTCACGTCTTAGGGCTTTGTGAATCCATCAGGACAGGCGAAACCAGAGGGAAACATTCTGCTGTGTTGTGTGAACCAGAGGAGCTCGTTTTCTGGGGCTGTGCTCTAAGTCTTTCAATGATTACCTATGTGGCCTCTAACAAGGCATGATAATATATATTAATATTAGCTAACATTTATACAGCACTTATTACATGCCAGGCATTGTCCTAAGGGCTCTGACATGGGCATGTACAAGCACGCACACACGCACACACACACACACACACATTCAATATTCAATATACTGCCATCCATCTTACAGATGAGGAAACGGAAGTACTCTGGACATGAAGTCACTTGTCAAATAATGAACAAGGGGCCAACCTGGATTTGAAGCCAGGCAGGCCAGATCCCAAGTCTGCACATCTAGCGAGCCTGCCTCTCAGAAAATCACTCAGACTATCTCAGAACTGGAGAAGTTCCAAATTCCCAAAGGCTGCTCGTAATCACCTAAGGAACTTTAAGAGAACGTTACTCCTGCCCCCCCTGCTCCCCGATTATTTCCTGAATCCGAATCATAGGGGGAGGAGATCGAATGTACAGGAGGGAGACTACAGTTAACAACACCGTATTATATGCTTGAAAGTTGTAAAGAGAGTAGATCTTAAATGTTCTTACCACACACACACAAACGGTAATTATGTGAGGTGACGGAGGTATTCATTAACCTTATTGTGGTAACATTTCACAATATGTATGTGCATCGAACCATCAGGTTGTACACCTTAAACTTACACAAAGTGCTATGTCTAAAGGACCTCAATAAAGCTGGGAAGAAAGAAAACAACAAAACCCCAAATCTTAGGGATAGGTGGTGCTGGGAATCTGTATTTTCTCAAAGCCCACCTGATGATACTAACCTACAACCAAGGAGGGGCCCTGACCTGGACACCCCCTCCTTGTGATGTGAATCCCTTCCACAGTGCCCTTAGCAAAGAATCACCCCATCTGTGCTCAGATCCCTCCAAGGAGCGGGCTTCCCAGCTCTTAAAATAGCCTGGATTAAAAATGCTTCCTTCGCTCACACTTATAGTTTCCCTGAAGCCACCCTTAAAGCTGTTTCTACTGACTCCAATTCTACACCAAAAAACCACATTGAACATAACTGATACCACTCCCATGTGCCCCACCTCCCAAAGCATGCCTGCCCTGCTCTTGGTCTTTGTCAGCGACCAGATGTTCCCGAGCCCTCTCCTCGTCGAGCCTCCCTTCTAGGAAGCCACTCCTTCTAGGATATGGTGTTGAAACTTCCCTTCACCAAGCTGGTCTCCTTTCTCTGAATGAATCTGTGCTTCTTTTTCTCCTTTTTAAAGGGAAGCATCCAGAAATGAATTCAGGACTCCAGGAGTATAAGTGAAATTTCCTCTTTGGGTTTTAGTCTCTGCAATTATAAAAAGGGAACACTACCTATCCCATCTACCTTACAAGGCGTTAATGAGACTGGTACAGAATAACACACGTAACAGAGCTTTGCAAAAGTACACAAAAGGTCCCATCGTATGTGGGCATACTATCTACCTCGCCCAATCTCTCTACTACCATTTTGCATTACTGATAAACACCCAAATCAAAGCAAAATATCAAAATCCACTTCTCTGACCAGAAACCCCTCAGCTAGAATTCAAGACACCTGGGTCCTGTTCCCAACTGGCTGTGTGACCATGGACAAAACAGTCCTTTGTAGGCTCTAGTGGGAAAGCAGGAGCAAGCTCATCCTCCAGGGATCTAAGAACCCCAGTAAACACTTGTACTTTCAACTAGTTGTAGCAGCCACGAGCCAGGCTGTACAGCGCCTTACCAATCCTTCTGTGACACATTCTGGTTGTAAATGTGCCCACTGATGTTTCTATATGGTGGACAGATGCATTTGCAACGAATATCTTCAGAGCTCTGGAAGAGAAAGTACATGGTAGGCAGGTAGGCAGGGCCCCTGGCTTCAGGTTCTAGCAAGACTTGTTCATATATGAATGCTCTTGACCTTGCCCATCCCCAAGTTCAGTAAGGAATGACTTCTGCAAAAAGGATGCTAATATCACAGGATTCTCAAGACAGAAACTGTCCAGGTGGCAAATGAGACTCACAGAAAACTGCCTAGGGCTGCCATTCCCCAGAAGGATGCCTGGGAGTGGGGGGGGGGGGTGTGGCAAGCAAAGTGACAGCCCTCTACTTTGGGCCCCACACTTGCTGTGTGCACCTCTGCCCAGCAACCCTGATGGTGAGCCCCTTCCCGCCCCCAACCCAACTCCAACTTCCTAGGTTAGGAATGGGGGAAGGTAAAGGGCAAGGGTACACAAAAAGTGGATCATTTCCATGGGAATACCCAAGCAATCCCTTAGAAAGTTCCTCCTCCCTGAAATGAGTAAGAAACAAAACCACAAATAATTTTCATTCCAATCAGGAATTCCCCAGAGGGGCTGGAACCAAACCCTCAGACTCAATCTCACTTAAAGCCTTGATGACCTTCAGAATTTTAAATTCCACAGAGCTACCCAAGCCCAGTTCTGGGTCATTTACCCCTAAAGAATGGAAATTTCTCAGGAGTCCCAGCGCTTAGGTTGGTCACCCTCCGTGTAACAGAAACTTCCAGCTGTGCAAGACTTCACACTTAAGGAGCATTTCCACAAACTATATTACTTGATTCTCCTTAAGTAGAGTAGCAGACATTATAAGCACCCCGATTTTACCCAGGAGCAAAGGAAGGTATGGGGAACTTGGATAACTCCTCCAAACACAAACTCCCCCGCTGGAATCTCACCTAGGTTTCCACTCGGATCCAGAACGTGTGCTCTGTGCTCCACCCCTCTCCCTTCACTCCACCCTTACGGAGGAGGCCTGCAGTCTGGCGCCCGCGAGAACACTCCCCAAAACTACGGTCCATTGATGAGTGAGGGGCAGGGCTGGAGCAGCAGCTACCTCGGGCGGGGGTGGGGAGCCCTGTCCGCAGGCAGGGTGGTCGCGCACGAGGTGCTGCTGGATCACCTCCCTCACCTTGTTGGCTTGAGCTGGGGGCAACAGCAAGCACCCGACCACGGCCACCAAACATAGGAGCTTCATGCTGATCGGGCTTGGGAGGCCAGCCAGACCGGACACCTGCATAAGAGATAGAAGTAGGGAAGGGGAAGGGGGCCACACCATACCCCGCACTCTCGGCCCTTTAGCCCTCCCGCCAGGACGTAGGAATGCGGTTAGGAGCTGGGTTCAGCATTCCAGGGCCTCCTAAAACCCTGTGGCCAAATACGGCCTTCCGTCTCCAAGTCTCCGGCTCTCCATCGCCCACCTGGAGCGCCCGGGAAGAGGGGGCCTCCCGGGGACTCCGCGGCCGGGGACCTCGAGTTCCTAGGACCAGGCCCCGCTCTGACCCTCGCGGCACGTTCCACCGCCCTCCGCCATCTCCGCCTCCGCCCGCCCGCCCGGCAGCTTCTCCCCACTCAAGGCCAGATGAAAACTTTCGGTGTACAGGCTGGGAGCCCTGATCCGACCGCCAAGGCCAGTACCCACCTAATCAGGGGTCTCGGGCCGGCCTGGGACCCCCGGGTGCCCCAAAGACCCCCGTACCCCTCCCCCAACGCCCGGTCCGCTAACCTGCGAGCCCCGCCACCGTCGCAGAAGACCCAGCTGGTCCCGCCCCCTCCCGGCCTCTATTGGCTGCTGGAGCAGCCTCTCAGCCCAACCTCGCTATCGCCAAGGTAACAAGGCCCACCTTCGCCTGGGCTAGGAGGCTCCCGCGCAAGGGAGAGGAAAGCATTTCTCAGACTCGACCAAACAAGAAAAGGGAGCGTCAACTTTCCAGACAGAAACAGGAAAGGGTCTTGCCTTTGTGTGGCCTGTAAAACTCCCACAGCAGTGCTTTGCCCCTCCTCGTATGACACAACTCGGGGGTCCGGAGAGGGGCTAAGTTTGTTTCATCTTGTAGTTTTATAAAGAGAAAGCACTTTATACACAACAAGCTAGTAACAACAACAATAGCCTTAAAAACCCAGTAAGGGCCTTTGAGCTCACTCCCAGTCTGAATGTTAGTTAGGGACGCACATCTTGGCTGCACAGGACTTTACCAGGCCCCACCTCTGCTCTCCCCCGACCCAGCACCCTGAGGAGAAGGAAACCGGCGGGGGCAATGAGGTGGTGGGCTGGGCCTGGGAGGAGAGTGCACAGCCACTCACCCTGTCTCCCTGCCCCCAGCCCTGTCTGGACCTGGCAGACTGGGGCAAGGTGTGCAAGGCCAGCGTGGGGAGTGGGAAGCTGGTGGGGAGGGAGGGAAGTCTGAGGTGCTGAGGGGCAGATGTGAACGTCTTGCAGCTGTGAAGGAAAGAGGAGCCTTTTGAGTCCAGGGTACCAGACGCAGAGTGAGGACACCTAGGCTTTGGCCCTGGCTTTGACACTAAGCAGTTATGTTACCCTGGAAAAGCCACCTCCCCTTTCTGGGCCTCAGTTTCCTTATCTGTAAAATTGGTTGGTTGGATACTAAGGTCCCTTTCAGCTTTGAAATTTTGGGATTCCTGGGAGTGGCCCACACTTGCTGTCGGTGGCTGGAACCAGCATATGGGCTGGGTGCAGGCAGAATTAAACCCCTCTCGGGCACTGTGGACTGCGTCAGGTTCCTTTCGTGGAGGTAGTGGGGTTTATATTTGTTTCTCCTACACATGTCTTATGCCTCTTTAATTCCTCACCACCTGGGAGACCACCCTACCCTTGGTGGGTGCTCAGGAAACATGTGCTAAATGGAACTGGGTAGAATTAAATTAAACCTCATTGGACAGCAGGCAGGAGGCACAACGGTGTGACAAAGTCATAGCTCAGTGAGCTCAATGACTAGGGCACAAATCCTGGTTCCCCCCCCCCCACCTTCCTAGTTGTGAGGATGTGGGTTGTTGGCTACTCCTCTAGGGGAGCTTCAGTTTCCACATCCATAAAATGGGGCTAATATCACCTACCTTTCAGGGTTGTTATGAGGGTATAATGACTTGGAACAGTGGCTAGTACAAGGTGGCGGAGGGATCTATAAATGGAAATGTTAGCTCATTCTGGGGGACAGAATGTCTGCTTTGGTGAATACGCTGGGGCAGAGACAAGATGCCTGCCACATGGGAGCAGAAGGGACAGTTCGGGTCCTGGAAAAATACCCTCCTTCTCCCAATTCATCTGCTGTATGGAGATGAGGATCTTCACGGGGACAAAAGCAATGGGGCTGAGTCTCAGTCACCTCCAAGGCATGCCCTTCTGATACCCAACACGAAAGTTGCCCAGTGCTGAGTTCACCGTCTTGTTCATCTAATGGAAGCCAGGCCTCCATCATCCTGCTTTTCTCAGGCCCCAGATTGTGGTGTCAAATTATCTTTGACTCCACTACCTCCTGTCTCCACATCTAGTCTGTCTAGGTGTCCCTGTGGGACAGCTATCATCCCCCTGCCTATATCCTGCTGCACTTTGCTCCCTGAAATATACTCCCTGTCCTCCTGTTTCCATCCCGTCTTCCTCCAACCCTGTTTTCAGCATAACGCTCATTGCTCAGTAATCCCCAATAGCACCCTGTCGCATCAAATCCAGACCGCTCCACCTGGCATCCAAGCCCTGGTCGCCATTTCTGCCCTCCCCCACTCCATCTCATCTCTGGTTACTGCCCCCCAGCTGTCCTTCCCATATTTGACTTGGCTCACACCTCACACCTTCCAACCGCTGCCCCAAGGGCTTCTCTTCCAGAAACTTTTCCTAGGGAGTTCGAGTTGACCCAGGGCGCCTCATCCCCACACATTCCTCCCTGTGCCCTTTGTTTAAGAACCAGACCACTGAGATGAGTCTGAACCTATTTATTCAATTCAATTCCACAAACATGCCCTGAGCACTGTCCGGATGCTCCAGGGGATACAACAGACAAGCCACATGTGAACCCTGCTTTCAAGAAGTGTATAGTCTCACAGAGGAAAAATCATATGGCCAGGATGTAACTTAAAATAGAAAGTGAGGTGTCATAGAAGTTTTCCCCCTCAAAATATTGTTGAGCACTGTGTGCCAGGCAGTGTGCTAGTTGCCAGGGATATGTCAGTAAACAAGACCAACCCTGTCCCTGCTCTCATGGACCTTGAAGCTTATTGCAGGAAAATGACCAATCGACATGTAATTACAATTCCAGGTGATAAGAGCTATGGTGGGGAAGATCTTCAGAAGCTGGTGGGAAACCTAGACCTAGGGCCAGAGGAGCCCAGAATGGTAGAGAGGAGTCTTTGAAGGTAGTGGGGGCTACTTGAGCTGGGCCAGAGTGGAAGGCAGAAGAGTGGCCTTGCCCAAAATGTCCACATCTGAATCCCTAGAACCCATGACTAGGTTGCCTCCCATGGCAAGAGGGATTTTGCAGATGTAGTTAAATGAAGGTCGTTGGGCTGGGGAGAGTAGCCTGGATTATCCAGATGAGCCATATCTGGTCAGATGAGTCCTTAAAAGAGGGAAACCTTGGGCGCCTGGGTGGCTCAGTTGGTTGGGCGACTGCCTTCAGCTCGGGTCGTGATCCTGGAGTCCTGGGATCGAGTCCCGCATCGGGCTCCCTGCTCGGCGGGGGGTCTGCTTCTCCCTCTGACCCTCTTCCCTCTCATGCTCTCTGTCTCTCATTCTCTCTCTCTCAAATAAATAAATAAAATCTTTAAAAAAAAAAAAAAAGAGGGAAACCTTTTCTGGTTGTGGTCAGAGAAAGAGATGAGACAGTAGAAGCAGAGTTGGAGAAATCGAAGATGGAAGGGGCCATGAGCCAAGGAATGAGGGCGACATTTAAAAGCTGGTAAGGGCAAGGATCAGATTCCCACCCCCCTCGAGCCTCCAGAAGGAACTTCATTTTAATTCAGGGATATCTGTGTGGACTTCTGACCTACAGAACTGTAAGATAATAAATTTGTGTTGTTTGAATCCACTAAATTCATGGTAATTCCTTACAGCAGCAAGAGAAAACTAATACGGCCAGGAGGATGGGCAAGATTTGGAACAGAATTCAAGAGCATGGTGATGGTGGGAAAGGACATTCTGAGTGGAGGGGGTGTAGGAAGAGCAAAGAGATGGCACTGGGAACACACAGGAGGGGAAGAGCAAATGGCTGTTTGGCTCAAACTCAGGGCAAATGAATGGGAAGGGAGGGCAGAAAGATAAAGCAGGACCAGAACCTCATGACAGCAGAGGGTTGATGTGAGCCAGGGAATGAGCCCAGGCCCCTGGCTCAGGGGTCTCAGACAGGGCTAGGACCAGGCAACCTCAGGAATGTGCTCCCTCCAGCAGAATGAAGCTGAATGAAGCTCCAAGATGCCTGCTGCTTCCTCCTGGGTCTATTGGCCTCCATCCTGCACCTGGCTCCCTACTCCCAGATTTGGAGCTCTGGGACTTAGACCACAGCCCAGACCCTTGGTTTCCCTCTCTCGTACCTGCCTTTACCCCAACAACCCTAATATCAATTGGCCTGAAAAGGCCAGGTCTTGGCATCTGTGCCAGAGCTGAAGTTCTGGGGTCCTCCTCACTCCCTGTCCCCACTCTTGGTTCTCCTGGGGAGGGACTGGACTGCTGTCATCAACCCCAAACTGTGCCTACTCTCCCTGGCATCAGCTATATGGCCCCGCTCTTCCTGTACTCCCCAGCAAAGCTTATCTATCCAGTGCCTTACAGCCTCCAGCTCCTGTAAGCGGATTAACTTCCCAATTGGTGTACCGGCACCCATGTTTAGTCCCCCCAGGGAATAGCTACACTAAAGCGTCATCCAACCTAAGCAGAGAATAAAGCTCAAAGGCTAGAATTCAGACACTTGTAACAGGCTCCAAGGGGTGGTGATTGGTGATTTGGAGTACAGAGAAGCCCTACCTAGATCCACCTCTAATGGGAAGTCATCACTCCGCCCCTAGATGGAAGGTCAGGGGCCCAGGGATATCCTTGAGATGGGGTGGGCACCATCCTCAGATACCCTGAGTAGGTCTGCTCTCTGACCACAGCAGGACTTCTCAGGCATCAGAGAGCACAGAGCTGAGGGCAGAGGGTGCCCTGCTGCGTAACACACTCTCCCAGCTCAGCATCGGCCTGAACATGTGTTCTCTCTTTGTCTGGGCCCCCAGAGTTGCCTTTTCACAGACAGGCTGCTTTCCCAAAACTAACCGACTAAGACGACACCAGTCAAAGAAGAATTATATTTAATTGAATAAAACTCTGAATGAAAGCATTATTCTATCTAAAGTGTAACACATGACATTAACTTTGCCCAGATACACACACACACACACACACACGCATATGTATGTAGTACACACACATTAAATTCTGGACCCACTTTATTTTATTTTATTTATTTATTTATTTGACAGAGAGATACATAGCGAGAGGGGAACACAAGCAGGGGGAGTGGGAGAGGGAGAAGCAGACTCCCCGTTGAGCAGGGAGCCCGATGTGGGGCTCGATCCCAGGACCCTGGGATCATGACCTGAGCCGAAGGCAGACGCTTAACGACTGAGCCACCCAGGCGCCCCTGGACCCACTTTATGGCAGGCATTCTCCCAGCAGTTATTAATAAAGCACCATTCTGTGTGGGATCTTGCACTAAGTGGTCCCTCTCCCTCTGTTGTATCTTTCTTGGCTCAGCTTCTGCCACCATATGTCCTCTTCTGGATTCAGGCTTGACAGCACCGCAGAAGTATAGAACAATAGTTCACTTTGGGTTTCAATTTTCTTTTTTTTCTCCAAGATTTTATTTATTTATTTGAGAGAGAGAGAGAATGAGAGATAGAGGGGAGAGGGTCAGAGGGAGAAGCAGACTCCCCGCTGAGCAGGGACCCTGATGTGGGACTCAATCCTGGGACTCCAGGATCATGACCTGAGCTGAAGGTAGTCACTTAACCAACTGAGCCACCCAGGCGCCCCGGGTTCCAATTTTCTTAACCACATCAAGTATCTTGGATTCTGTTTGATCAGCTCCCAAAAGGACATGAGGCAGGATAGGGTTTAGGTAAGTCCCTTGGACCAGAAATCACAAGGTCCGGGGTCTAGTTTGAACTCATTCCTGTCCAGGCACTAGCCCGGTAGGGCCTCAGTTTCTCCCTAAAGGGATTCGTTTGGAAAAGCAGCTTTAAATCTTTTTGGTCTCATGTCCTGTGAAATAATAAGAAATATATATATTGGTCTCTGCCATGGTTCCTAACACAAAATTCCTAAAATCTTTTAATTTTCTGAATGACAGCAACATCTGGCATATACTCCCAAACCCTTGGGAATTCCTGGCTGATAGGAACATCTTTTGTTCTGATGAAGTGACTCTTGGTGGGCTCCTGGGTGAGGGCTGATCACTAGGAAGACCAAGCCAGGATTAGAAGCTTGGAACGTTCGGCCTCCTCTGCAGAGGGAAGAGGGGCTGGAAAAAGTTAATAATTAAACAAGCCTGCATGATGAAGCCTCCATAAAAATCTTGAAGTATAAGGTTCTGAGAGCTTCCGAGTTCCTGAACACATAGAGGTACTGTGAGAGAGGTGTGCCTGAAAAGACCAGAACACTCTGCACGCACATCACCACACCTTACCCTCTGCATCTCTTCCACCTGGCTGTTCCTCAGTTGTGTCCTTTTATAATAAACTGGCACTCTAATAATGACAGTGCTTTCCTGAGTTCTGGGAGCAAATTATTGAACCTGAGGAGTGGGTCATGGGAACCCCAATTTATAGCTGGCCAGTCAGAAGCACAGGCGACAGCAGGTGACTTGCAACTGGCATCTGAAGTAGGGGAAAAAGGGGCAGTCTTGTGGGACCGAGTCCTCAACCTGTGGGGTCTGCACTAATACCGATTAGTGTCAGGATTGAATGGAATTGTAGGATATCTAGCTGATTTCGGAGAATTGCTGGACATGGGCAAACCCCACACATCTGGTGTCAGAAGTGTTGATGTGTGAGTGTGAGCAGAGAAGGGGAAACAGACTTCCCCTATTTTCATATCCCCTTTACACTTAATATTATCGAGGACCCCGAAGAGCTTTATGTGATCATATCCATCAATATTTAGTATTAAAATTAAAACAGAGAAAATTTAAAAATAATTTATTTGTTTTAAAATAACAATAATAAACTCATTGGGTACATAAACATCTTTTGATGAAAAAAACCCTATATTTTCCAAAAGAAAAAACAGTGAGAAGAGTGGTATTGTTAAAAAAAAAAAAAAAGAGAGAGAGAGGTATTGTTTTACATTTTTTGCTAAATGTCCTTACTGTCTGGTTTCATAGAAGACAGCTGGATTCTCACATCTGCTTCTGCACTTAGTCAGTTGGGAATTACGAGTCCGCACAAGTCATCTGCCTCCGCCCCCCCCTGCCCACCCCCCGCCACCACCATACGCCTGGAAGAAAATTAGAGTGGAAGAGGTGATTAGGAAAATTGTTTGACCTTGTGATTGCCCTGAGTCTTGGGGGCCCACACGGTCCTCAGACTGCATTTTGAAAACTGCTGACCTAGAGACCCTAATATGTCCACCAGATCTGACATTTTGTGGTCTTTCTAAGACCGCTCTTTGGTAGTGTTTTTCAGAATACATTTCAGGGATCCCACTCCAAGGAATAATTTCATGGGATGTTACCGTCCGCGGGGAACTGTGGTTTCTACGAGTAAATTAGTTTGAGAAGCCTTAGTTTAAAGTAAATTATGTCATGGATTTTACTGCAGGACTTTTTAGATGCTTTGATATGATAATACATGTTATGAATCTCTTTCAAAAATACAACTGTGTATAGGGTCTCCCCATGGTTTCAGCCGGAAATGATTTTTTTGAGAAGCATCTTAAAAGACTAGTGTAACAGGGAACATAGTTTGGGAAATGCCGCTCCAGTGACTCCTGGGTATTTGTTCTGAGTATTAACAGATCAGTTTCTATCATTTGGAATCCATTTTTCTCAAAGTAAAATTCTGCATGCACACTTTTTGATTCTTTTAATGCAGAGACTTTATGGTAGTCATGTCGAGGGCTAAGAGAACCTCAAGTTGCTAAAAATTTGGCCTCTAGATAAATTGCTGAAAATTAAATAGGAAGAATATTACCAATTATATTAATAGTAATATATATATATGTTGAGCAAATGAATAAGTAATATTTCTTGAACATCTACTACATGCCAGCAACCTTTTTAAAAGCACACTAATCAAGACTGTGTGGTATCAGTGGAGGGACAGACACATAGATCAATGGAACAGAATAGAGAACCCAGGAATAGACCCACATAAATATGCTCAACTGATTTTTGACAGAAGTTGGAAAATAATTCAGTGGAAGAAAGATAGCCTTTTCAACAAACGATGCTGAAACAATTAGACAACCACAAAGCAAAACAATGAATCTTGACTGAAGTCTCACATCTTATTAAAAAATTAGTCAGAATGGATCTTGGACTGCGGTGCCTGGTTGGTTCAGTTGATAGAGCATCTGACTCTTGATCTTGGGGTCATGAGTTCATGCCCCACCATGGGGTGTAGAGATTACTTTAAAAAGGTGGATCATGGACTTAAATGTAAAACCTAAAACTATAACATTTTTAGGAAAAAAAGTTGTAAGGGAGAATTATGAAAATCTAGGGCTAGCAAAAGCATTCTTATACTTGGTCAGAAAGCACAGTCCAGGGCGTCTGGGTGGCTCAGATGGTTAAGCGTCTGCCTTCGGCTCAGGTCATGATTCCAGGGTCCTGGGATCGAGTCCCGCATCGGGCTCCCTGCTCCTTGGGAGCCTACTTCTCCCTCTGCCTCTCTCTCTCTCTCTCTGTCTCTCATGAATAAATAAATAAAATCTTTAAAAAAAATAAATAAAAAAGAAAAAGAAAGCACAGTCCATAAAAGGAAAAAAATGATAAGTCGGACTTTGTAAAAATTAAAAATATTTGCTCTGCTAAAGACTCTGTTAAGAGGATGAAGAGAAAATATTTGCAAATCACATATCTGACAAAGGATTAGGATCTAGACTATACAAAAACTTTCAAAACTCAGTAGTAAAAAATAAAATTAGAAAATGGGCAAAAGACATGGAGAGATATTTCATTGAAGAGAACATACAAAAGGCAAATAAAAACATAAAAAGATATTCAGCATCACTAGCCATTTGGGAAATGTAAATTAAAACCACAATACATATCTCTATATACCTATAAGAACGGCTAAATTAAAAAAAATAGTGACACCACCAAATGCTAGTGAGAATGTACAGAAATTGGGTCACTCATACATTGCTGGTGGGAATGTAAAATGATACAGCTCTTTGGAAAAGAGTCTGGCAGTTTCTTTTAAAATCAAATCCAGAGCTCCCATGAGACTCTAGACAATTGTACTCCTGGACATTTAACCTAGAGAAATGAAGACTTATGTTCACAAAAACCTATGTGTAAATGTTTATAGCATTTTTATTAAAAATAGCCCCACACTGGGAGCAGCCCAGATGTTTCTCAGTGGGTGAATGGTTAACCAACTATGGTACATCCATACCATGGAATACCACCCAGCAGTAAAAAGGAGTGAACCATTGATACATGCAACAACCTGGATGAGTCTCAGGGAATTATGTTGAATTAAAAAAGCCAATTCCAAAAGGTTACATATTTTATGATTCCATTTATATGACATTCTTAAAATGGCAAAATTATAAAAAGGGGGGAAAGAATTAGTGGTTCCAGGTATTAGGGAGAGGATGTTGGTGAGAGGCACTTGAATGACTCCAAAAGGACAACATGAGGGATTTTTGTGGTGATGGAAATGTTCTGTGTCTTGACTGTATCAATGTTAATATCCTGGCTGTGATATTGCAGTATTATTTTGTAAGAAGCTACCAATAGGGGGAACCGGGTAATAAGTATAGTGTATTATTTCTTTAATTACCTGTGAATCTATAATTATCTCTAAATAGAAAGTTTAATTTTTAAAAATTACCTGAATTGGTCAAGATACTAACTCAAATTTGCTTAAATTATAGTCTAACCCATGTCATAGGGCTAACCCATGTCACATTGCTAATATTGGACTGGTTTTGACTTAGAAAAATGACAATTTCGTATCAGTCAACCTAATACAACAGGAATATATTAGTTCACGTAAGCATTCAAAAAGAAAACCCCATCCTGCCAAATATTTTGCTTTTTCTTTAACTTTCTTTTAATGGAGATATAACAAATCTATAGTAAAGTACATAAAATGTACAGCTCCATCAATTTTTACTATGTCAGACTCAGGCCTGGGGGTCAGGAGTCCTGGTCCTGTCCCCAGCTCTGCTGTTAAATCTCTGCATGATTGAAGGGGGCATGTCCCTTCCTCTGAATTCCAGTTGCCCAACTATAAGGCAATACTATTAAACTAGATAGGTGTTCCACAAAGTGTGGTGTGTATATGCAAGATGATTTGAAGTATACATGGAAGAAGAGTTTTTATGCTTTGATAGGTATGCAGTTTCTTTTTTAAACTTCCATATGGAGCTATACCTCACATACAATAAAATGCACAAATTTTTATTGAATAGTTCAGTGAATTTTTACCTAGGTATACAACAAATAATGCATATAAACCATTTCCGGCTCCTCAGAAAGCTCTTTGTGCCCTACCCCAGTCAGCATGCATCCCCTGGCTCCCCAGGTAACCAGCAGACTGAGATCTATCAATATTAACTGGTTTTTGCCTGTTCTTGAACATCATGTAATTAAATCACACAGTATCTACTCTTCATCTCTGTCTAGCTGTTTTGCTCACCACTATGTCTGTGAAAACCACCCACATTGTTGCATGTAGTGGTAGTTCATTCCTTTGCATTGCCAAACAGTATCCCGTTGGATGAATATACCACAACTTATTTAACCCCTTGCAGCTGGGCATTCGGATTATTTAGTTTGGGGCTATTGTGAACAAAGCTGCTATTATTGTAGATGTCTTTTGGTGGATATATGTACTCATCTCTCTTGGGTATGTTCCTAGGAGTGAAATTGCTGAGTAATAGGGTACTCAGATATTCAACTTTTGTTTTCCGAACTGGATGTACCAACGTCCACTCCATCAGTGTATGAGAGTTTTAGGTGACTGGCATTGTTGCCAACACTCAGTGTTATTACATAATATCTTGTATGAATATAAGGAGGTGCACTGGAGGTGGGAGGAGGTGCACTGATGGTGGGAGGGAATAGAGACGATCTCAAACATTTTAAGATTTTTGCAGGGATTTTCTGACTCAAAGGGGGTTTTTTAGTGTCCTGGTATACACACTCCTAGAGGGAGAAACTTAGAGGGGACACATATGGGTAAAGACCTTGGATGAAGAAAGAGCACATGCTTAGCAAATTACAGAGACTCCAAAGCTGTGTGTATGTGTAGAGGTGGAGTGGGGAAGAGGGTCCAAGAAAACGCAATATTTTGGAGGAGAGAGTCAGGGCCCAAAAGATCCTGTAACACTGTAACGAAGGCTGGATCTGTTTCCCGCTTACACAAATACAGGATGGGAGAGATATGTAATGTAACCAAGGACATGTTAGTGCTTTACACTAAGGCAGTATAAAGTGACAGACTAACTCATTTGACGCAGGCTGAATTCGCAGAAGACCTAAGAAGTCCTTTTGATTAGAACAGAGCATTTTATCTTTGTTCTGCTCTCTAGCAGAAGCCCACTTCCAGGGTGTTCTGTTCCACTGCAGAGCTATATGCTTATGAGGAGCACAGACAGGATGCATTCAGAGCACAGTGGCCGGCACGCTGGAGACCTCGAAACCCTGCCACGCAAGGAACAGCTGTAGGAAATGGGACATTGTTCTGGGAAAGAGAAACCTCAGTGGTATGATAGCTGTCTTTCGCCATCTGAAGGAATGTCATGTGGAAGAGGAATAGAATTCATAGTGCATGACTGTAAAAGGTCAACACTAACAGAGAAAGCTTTCAGTTTGGTATCAGGAAGGATGTTTACCAAGGTTGGCTAAAGAAGGAATATATTGCCTGGAGAGACTGTTCTGTTATCACCAAGGATGTTCACATACCTTTTGGTCAGCTACTTGCTGAAGTTACCTCAGAGGGAATTTAAGCATCTGATGAGAAGCTTGACATATGACTCTAAGTTCCCTTTTAGCTCTGAGATCCCATGAGTCGGGCTGTGTGACTTTGGATTTCCTGGAACCTCAGGTCTTTATAAAACAGGGGACGGGTTAAGGATTCTTCAACACCACATTTCGCTGTGAGCTGATTCCCACAGGCGCTGGGTGGTGAATTATGCGCACTCCCCATCATTTGCTAAGACCCTATCAGCTGGGGCGCTTTGGTTGTCAGCAACAGAAATTGATTGGCTTACCTAAGGAAAAAAAGGAGTCTGTTGGAAAGAAGAGGAAAATCTATAGAATCTAAGACGGAGTTGATGGCCTAGTTAGGTCTTACACCTGCCCCTTGGCAAGAAAACTCAGGACACATTGTCAGCCCAAGGTCGTCTCCCAAGATGAAATCAGAAGCTATTATCAGAGGGGGCAAACAACATTGTCCCCTGTGTACATCACCCCTTTCTCTCCTACTCAGGATAGCACATCAGAGCTCAAGAGAGTATTTGACACATTATGAGAAAAACAATCTTTGACCTCTTCAGAACCTTTATCTTTAAAAGGGAAAAATGCACCCATGTGAATGCTTACATTTTTTTTTTACTAGCAGCACATTACAGTGACACATGCTTTAACTGTGTGATGAAAAGCTAGAAGTCTAAGAACCCGACGCTCCCGGGGAGACAGACAAGCCAATGGGCATGTGCATCAACAAACAGGTATCGGATGCCTACGATGTGTCAAGCCCTGTACTAGACACCAACACTCATTAAGCCAGGGCAAAAATGGAAAGGTTAAATATTTGTCCCGTGTCAACGCAAAGGGGGAGGAGGGCAGTGCGTTGGGGCTAGAGAGTGTGGGGTTGGCGGCCTTCGGTCCCGAGGTGGCCCGCGCTCGCCCCACCCATGAGGAGGGGCCTCCCGCTCCAGCTGTCCAATCGCCGGGCACCCCGCCGCCGGTCTAGCCGCCCCCCGGGCGTCGGCCGCCCTCGGGAGGAGGGGACGCCCCCAGAGTGAGGACATTTCGGTCCCGGCCAGCAGCTGTCACCTGAGAAAGATTGAGATCCGCCCACCAGGCGACAAGGCTTGTTGTAGCCGAGACAGGCGCAGCTCAGATTCCCTCCCTGAGATAATTAACCCCCGGGGGGAAAAATGTGACAAATCGCTGCGGCATCCGCCCTCCAGCCGGCCGCTCACTCGCTCCAACCTTCCCCAGACAGGGCCCGAGCCTGGAAGCTTTCGGGGAGTAATCTGGTGGTGGGGGAGGGGTGGTCCCCGCTCTTTCTCGGGGTGCGGCTGGGAGGACTCGGGACAAATCCCGCGGGGGGACGTCCGGGGCTCCAGACCCGGGCGCCCGGAGCGGACGGCGAGCTGGAAGCACGAGGCTGAGGTCAAAGAAAGTGAGCCTGGACCACAGCGCGGGTGAGCTGGCTGCTGGGCGCCGGCGCCAGCGGCGATTTCCTGAGCCGCGAGGTCACGGCTCTGCGCCCTCGCCCAGGACCGGAGCCGGGGCGGGGGACGCATGGCAGCACGGCAGACAGTAATCCGCAGTTTTTCCACATAATCACTTCAGACGGGAAAGATTAAATACCTGTACCTCAAATTGCACTCACAGCTGGAAGGACTGGTGGTTTGAGAGGCTTTCAACTCGTGTTCCCAGGGAGGCACCAGGGGCCCCGACTCTGATCCCTGAGCTGCCCCTCACTCTAGATCACAGCATCTCCCCGGACCTCAGTTTTCTCTCCTGTCCAATGGGTTAAACTAAACCTGGTGCATCTTACCTCCTTTTAAGAACAAAAGAGCAGATCCAAAGAATGTTTCAAAGTTAAAACATGACAGAAGTCTATGAATCTCACAGACCTCTCTGGCATGCGTGTCTGGTCACCAAAGAATGCCGATTTTTTTTTTTTTTAAAGTCTCTAATTGACTTGCAGGAAATCAGCCTGATGGCTTGGTCAGATGGGGATAGGAAGTGGATTGGGGGTGATAGTGTGGGAGGGGCTGCTTTATTTGCAGGGATTCTCTCAGGGAATGAAGGAACCAAAGGAAAGCCTGGCTTGTGACTTCTGTAAAGATTCCTGTGATCAGAGCTGTTATTGAGTCGCTGATGAGAGCAGGAGGCCCCTTATTTAACAGATAAAGAAACAGAGGTGCAGACAAAGGGAAGTGACTTGCCCAAGGGCACCCGGGTGTTGACCAGAGTCCTCGGCTCTGGAATTTCTTTGCAGCTTCTTAAAACTAGCTTCCCTGACCGGACCTCAGTTTTGCCTCCCCCTACCTTCAGGTTTTAGGATTTGGGCCTTTCCCGCTAAGGGTTAGTGGGTTGTTTCGTGATTCCAAAGCCTCTTAAACTGCCCCCGTAGAGCCGTTTTCTGAACCTGTCTCTCAAACTGGGAGAGGCAGGAGGTGCCAGGGGTTAAAGAGTATTCCCCGGTGTGGGATTCGGCAGGGGTGAGATGTTCACAGGCACTCGCTCAGTTTACAACTTGCTGTTAATAGAGGCCATTAATCACAGCCAACTGCAGCTGGCTTGACCTGGGGCAGGGACGGCTCACCATCCCTGGGTGGGGCGGGCAGGCAGGAGAACACAGGGAAGGGCCTCCTTCACTTACCCCTGAGGCCCAGAAATCTGGCCCGGGAAGGAGGCAGTAGAATAAATGCTCCCACCGTGGTGACCCAGGCACATAGCATCAGTGACTCTCGCTCCTTCCAGCCGAGTTTCCCAAATGCCCAACCCGAGTCAAATGCCTGACACAGTGTCTGGCACACATTGCTTAATGAGTGCTTTGAAGGAGTCTGGTATTTGGGAGGCCTTGCCCCAAGAGATCAGGAGAGAGGGAAGGAGAAGTTTGGGTGGTTTCAACTGCCATCTGGGCGGCAGAAACCTGCTGATTAGTCTCAGGGTGGTAGAAGCTGCTGCTGGGTAGGTAGCTCAGGGATAGAGTTTTCCTTGCAAGGGGGCAGTGGGGCGGTGGGGGCACTAGCCAGGTCAGTGGGCTCAAGATGTGAACTTCATGTTTCAGAGCTTGCTTCTCTTCCTATGGCCTCTGGTGGGGCCCACACTGCTCTGAGTCTTGGACATCCATAACATCTCTAACTGGAGACTCCGGACCC
The DNA here is from genome assembly GCF_054177405.1 of Leptonychotes weddellii. Lineage (NCBI taxonomy): Eukaryota > Metazoa > Chordata > Mammalia > Carnivora > Phocidae > Leptonychotes > Leptonychotes weddellii. Next base: position 112,624,854 of record NC_138374.1, read on the forward strand.
TCTTGGATTTACTCAGGGTCAAGACCAGAATTCTGGTGAACTAGCCTTCTAGGCGGGCCTCCTAACAGAGTCCTAGGTGCTCAGTGCTGAGGATGTAGAAAGGCTAGCTATCATGTTCCAGAATGTTCTATCCCAGTTTCAGACTGTGCCCTGGAGCCAAACACTGCATCATCAGGACCCATCATACTGTTAGGCCTCTTGAGGTCTAAATCAGAGGAAGTATCTGTTGTCTTTTGCCAACTACCTATTTTAATGCTTGAGCCTAGAACAAGAGCAAGTGAACATAAGTGAGGGAAAAGATTTAATAACTTGATTGAGTCTAACAGCCACCATGTATGTGGAACTTACTATTCCTTACATAGTATTCAAATATTACCTCACTTAGAACTCCCAACAACCCTTTGAAGCAGGTATGGTTTTATTCCCATTTGGCAAGTGTGGAAACAGAGGGGCAGAGAGATTAAATTATTTGACCAATGTCACAGAGCAAGGAAGTAGCAGAGCTGGGTTTCACACCCAGGCTATCAGGCTCCAGAGTCTATGCTTTTTTTTTTTTTTTAAAGATTTTTATTTATTTATTTGAGAGAGAGAGAATGAGAGACAGAGAGCATGAGAGGGAGGAGGGTCAGAGGAAGAAGCAGACTCCCTGCCGAGCAGGGAGCCCGATACGGGACTCGATCCCGGGACTCCAGGATCATGACCTGAGCCGAAGGCAGTCGCTCAACCAACTGAGCCACCCAGGCACCCCAGAGTCTATGCTCTTAACCACCTAGAAAGGAGGGACCTGGGAAGAACCTTCCAGTGGTGTGGTTGTCAGACTCAGATGTCATGCACTCGCAAGATTCCCACTCCAGCCCAGTGTGCAGCCCTCCCTGGAGAAAGGGGAGAGCAAGATGACCTCTGGAGGCCCTTTCACAGGCCTCCAACTCTCCCTGGAGAATTCCTCCCTCTTGGACTTCACTTGCTTCTCTTTCTGTCCGGTCCAACAGGCTGGTATGGGTCTCCTGATTGAGTTCAGCTGTCGCTGTGGGACCAGGAGACCAGTGTGCAAACCCCTGCAGGATTAGGGGTGCCGATGAGGCAGCCACCAGAGAACAGCATCACTTGACAGGCCTCTCTCCCTCAGCAGTCACAAGGGCCGAGCCTGGAGCCCTCCTCCTGCTCCTCTGGCCGCCCTGGCCTCCCTGTGACCCAGCCCTTCTGGTTGCCATCCCCCCTTCTCTCGCAGCTGCTGTTTTTGTCAGACCCTCAAAACTACCCCTCTGTCATCCGGTCTCAGCTCCCAGAGAAGGCTGGAAGGTTCAGAAGTGCACATCCTGCTTCTCTGCAGGATATTCCCTCCTCCGTGCCCACCTGAGAGCCCTTCTCCCAAATCTCCATGGGAGGAAATTCTTCATGTTCTTTGTCCATATGTCTCACCATTGACAAAGTTGCGAGGCCAGGGCATTTGGTGAGATGGAATTTCTGGGAGCAGGCTTCCAGGAATTTGTTGGGGGTACACACAAAGATTTAAAGTATTCAGTTCATCTAGCCCAGGGGTCTGCAAAGGGCCAGGTGGTGAATACTTTAGGCAGGCCCTGCAAGTTCTGTTGCAGCTACTCGATTTCGCTGTCATAACACAAAAACACCTCAAGGGGTAAGTAAATGAATAGGTGTGGCTGTTTGCAATAAAACTTTATTTACAAAAACAGGGTATGGGCTATGGTTTGCTGATCCCTGACAGAACGCAGCAGTGGGCAGCTTCTGTGTCATCCCTCCCACTGGCTAGGGTGCACTCTGGACCTGCACGAACAGGGACACCTACCTCACCCACCCCACCAGAGGCCATGAGTAGACAGAGGCCAAGGGGGAGCACTGACCAAGGGTCAGGATTACTGTCTTGGAAGCACCCCTGGAATGGGGTGCTGGGATACTGTCTTAAGAGTGAGGAGCACCCCCAGGCCTTCTGACCACCGTATTCAGTCCTTCTGCCCTGCGCAGACAGCGTTCTTCCTAACGGAGGAGTCCCCACAAGCCTTACCATTGACTAACACCTCTGTCTTCTGCTGCTGGAGCTAGAGCAGCTCAAGGCGGACGCACTCAGGAGAAAACCCAACTGGGCTGTGCATGGCTGCTGAGATGCTTCCTGTCTGGGACCTGGTGCTCAATAGCCTTGGAGAAGTCCTTGATGCGGACGGGCCTTGAGGAATCATCTCAGACTTAACAATTATTTCACTGCCTCCCGGGCACCTCTCTCTTTTCCACCTCTAGGCCTCTACATGTGCTGTTCTCTCTACCCGGAACACTCTTCGTCCATCTTCTTCACTTAGCCTACTCATCCTGTCACCTTCTCCAGGAAGCCTCCTCAGATTGCCCCTGTTCCTCAAGTCTGGGTTGGGCTCGCCCCCTGTGCTCCCGTTAAACCCCGACAGTCCCCTAGCACAGCCTTTAGTGTGCTTCATTGTGACCATGGGCTTGCCTGAATCCTCTGCTAGAGTGTAGGTTAGGCTGAAAATTCTGTGCGGGCAGGGCCCCCAGCACCTGGCATGAGACCTGCTGCTCAGTCAATGTTTATACAGTAGCTGGTCAATTAAATATTTATCAAAGGAATAATCTTACCCACGTCACGGGGCAGAGCTTTCCCTTAACTATTGTGGGAAGACATGTGTCCATCACATTCTCCATAGACTTCCCAAGAAGTTTGAGGGAGCAGAGGTCCTTTCCTGTGGTCATAGAACCAGTCTTTCCCCTTGAGCTTCTGTTTCCATTAATTAAGTCCGAACACATGTGCATCATATGTTCCAAGAGTTGTATGAACAGAGGCAGACATCTTGTCTTAGTGGGCCTTCGTTTGGGGAGGGAAGTGACAGGAGGAATATTTTCTTGGACTCTGGAAGGGAGACTTCCTGTCTTCCTCTATGCTTGGGTACCCTATTATTTCTCTACGACTTACTTTCCCTTTTGTAAATAAGAAGGTGCCATGTTTGGGGGGGAGGGGGAGTGAGTGAAGGAACCCTTTAGAGAGTGAATGTTTACTTCTAGAGCAGTTTGAGGGGCTTTCTTCAGAACACCAATTGCCCCAATTGTAATTGGGATTAGGATTTTCACATCACTGAAAACTAACTGCAAAACTCCCCCTCCCCACCAGCTGGGGGAACATGGGCCAGGCTTGCAGTCTAAGGTTCTGATAATACCCCTGGGGCCCAGCAACTGTCTCCCAAAGAACAAGAAGAACGTCCCGGATATCACCATACCAACCTTCCCAATTTCCCCCAAGTGGAAGGAAGAGACAGAGGTGGGTGTTGTAAAGCCAGGGAAACCAGGACGCAGGCTGAGGAAGATCAGGTCAGAAAGCCACTGAGAATTTGAATACAAAGAGCGCCCACCCTCCCTTGCCCACGCCCCCACTCCTCCTGTGGTGGCCCTTGAGGGTGGGGCGGGCTCCAGGCTGGTTGGTGAGCAGTGGGACTGACTGGTGCAGGTTCCTGTGGTGGGAGAGGCAGACAGGAACTCTGGGGAGAGGAGGAAGAGAGATGTGTTTCCAACCTAATGGTTTTCTCACGTCCATGCCCATCTCTCCCAACTTTTTGGAAAACCCGTTCTGCTCTTTCCCCCCTTGCTTTGGAGCCAGCTGTGAATGGCCTATAGCCATGCCAGGCCTGTCACTGCGGAGTTGCTACCTCTCTTGATTTCAGGATTTTGTGCCTTCGACGGGATAACTTCTGAGGTATTCTTGGGGGGCAACTGGAATGAACCTACCTGGCACCTTAGCCAGGCCTTGGTTACAAGCAAGTCATGTTTCTGTGATATTAAAAATAGATTGCAAACAAATGTATCATTCTCTCTCTACTCTTGGCCCTTCGCCTCTGCCCTCACACCTCTGGGGGGCCCTCGAGACTTGATTTGCCCAGATTCCCTTTGACTCCCTAACTCCTTGCCTTAGGACACCTGCCCTCCCTATTCCAGGCTGTTCTAGGTTCTTCTCACCTTCTCTCCTCACCAGAAAGCGTGTCTCTGGCAGGAAAGCTGACAAAGCACTTAACAGCCTGGGCAGCTCATTAAATGCTAGAGCTGAGAGGTGCTAAATTTTCTCCAACTTGTCAAGGGCAACCGCCTGTAGGTCGTTCAATAGGAAAGATCTGAGATTGGCCTTGCTGGGTGGGGAGCTTAGCCCCAGCGCCCGCAGTCCTGAACGAGTCACCCTCTTACCATCATGCCCCCCTACCCCGGCCTCCCCACGCCTCATGTAGTCACTTGTGAACATGCGACATGCTTAGCCTGCTCAGGTCTCTCCTTTAAGGATCCCGTTTCCTGGCAGAACACCCAAGGCTGAGTTATTCCTGGGCAGAACCCAGGATGGGGTGGTACGGGGATAACCAGAGGAAAAAGGAGACGGAGTCCTCTCCTTGGGGGGGTTCACAGAGACTGTGTTCAAACACGCAGAGGGAGAGAAGGGGGCACAAGAAAGACACACAGGCCCAGCCCTTGGCAAACTTGCTTGCGTTTCTGTAATGCTAGCGTAGCAGCGGATGGCAGGGGAGGGCAGGAGGGAATGGAGTCAAGAGGAATTAAGCAGGGAAGGTTTCTGGCAGAGAAGGACCTCCAAGCAGCTTTGAACAACGCTTGACAGAAAGAAAGAGGTCCAGATTCAGGGCAGATTAAGTGACCTCAAAACAAGGCTCAGAGGCAGCAGAGGGGGCCTTTGCGTGGAAGGACTAAAGTCCTTGGAGGTATCGGGGCTAGGATAAAATTACAGCACCACGGAAGTTTTCCCTCTCTAGATCAGACCTAGGAGAAGAATGAGCCAGAAAGGCTTCACATCTCAGGGAAGGACTTAGGATCACAGGACTACCTTACCTGGGTGCCCGTTGGCCTAGTTCCCGGGATGTGTGTGTGGCTGTGTGCGCGCACACACACTCATGCATGTTGGACAATCCAATGTATGGATTCTTCTGTGGGCGGGGCAGTGGAAGAAGCGAGTCAGGTGCACAGGTGTGCAGCAGGTGAGCTGTGTGTGAAGAATGAGATGAGAGCGAGCCCGTGAGCTCGTGGAGATGGCCACGGAGGACAGGGACCAGAAGTGATGACCCTGGCACCATGCGGAAGGATCACTAAATTAAAAGAAGACAGTATGGAGGCGCCTGGGTGGCTCAGATGGTTAAGCGTCTGCCTTCGGCTCAGGTCATGATCCCAGGGTCCTGGGATCGAGTCCCACATCGGGCTCCTGACTCAGCGGGGAGTCTCCTTCTTCCTCTCCCTCTGCCTCTCCCACTGCTCATGCTCTCTCTCTCTCACTGTATCTCTGTGTCTCAAATGAATAAATAAAATCTTTAAAAAAAATAAATTAAAAAAAAAAAGAAGACAGTATGGAATGTCAGACAGGAGAGGGGCAGTGCTGGACCTCTGGGGCCCCTACCCGGCAAACCCTTTTCTTGCCTTCTCCTCCAGATTCCCACCACGGCTCCCTCCCTGGTTCTTCTGCACCTCTGCATGCTCCTCTCTCCTCCCTCACCTAGCCCCCCCCCCACATCTCCATCCACCCCCATCCCCTTCCACCCTGCCCCGGGGCCACCAGGCTACAGATGGGGCAGACCTTCCACCTTGGTGCCCAGGGAGGAGCACAGCCCCCAGCTCCGTGGCTTGTGGGGTTCCTGCTGTGAAGTCCATCCCCACCTTGCCCCTGACCCCATGTCACTGGTGGGCTGATCTCAGAGAAGCCATGTGTCCAGCCATGCAACTCTATCGGAAAGGTCCGTCTTTCTCCTCCTTCCTCCTGACTCATTCTCCCATCTCCCACTCCTTCTTTTTGGCCTAGTGATTCTTCAGGCTGCTGAGTGCATCCTTCTCCCCCATTCCTTCCCACTGCCTCCATCATCTCCTCCAGTCTCCTCGGCTGGTGCCTGCAACCCCTCCCTGGCCTCAGAAGACTGCTGAGAGGAGCAGGGAGGGTGAGCAAGAGGTCATCTGCTCTTGGTTGTCAAGGAGATGCCCCAGTATCCTCCACTCCTCCCTCAAATATTGTTGAACTGGGCTCAACACGGGAAATCCATCAGTGAAGAAAATACACATATGATTCATGCTCCACAGAGCCTTCAGTCTAGTGGAACAATGCTTAAAAATAACTGTTCAAATATATAATGATAAGCTGTGACAAGTCAGGAGATCCTGCCGTTGCCACCTGCAGATGCATCCAGCATCTGACCACTGCCCACAGCCCGCCCCCCGCTACAAGAGGCTCCAAGGCATCTTCATCTCACTAGCTAATTGTGGGGCCGCTTGTCTGGTCTCCCTCCTTCCCCTCTTGTCTCCCTGCAGTCTGTTTCCAACCCAGCAGCCAGAGTGGTCCTTTCAACACATAAGCCAGATCTTGTGATCCCTCTGCCGAGAACACTGCAGAGGCCGCCCATCTGAGGGTAAAAGGCAAGTCATTACCATGGCCAATGGCCCTGTGTGATTGATGACCCCTCGCCTCTCTGATAAAATCTCCCACTTTCCCTCTGCTCAAGCCACTCCAGGCTGACAGCCTCCAGACCATAAAAGTGGTATTTATTTTATTTTATTTTTCTAAGATTTTATTTATTTGACAGAGAGAGACACAGCGAGAGAGGGAACACAAGCAGGGGGAGTGGGAGAGGGAGAAGCAGACTCCCCGCCGAGCAAGGAGCCCGATGCGGGGCTCGATCCCAGGATCCCGGGACCATGACCCGAGCCAAAGGCAGACGCCCAATGACTGAGCCACCCAGGCGCCCCCGTAAAAGTGGTATTTAAACCTGGGTCTGTCTGATTCAAGAGTCCATGACCCCTCCACTAATAACATTATCATCCCTTTTTTACAAATGAGGAAACAGAGGTTCAATAAGTTTAAGACGAGGCTAGAGTCACATGACTAAGAAATGTGACTATCATTGCAAATTGTATCTGTAATTATCTGCATAATTGCAAATCCGCGATAGACCCCCTACCACTTCTTGTGGGAGATCATAAGTGTCCACCAGTATAGACCAGGAAATAATATCATTGGCAATTCAAGTCACTTCCACCATACCAAATTCCCCTCAATTTTTAGTTCTACTGAGCTGTGGGCTTAGTCCTTCAAGCCTAAAATCATTTTAAACTGATCTCAGAAAGTCAGCCAGGAAATGAAAAGTTTTCTTCCTTTAAATTATCACACTACCCACAATGTAGGGATAATTTTTTATCCCCATAATTTTTGTAAATAAAGCGGAGGGTGGCACCCAGGAAGTCTGAGATCATATCTTCTGCTCCAGAGCCTCCTTCAGAGAGGACCTCAGGGCCAAGTTCAGGAGAAGCCAGTGAAACCCTTCACTGTAGGGTCAGTGGAATTGCTGTGTCCATAAGACAAGGCAACCCTGGAAACAACCAAGAGGTTCAGGGCACCATCTCCTACTCATGTGGGTCAGATAGCAACCATGCAAAGAGGAGAAATGGGCAAGAGGGTCCCAGAGAGCTTTCTCCAGGATAGAGATGAAACCCAGCATTACTATCTCCAGGATGGACACAAGACTGGACCAAGAAGGGACCTCAGGTCTTCAGGTTCCTGGTTCCATGGAGTCACCATGCTGGTGCTCTGTCAAGTGGTTCCTGATTGAGTTCCTCCAGGGGCACAAGTCAGTCACCAGGCAATAAATCCCTCTTCTGCTTTAGGCATTACTGAGATCCAGCCGGCTCCTGTCAATCTCCCAGGAGCAAGCATCTAACAACCTAGGCTGACAGGTGGCCCCCTGGGATATGGTCTATAGTGGAGACCAGGGACTTCCCCAGGGCATTTTCCAGAATTAACTGCAGGGAGGGTGGGAGGCATGAGAGCTTCAGGAAAAGGAAAGTGGAGACATGTGGGGGAGGCACACACTCTGGGTTCTGAAGTCTCTTGATGCAGGCTGGGCTTTTAGAAGGAACAGCACCAAAAGGTGACACTGAGCTAAACAAACCAAAGGGGTTTGTCACCTTTCCTCATGACTGGTATAATAGAATTCCTCTGGCGGAATTCCCTTTTCTTTTTCCCTCTTCTCTGTCTTCCTCCTTGCCTCTCTCCTGCCCTCCCTTTCTTTTTGTCCTTTCTGGTTCTTCAGGAGGAAGTTCCACAGGGGGAATTGGACAGGGTTGCAGTCAGGCAGATCTGGATCTCTCTTGCTCTATAAATGGAGCGGCCCAAGTTTTGAGGGGCAAAGAGGCTTGTCTGCCTGGGTCCATTCCCAGCCCTGCCACCGTGTTAGTTAAGGCTCACTCTGTGACCTAAACTCACTTTCCCTCTCAATGTCTCAGGTACCCTCTCTGCAAAATGGGGATAAGACCGTTGTGGGGTTAAAGGTGCCTGTAGGTGGAAGAGCCGGGGGTGGGGTCTGGCACTAAGTCCAGGCTCTTGGTTACTAGCCTGGTGAAGGTCTTCATGTCCACCTGATTACTCCATCATTCACTGGACTCCGACAGCAGCTCACACCTCCTGGAATGTCGAATTTAATCTCTGGAAAAGAAATCAAACATGTATCTGGAGCCAAGTTTGAGAAATTAAAAGAGGGGGGATCAACTGTGGGGAAAACATTTGGAGGAAGTCAAAGATTTGATGTTTATCTAAAACAATAAGATCTCACTCCACCCTGCCTGGGGACAAATGTCTTGTGTAACAGCAAACAAACAATTTTTGTAAGCTAAGAATTCTTGTTCTCCCTTTATAGTGACTAATGTCCTCCTGTACTCAAAGGTTATTTCCTGTTGCTGTTCTAGTCTTCGAAAACAGTTAAGTATTTGATGGAGTTTTAACACTTTGCATCTCAAATTCCAGTTGGGTAGCTGAGCTCGATTGTTCTTTTTGAACCAAAACCAATAAAGAGAAGTTAGTTCTGTCCGGAATTGGGCAGGAGATTAGCTTTGACGACTGTAAGAGTTTGGTAATGATGCGGGAAGGGCTGAGACAAGGACAAGTCACTCTGTTAATCCTACATCCTGACCCCCAGCGCTCAGCACCTAACTGTGAGGCTATGACCAACCTGCTCGTACATTGGTGGCGTCATTCCCAGGGAGTCCCATTCCTGTTTTGAATCTCACTGTTCCCATTTTGGTTGGGGCCTCTCCCTTCCCTATCTTCCAGTTTTATTACACAGAACCAGGATAGGCATCCTCTTCCTGTCTTTTAATCATTTGTTACATAGGAGTCTCCAGACCTGCCCACTTAAAATCAAGTAGTGATGGGCAGTAGCTTGTCACTCCCCAGCTGGAGTCAGGTAAGTTATTTGTACATTCTCTGGCAGCGCTGGGGGGCATTCATTCAACAACGAATGCCAAGCACTGTTTTCAACTCAGTAAACAAAACAGAATCTCTCTCATGCGGCTTCTATTTCAAATTGAGGAGAGAGCCAAGAAACAAATACATAGATTGGATCAACCCAGTATCAATAAATGTTAGCTTCTTTGCATGGGATAATCAGAGAAGAAGTTCGAACCAGTGACGAGGAGTCAGCTCGGCAGAGACAACAGCCCGCACAAAGGCCTCCCTGCGATCCACAGTGGGAACAGTAAAAGCCAATGAGATAATTAAATGACACAGTGACACCAAGTGCCTAGCTCAGTCGCGCATTGTGGCTGCTTCGTTCAGGCTGGTTTCCATCTCTGTCATGGAGAGCTGCGGTCAGAGCCAACCGCAACAACGACAGACGCCTTTTATCGGTGACCTGACGTGGGAGACTAGGTCTCCCCAATCAGACGAGAGTCTCTGAGCTGGGCCTGTGCCTCGGCCACCATGGGGGAAGGCAGGATGAGCCCCCTGAGGGCAGGAACGGTGTCCCCTCCAGTCCCCAGGGGAGGGTCCTGTCCTCAGGGTTTCTTAAGCAGGAGACTGACAGGCACCTTTCCTCCCCATGGCTGCATCTTGCAAGGACTTGAAGTACCCAGCAGGTCCCAGCCTAGCTCCCTGCCCAGCCCTCAGCCAGGCCCCTGCCCGTGGCGTTCTGCTTTGGCATGTGGCCCCAGGGCCAAGCCACTGGTCGGGGATGGGGTTTCATCCTGAACTTTACCACAAGCTGCATATGGCCAGGCTGCTGGGAACTTGGGAAGTTGATGCCAGAGTAAGGACAGCTGATCTCAGGGAAGGCGCCATACTGCCCTTGGAACTTGAGGCAGGGGGATTGGGTCATAGGGTCTCATCCTCATGGTACTTGTCTCAGCTGGCCAGTTGGAGGGGAGGGTCCCGGGGACAAGTCATACCCCACCTGGGCCTCGATTTCCATCTTAGGCAAACCAGTCCACAAGACTGAGCTTTCCCTGGGTGTGTATCCAGGCTTAGGCACAGGGATTGGGAGTCCCTGTCCCTGTCCCTGTCCTTGGAAGCCCCTAGTCTGATGTGGGAGACACAGCCCCACTCTCAGGGAGTGCCAGGCTAATGGGGGAGATAGGTCCTGGCTTAAGGTTTTTTTCCACTCCAATCTAACCAATACACAACACCCAAGAGCTCTCTCTAAAACACAAATATATTCTTTTTCTGCCTAAAAACCTCTCCTGGCTCCTCATGCACTCCAAAATAAACACCAAACTCCATTGCAAGGCACAAAAAGCACTCTACCACCTCCATGGGTATGAAGCCTGCAGGGGGGGGTGGGCCTTTTGGTGAAGGGCTCTTTCCTGCCCTGTCAAGGAATTTGACCTGTTCCTAAAGGCTCCTTCAAGGGTATGCTAAACTCATGCTTAGCCAGAACTTTCTTCTGCCTAAAGGGAATGTTTCCTTGCAGGGTGGGATGGGGACAGCAAAGGGAGAGCTTCTGACCATCTCCCACCCTCTGAGGCTACAGGTTCAGGAAAAACTGCCCTGCAATCAAGCTGCCCTGGGAGCAGAGCCCTGTCTGGGGGCACAGTGGGTGTGCGGAAAGGTGTCATGGAAGAAGAGACACCCTCTGGCCTTTGGGAAATTTCAGGGACTTGGAGGGACACAGAATTTGTGTCCCCAGCACAGGCCTGAGACATGAAAGCTGAGGTGAATTAATGTAGTCACATGGACATGTCACTCAATACGGGTATCACAGGAGGGCAGGAAAGTCACCATTCTAGATGATGTAGGGGAGAGGGGAGAGAATGGAGGACAGGTGCCAGCGAGTCTGAGTGGGAGAGGACAAGCCAGGAGGTCAGGCGGGAAGGGCTTTGGTTGGTAGAAAAGGCCTTGGATGCCATGAGGAGCGTAGATTTGGTGCAAGCAGGCTCCTTGCACAGCATGGAGTTTCCGCCAGGCCCAGCCCTGATGGAGTCTGCTTCTAGTACAAGAGTCTGATTCAGGCTGTCCTGTGGGGCTTCCAGGGCCAGTTCTAGAACTTGGGGCTTCCAGCCCATCTACCCTAGGCTGCCTCATGTCCCAGCTCAAGATGGCTGGCTCCTCTACCCTGCTGCTGCTTCCCCAGCTCCTCACTGCCTCCTGGACTCAGTTTATCCATCTGAGAAGAGGGAGTTCAGCTCTGTGTTCTCAGAGTTGCTCAGGGCAGCAATCCTACAGACAGCTGAGTGAGAATTCCAGGGGCATGCCCAGGTGGGGTCTCCAGTCCTCTCTGTCCCCTCTTCTGCCAGCATAAAGCCGCTTGCTGTGAGGCCCATGATTGTCAGGGGCATGTGGTGTGGTCGCCAGGAGAGCTCTTGGGAAAGATGGGAGGAGGATGTCTTCTCCCCAGTCTGCTTGCCACCTCTTCCCACAGTGGCTGTCACTGGCTGGGGCTGCCAAGGACACGGAGCTGGGCCGACTTGCTGAGAGCTGGGGGGACTGGTGAAGGGGTGACACAGAGTCCTTTCTGAACCCCACAGATTTTCCTCCCCACCTCCCCCCCACCAGCTCCTGCCCTGGGCAGAGCCTACCCCGGGTGGTGGCAGGATGCTTCTTGAAGGGCTCCAACATTATCTCCCAATGAGCTTTCCACACGGTCATGGGAGAAACACTGAGAGGAATGAAAGGGATGCTCCTTTTATATTTTTTAAGCATGGCGTTCATTCCCAGATCATACTACTGGTAGAACACCAAGAATTATCCATTTTATCAACCCTGTAATAATTGGTAAAGAGCATGATTATATTGCATGGCACTTTGTGTCTATGGGTTAAACGTATTAAGTGGCTAAATATAAATATTTAAAATATATTATTCATCTTTTAGCCCTGTTTTATTATTTCTTCCTTTAAAAAAAATACCAGAACTCTTAAAAATTGCAAATTGTTGGGCCCTTCTCAACTTTTGAGAGGCCCTGGTAGATCTTTTGAGGATAGGGGGTTCATGGTCAAAAGAATACAGCCACGAAGGCTGCAGAATGTTTAATTATATCTAACTTTTCCAGTTCTGAATGGCTGGGCCAGGAGGCAGAAGTATGATGGAGTCAGAGGGCCTGCTTGACATTCCTACTCAGTCGTTTACTAGCTGTGTAACAGTGAGGCTGGCATGGAACCGTTCTTAGCCTCAGCTTACTTCTCTGTAAAATGGACATAATAAGTGTCTACTTCATAGCCTTGTTACGTGGCTAAAGAAGACGACCCACACGGTGTCACACAGTATCTCCGGACCCAGGATGTGCTGTAATTTGCTATGATTCGATGAGAGCAGGCGAACGTCTCCGTAAGATAGGCAGCTATATGAAAATGCAGCCTTAGAAAGCAGAGAGGGTTTGCCTCCTCGAGCAGGACTTTTCATTTACTTCCTCACCATCTGATTGACACCTCAAGGAGCAGCTTTCTGGAATGACTTAGTAGTTGGGGCTTCTCCCCAATTCACTGCCTTTTGGCAGGTCATGTTCCTCTCCATTAATGACTAGTAATCTGTGAATCTACCTCTGCCTCCCTCCTCTGCAGAGACGGGCCCTGAGGCCCAGAAGAGGAGCCCATCTCTGGGATGGAGGGAGGCAGAGTAGATCCACAGATTACTAGTCATTAAGAATGCAGATGTAAGAGTTAATGTATCTATCTAAAGACCTAGGAGAATGTCTGACCCGTAGCAAGAGCTCTGTTTAAGAGTCAAGTGCTGTTGTTGTCATTGTGTTGTCGGTGTTAAATGCTCTCAAAGATTCTGTCCAGCTCTGATCTTCTGGGAGGTTCTACACTGCCCCAGTAGACTGATGCCCAGCATGGCCTAACCCCTCCTGGAAACTGGAGCAAGGACTCCTCCTGCCCTCTGCTCCCTGGGGGTCCAGAGGACCTCCTTCTGTGACCCTCAGGTCAGCAGGGTCTCCTGGGCTCGACCCTTGCAGATGAGAGGCTTAGCTCCTGACACACATTTCTCTGATGAGGAAAGCCAGCTTTGCAAGCATGAAATTGCCCTTGGGGTCTCCAAGATCTTCAGTTCCATGGGCCACATTCCCTCCCTGCAGGTGGGTGAGAAAGCCGGGAACTAAGGCTGACCTGTGGGCTGGCCAGGCGGGCAGCTGGGCAGGGGGGTGTGGGTAGTTTGAGAGTGGCCGATGGAAAGGCAGCCCTGATGGGGTCCCAGGGAGGCTGGTGGGAAGCACAGGGAAAAGTAGCATCTGCCCCCACCCCACTCTCTCAGTTCCATCTTCCTGGGTAAGGACAGGTGGGAACAGAGTCCTGGGCCCTAGCCCTAAGCTCAGAAATGGGTCTAAATCCCTGAAGCCATCCCCACAGGGCAGCAGGTAGCCTTCTATCTTTCTGGAGAGTCCAGCTCTGTTGGTGACACTGTGTGTGTGTGTGTGTGTGTGTGTGTGTGTCTTTGAATAGAACCATGCCCTCCCAACCCATCTACCTGGACCTCAGCGGGAACAAGAGAGGACGTGGCCCCATGGAGAGTGTCTTTAGCAGCTTGCCCCGCTGGAGCAGAGCCATTTTTCACACGAAGACATAGAGATAGTAGCAGCCTGCAAATGAATTCAAATTCTCTCCTGAGTCACATGAAATTACCCTGCTTTTCAAGTCCACAAGGCCTTGCTCATGAAACCCACTCAGTAAGTCACAGGACTCTAGAAGATTCAAGTTGGCCAGGATCTCAGAGATCATCCCACCCAACCCATGCCATGGGGAGTAAGAGGGCCCCCAGAGGGAGGCCTGTATGGGGCCTGAGCCTCTTGGCACCTGCCATATAATAATGCATTTCCCTCTTGTAAGGACAAGGGAGTAATAATAAATTGTGATCATTTCACTACCCAAAGTCATTGAGCCCTTCCCATAAGACACTGTGAAAGAATGAATATGCACAAATCCTGCCCAGAGCTCTTCTGACATGGATATTCTCCTAATAATAAAGGCCAAAACTTGTTCCTTTATCTCCCAAAGAAAAAGTCTATCAGGGGGTGTAATAATGTTACATTATAGAGAGAGGTAGTGTGAAAATTTTACCACTGGATAGAATCAGGGCACTGGGAAAGATCACTGGGGAATAGGTCAGAACACGCTATTGTTGGCCTGAGTGGTAGGTAGCCAGAAAATTCCTTAAAGGGGCTTGGCATCCCCATGTCACCCCTTTGTTACATACTGCCAATCACAAGGAACAACACCAGAGTCTGGCCCAGGATCTTTCATACCACTGAGGATTCTCACCTTCAGGAAGATGGCTAAACATGCCAGGCATAGCTAAATATTATTGGGTATTCCATTTGATAAAGCATAAAAAACAGAGGATAGAGGATGGGTGGAATTTTAGTTGCTTGGAGTCCTGAAATTTCCATCTTACTGCAAAGAGAGGGATTCAAGTATGGGATAGTGCAGAGCAGAGAGGTATGCCTACTGTGGTCTTCTAGCCATCCCCAGGCCTCAGGGAAGAACCTACCAGCTACTTGGGGGCCAAGGCAGGCACGTAAAATGCTGAAGGGTTCTGTATTGGGTCATGTTCCCAGCCTCCCTCTTTTCCTCCTGGGACGATGGAACATGTGGCTCGGAAGGTCCCCTGGAGGCCAGGACCCCACTATCAGAAAGAACACCTTGGGTTTATTGGACCAGCCTCCTGAGAGCTGGACTCCTGCCTCTCACTTCCACTCTCCTCCATTCCTTTTCTGCCCTGCACCAGAATGAGTTTCTAAAAATGCAAACTGGGTCCCGTTGCTCTTCCAGATTAAATAAACCTCAACAGCCCTTAGGACAGAGATCAAAATTCTTAAATGGCTTCTCAAGCCTACCTGTCCAAGCTCAGCCCACGTCACTCTTGCCCTAGGTCTCTGAGCTCCAGCTCTACCAGCCGTCTGGAGGCTCTAGTTCTCCTAGAGCATGCTGCAGTTTGTTACCGGCTATTTCTCATGCGTCTGACCCATTAGACTGTAAGCTCCACGAGGGGAAGGCCCTGTCATCTGCTTACCTCTGTATTCCCAGTGCCTAACACAGTGCCAGACCCAGGACCTGACACAGGGTAAGTGTTCAACACATACTTACTGAATAAACGAAACACCAGCCTCTGACACCTAGAGCTCGAAACACACAAGGAGACACACAATATATGTATGCGCGCGCGCGCGCACACACACACACACACACACACACACACACACACCCTGGAGTGGAAGAGGTCAAGCACCTCCCTTCTCAGAACACACGCAGAGGTAGATCCTACAGAATTGGCAATGTGATAGTGAGTACGTGTAAATACCCAGTGGCCTCCCTTTGAAGGTGGCTCTTTCAAAGCAGACCAGGTGGCCTTCTCATCTCGTCTCCCGGGCCTTGCTTCTCCTCCACTATCCTTAAGAAAATCCGTTAGCAGCCATCCTATCCCCAACTCCCATCTTCCATCCACGCATCCTCAAAACCCCTACCATCTGCCTGCCACTTTCAGCCCCTAGCCCAGCTGGCCGGACCCCCCTTCTATCCCGCGAAAGCTCACCTTCTCCCGGAAGGCCTCCTGGCTGCAGACTCCAGGGTCTCCCCCTGCCCCACACTCTCAGGGGAGCGCACCCCCACAGCAGAGCCTTTGGGATCGGGCCCTCTGTCTAGTTCCTGAGGTTGTTGCCTGTTTGGTGCCACTTTGGGTTGTGATTCCCAAGAGGGCACTGGCTTTATGTATTTGTGTGACTTATGGTGTCAAGGGTCTCAAGGGATCAGCTTAGGAGCAAGATTAGGGCTTTGGATGATGTACCCCACCCCTGCTAAAAGGGGTTATCTACATGAGGCCACATGGAACAAACCTAACCAGTCAGCTTTGCAAACTGAAGAGTTGGATGAGCTAATGTCACGGGACCCTTCCATCTCTGACCTCCTCAGAGGCTAGGGCATTAACCCTGGGGCAGGGGCCCTGCCCTGCCAAGCCTGGCCTAGAGCAGGAGGAGGGAGGCGGGGGGAGTGGGAGGGGCAGAGGGAGCCTGGGGAGTCCGCAGCGACCTACAACTGCTCCCAGCACTGCCTGTCCACCAGCAGTCCATTCAGAGGCTCTGGCAGTGCGAGGCAGCTGGGAACAGGGAGGAGGGAGCAGACAGGAGGCTGGAGGTCAGCAGTACACCCAGGTAAGTAGGCACTGCGCACCTGGCTGCCCACCCAGGGCAGAAATGGAGATGCTGGAATGCTCTCGAACTTTTTCTACTCAGGAAGGGGCAGCAGTGGGCATGAGATCAGCCTGGGGAATATTCAGCTGTAAACAGTGGGGTGCACGTACAGTCCCCTCTAAATGACTCCAGGATATTTGGAAGAGAGAATTTCAGTGAGTCCTGTCCGGGGGGGTCCTGTCCTGGCTCTGATTTTCCAGGCACTGTTTGACTTAGAGTGTGAAATGATGACCAGGTTAAAAAGCTGACTAGCTGTCTAGAATGAGGACCTCAGGTCTAGGACTTGTTACATTTGGATTAATAACATGGTCAAAGCAGTTGAGACAAACTCCATTTGGCTCTTCCAGCCTCAACCCTACCAGTTTGGAAGGTGGGGGCAGCAGCTACCCAGAAGCGCAAGATGACGGCAGGTGGGAGCAGGGGGTGCCGGGGGGCTGTGGGTCCTGGAGGGACCAGGAAACACTGCCCCGAGGGGCCAGGGCTGAGAGTGTTGGTAGGCTGAACTGAGGACACGGCTGCTGTCTGGTGCTAAGAAAAATTAAGATTTCTTCTCCAAAGGGGGGACTGAACCATGGGAAGAGAATTCATTTCCTTCCCTGTCCCCCCTGATTGAGATGATATCCATCTAGTCTCCACCCAAGCAGACCTTTTGCCCATTCGCCACTAACCTTGTCCCAAGTCTGGCTTCCTGAAGAGAATGGAGGTCTAGAGGGCAAGATGGCTTAACATCCGACCCTTAAGTTCCCGGAGGGGTCTGCTTCTCTCGCCCTTCTCAGCTGGGACCTGTAGGCAGGAGGCTGGACGGACAGAGGCCGTGTTAGCATTACACTTCATGTGTGGCAAACGGCAGAGTAAGTGACTGAGAGCTGGTGATGAGGCTGATGGCGGTGATGAGGAAGATGAAGAGGACAACTAAGGTGTCCGTGTTAAATTCAAATTACTCCAGGACAGGTGCCAGGCAATGTACCGGGGAACGGGTGGGACGCAGACCCCGGGAGCTCCCACCCCTTGTGGTCAGCTGCGTTCTCCTCCCCTGGCGGCCGCGCTCCATCCTCGCCCTCCCTCCTGACTCCCTGCCGCGCGGCGCCTGTGGCCCCGTGACTGCTCCAGAACATCCCTGGCGCGCCATGGAATTCCAGCGCCCTGGGGGGCAGCCGCTGCACCGTAGATGGGACACCTCGAGGCCAGAAGTGCCAGTGGTGGGCAGTTGTGAAATGCAAGTGTCAGTTGGGGGGAGGAATTTGCTCTGTCGTGTGTGATTCTATCCTGAACGCAAGGCTCTTTGGGCAGGGAATGGCATCTTCAAAATGGAACCCTTGGCCACGGGCCAATCGCACAGGAGGTGGGACTGCTGGAGAACTCTTTCAAGACATCCCCCCCATCCCCCTCCAATTCATGGCTCTCACCAAGGCTCTCATGTCAGCCCAGAGCCAAGCCCCCTCTCTCCCCGGAGTGGCACTCCCCAGCAGCCATGATGGAAGGATGTAATTGTGAGAAAATCAGAAATCTGGCCTCCCAGCCCCCACATCCTCCTCGCAGGGGGAGTTGGGAGATGGTTGGGAGAAGCTGGAGGGCATTTCTTTCACCTGACGCTATAATTCACTGGCTTTGGAAGGGGGCAGATGGATTTATGAGGATCCTGTCAGCCTGTGTCAAGAAGAGCTAAAGAACAGCCAACTAAGGGATTCTCCCCCATAGACCCGGTGATCAGAAAGATTCCAGATTAGTTGAGGGAGGGAGGTAGAAGGCCGCTGGACCCTGCTAGAAAATCTCAGAGTTGGGGTTGGAGCCAAGAGTCCCAGAGAATATCCCTGGAAAACTGACATTCCACAGTCAAGAGGGGGCAGGCTGCGAAATGGTTAAGGGAATCCTGGATGCCAGGCATTTGATTTCCTGAGGTTTGGGGAAGCTGTGTCTCATCCTCTGAGTGGCCATCAGGCCTGGGGCCTCACCCGAAAGGCCAGGCCACCAGCACAGGTTGCAGGTTCAGCCCCGTGGGCTCCGTTACCTGGGAAAGGTAAAACCAAGCAGCAACCCACCCTCTCCCTGTCTCGGGGAAGTTGGTTTTGCTGGAGCAGAGACCTGCAGGTCACCGATCAATACCATTAGGTGGGGTTAGACAAGCTCTCAGGGGGCAGCAACTCTACCCAGCTCCCAGGCCAGAGACCAGCCGAAGCACGGATGGTGTGGGGAGATGGGGTAAGATCAGCCTGCACTCTCATAAGCAATTCTGTCTTCTGTTCTCAGGAGATCAGTTGCCACCCTCAGTAACCAAAGAGGCACCCAAACTATGGCAGGTGAGAGAAGAGCTGACCTCCCCTCCCCCGTCTTAGTCCCTCACTGGCGTTCCTCACGGGGTGGAAATGAGGGAAGGGTAGGGCTCAGAGATCTTCGGGAACTTGCCTGGTTCTTTGTTTTTTCCAGTTTAGGCATTGGGTTTTAACTTGTTTTCCTGAATAAAGGATGCACAGCCCCAGTGCGGAGCCCCTTCCCATTCTCCCTTCTCCGACTTTACCCCAGTGATGCTCCCAGGGTCTTCCCTGGGTGCCCCCTGCCCACTTCCCAGGGGCTCCATTCACACTGCTGGAGGACCACTGCCCAATTCCACTAGAAAATTCAAAAGCCCTGTTCAAGTCAGGAGCTCTGAGAGACAATCCCGCCCAATGGTGGGATAGTGGGGAGGGGCTCACGTTCCGTGGGTGCATGCATCAGGGCTCCATTGTGTTAAAGGGTCACCCACGAGGAAGAGTAGGGAAGGTTCATCTCTGTTTCTCCCACCTTCTCCAGAGAAGCCCCCAAAGAAGTCCGCCATTCATGGGGTGAGCATCCGGCAGCTGGTGGAGGAGATCCCCGAAGGCGGCAGCACACCAGACTTCCAGCAGAAGCCCGTCGCCTTGGCGCTGCAGGAAGGTGAGACCCGAGAGGGGAGCTGCTGAGAGTCTGCACGGTGGAGAGGGCTCAGCCCCATCCTTCCTAGCCGGCCTCCCAGCCCCCACATCCAGCACCAGGCCACACCATGTCTCCCTTTGCTTGTGGGGTGCCTGCCTGCCTGGGTCCCCAGAAGGGCCAGGGACCTGACGGGCAGAATGGGCAAAGGGAGTGAAGACATACTAGGGTATGCTGAAACAAGAAATATTTGGGAACAAGCGTGGGGGATGCTCACTGGGGAGCGGGAGAGGTGGTGGTGTTGCCGAGCTCCCCTCCCCTCTCCTGACCTCTGAGCAATCGCTGTAGACACTGTTAAAACGAAGTTCATTTGGGCCACATGAGAAAAGTGCCCAGGAAAGTGATGGGAGCAAAGACTTTTGGGGAAAGGGGTGAGAATCGGTGTTCTTTTTCCCAGCACAGGTTCCTACAATACCTTGCAATTTACATCATTTCAGTATAAGAAAAAGAATGGCACTTTATTTTTCTAAATCTGACTCTAAGTCCTCACTCAAAATACAAAGGTCATGGGCAATTGTCTCTCATCACTGCGGAGGGCCCTTGGGTCTTCACTCTGTACTGCTCTCTATGGAGATGTCCCTGGCAGGAGCCCAAGGGATCTCGAGGGTGGGCAGCTCCCAGCCTTCCATGCCACACATGGAGCTTGGGCTCTTTTCTGAGGCTGGAACCCTGTGTCTCGGGATCATCCCGCCTTGAAAGTGGACACGGAACCCCCAAAAGACTCGTCCCCTTCCCAGTCTTGGGAGGTCCTTCAGACTCCTCCCTCGCCTACGTGCAAAGAAATGCACCCTTCCACCCCAAGTCCTGCTTGCCTCTCCTTCCACCATGGACAGTCCAGCCGCATCTTTTCCTCAAGGAGCCCACCCTCTGTGATACAGAAGCCGGGGCGGGGGGGCGGGCGGGAATCTGTCTTCTGGGTGCCTGGAAACTGCTGCTCTCTGCCTGGCATCATAAGACTCCTTGAGTCAGGGCACCAAGGCCTGACACCCTTCTTGGAATGGGCAGTGGAAATACCTAGAGCAGTGAGAACAACAAATTAAAGTCCCAATAAAGTCTACTCTTAGCCCTCCCCCAAGCTGCCAATCTTTTGACCGCCTTCTCCTGCCACAGGGAAAAATGCCATCTTTCGGGCCGTGGTCTGTGGGGAGCCCAAACCTGAGGTGGGTTGGCAGAGCACCAAAGGTAACCTCAGGAACTCCAGCAAGTACCAGATCTCCTCCTCCCCCTGCAGCAACGAGCACGTGCTACAGGTAGGGCCTGCAGCTCTCCCCGACCCACGTCTACTCATCTCTCCCTGTCCCCTTGAAGGGCTCCCTGGCAGCCTCCAAACCCCGGAGGAGTAGATGTTCCCAGCTGGGGTTGAGCCCGCTCAGCTCCATCCTGTGGCTCCAGGTGGCTTGAGCCAGGTTGGGACCTGGCAGGTGGTGGAGGCTGGAGCTCAGGAACTCAAGCTGTGGAGTCCGGACGGCCTGGTTGCCAATCCCAGGCCTGGCAGGTGGTGGAGGCTGGAGCTCAGGAACTCAAGCTGTGGAGTCCGGACGGCCTGGTTGCCAATCCCAGGCCTGGCAGGTGGTGGAGGCTGGAGCTCAGGAACTCAAGCTGTGGAGTCCGGACGGCCTGGTTGCCAATCCCAGGCCCACCACCTTGGCCTTGGAAAGTTCCTTTACTTCTCTGTACTTCCGTTTCCTCATCTGTGACATGGGATAATAACAGTACTTACTTTACAGTGTTGTTACGAATATGAAAAGTTTATGTGAGGTACCTCACCAGTGCCTGGCCTCCAGCGAGCACTCTGTCCCTGCTGCCAATATTAGTAATAATTAGGGCGCCTGGGTGGCTCAGTTGGTTAAGCGACTGCTTTCGGCTCAGGTCATGATCCTGGAGCCCCGGGATCGAGTCCCGCGTCGGGCTCCCTGCTCGGCGGGGAGTCTGCTTCTCCCTCTGACCCTCCCCCCTCTCATGTGCTCTCTCTCTCTCATTCTCTCTGTCTCAAATAAATAAAATCTTTAAAAAAAAATATTAGTAATAATTAGAGCTACCAGTCACAGAACACCTACTATGTGCTGGGCCTTGGGCTAAACATTTGACATAGATGATATGCTTTACTCCCGACCATTCACTACTTTTTGAGGCATTATTATTCTCGCCGTGTAAGAAACTAAGGTTCAGAGAGGTTAGGTAATTTACCCAAGGTCCCACAGCCCGTAATACGTGACGGAGACGATACGTAGTCCCAGATCCACCTGCCCCCAAAAAGCCAGCCTTTCTGCTACACCACATCGCCTCTGCTGGCTAAGAGGCCCTCCCCCAACCTGCCAATGGTACATCCACTCTCTGTCATGATCCCGCTTTTTGTTTTGGGGTCTGACTTCCTTGATGAAGACTGTGAGCTCTGTAAGGAAAGGGCTGTATCTTATTCATCTTGATATACCTTTAGCCATGTCTAGTAAGTGGAGGAAGGGGGGAGGGGGTGCTAGCCATGTCCCCCCGGCCTTGGCCTCTCTGCAGATCAACAAGCTGACGGGTGAGGACTCGGACCTTTACCGCTGCACCGCAGTGAACGTCTATGGAGAGGCCACGTGCTCCACGAGGCTCCTGGTCATCGAAGGTGGGCTCGACCCCCTCCCCTCATCCTGTCTCATTGGTGCTTGCGGTGCTGGCCCTGGCTTTCTCCTCAGAGAGCCCTCAGAGGCCTCAGAGGCCGGGCAGCTGGTGGGGTGAAAGGAGAGAGGGACAGCAAGTTCGCTGTCCCATCTGGTGCCAGGGCCCTTGGCTTCACGCACTTACATACCAACTCTGCATGTGGTCTAAAAGGCACACACTCAGGGGCGCCTGGGTGGCTCAGTCGTTAAGCGTCTGCCTTCGGCTCAGGTCATGGTCCCAGGGTCCTGGGATCGAGCCCCGCATCGGGCTCCCTGCTCTGCGGGAAGCCTGCTTCTCCCTCTCCCACTCCCCTTGCTTGTGTTCCCTCTCTCGCTGCCTCTCTCTCTGTCAGATAAATAAATAAAATCTTTAAAATAAATAAATAAATAAATAAATAAATAAATAAATAAATAAATAAAATAAAAGGCACACACTCAGCAGATGCCCCACTGCAGATGCTCTGAATGATAGTCTCTTAACCCTGGAGCGTGAGAGCAGGACCTAGAGGTCCGTTTCTGGTCCTGAACCTTCTGCTAACTCCTTCAATGCGCTTCGTTTTCTTGAGGGGGGCCCCAGCTTTGTGGCCCCAGTTTCTCCACTGTACAAAGGACACTTTGTACAGGCCTACGTCAGAGGTGGCAAACAGGTAATATGAAGGCCAAATCCTTTCTCAGACGTGGGGGTGGGTTGTTTATGACTTGCACAGTGTTTCCAAATTTTAAATTAATTTTTGACATATAATAACGGGAAGGGGCATGTCTCTTGAGAAAGCAGATCTAGTCTTTCAATTGGTTATGCTTCTGCCTACGAATAACAGAAAACCCTACTACAAATAGCCCAAGAAATAAAGACACTTGATTATGTCACATGATAAGTCCTGAGGTTGGAACCCAGGGCTCAAACCACAGCTCAGCGCTGTCACAGGACAACCAGATGTTTCCTGTCCCACTGAGCTGCCACCCAAAGACATTGGCTTGGCTTATAGCCTCGTGGTCATAAGACTGCTGCTGCAGATCCCAACTGCATCCACATTCAAGGTGGGAAGAAGGGGAAAGAGGTGGCCCCAGGTACAGCTGGCCCTTTTATCAAGAAAGCAAAAGCTTTCTCAGAAACTCCTTGGAGACTTCTGTTAACATCTCATTGACCAGAACCGTGTCACATGGCCACTCCTGGTGGCAAGGGAAACTGGGAAGGCAAGGATTTAGCTTTTCCAGCCTCCTTCCTACCGGTGGGAATAGGCAATGAGGACTGGGCATGGCTGCAGGCTCAGTCAAACAGCAGTGTTGGCCTACCTGGGCAACATCTGGCCCGTACCCTGAAATGGCAGCTCCTGGGGGGCATGGGAGAGCTGCTGCCCCTGCAGCCAGCCACAGTCTCTGCACTCACTTCTGCCGCCCCCCTGCCCCTGCAGACACGTCAGCGGGCCTCCCCCGCATGTGATGATAATCAGGTCAGCTCCACATCAGTCATGCTAAGGCTCTGGGTATCCAAGCTTATGATGGACCCTCCGCTCATCCCTCTTGCTGAGCTGTTGTCTTGCCCTTTTGGACAGTGGGGAGGACACGGCTGGGGCACTCAGTTGGTTCTCAGGAAGACCATCAATGTGTCTCGCTTCTCTCCCTATCTGTCCACATAAATCTCTTCCTCTTCTCCTGATGGTCCAGTTGGCTTTCGGAAGAATCGGAAGAGGCACAAGGAACCCCAGGAGGGTAGGTGTAAGGGTTGTCAGAAATCTTCTTGGGTTTTGGGGAATGGGCTACTCCTTGCCTGGTGCTCCTGACTTGGCCAAGCCCCTACCAACACCTTACAGATCATCACCAGTCCACAGGAGGGCAACTTTCAAAAGCTCGGTTGTCAGCCATGGACCACAGGTCCTCAGATTGCCACCCCCTCACACACCCACCCCACTCCCATTGCCACAGAAAAGCCCTGCATTAGCCCCTTGGAATCCCACCCTGGGCTTGGGGCCTCATTCCTGCTCCTTTTCTAGACCTCAGGAAGGAGCTGATGGACTACCGAAATCTTCTGAAAAAGAGGTGGGTGTGGGCCTATCCAGGGGCAGGGTTGAAGTCTCCCCAACTACATCCATGAGCAAGGCAGGCTCAGTTCTCCCGTCCACTGGCTAGGAAGCTAGACTGCAGGTAGCCAATAGGAAGAGGAAAGAGCGCTGACCCCCTAGTTCTGTTGCCTTTAAGCTCTGTGTCCTTGAATGAATCATCTCTTCTCTCCCGGTCCTGACTCACTTGTTTGTAAAATGGGGTGCTCCACTAGAACAATGATTTTTTTTTTAAGTGTTAAAGTAACAGAATAGGGACGCCTGGGTGGCTCAGTCAGTTAAGTGGAGGCCTTTGGCTGAGGTCATGATCCCAGGGTCCAGGGATCGAGTCCTGCATTGCGCTCCTTGCTCAGTGGGGAGCCTGCTTCTCCCTCTCCCTCTGCCTGCCCCTCCCCCTGCTTGTGTGCTCTCTCTCTCTGACAAATAAATAAATAAAATCTTAAAAAAAAAAGTAACAGAATAATCTGCACACACACCCCCCCGCCCTCCCCCCCACGGCCATCTTTCTCAGTGATCCACAATACAAGGTGTTAGGAGCAGAGTTTCTCCCCTGAAAGTTCGGACTGGGGTGGGGGTCGCCCTTGCCCATCTCTGTGTCCATTGTGTCCCGACAGTGCGCAGACCCAGAGCCCAGCCTCCGCATCCCTTTCTAGTGCAGAGAAGGCAGCTCCCCACAGCCTCTCAGGGTGCCAGGCCCAGGGACGCAGCTCCTGCGGCTCCCCTGGCCTCTGACCTGCCCGCCCTGCTCCCCAGGGCCCCGCCTCCCACCAAGAAAAAGGTGGACCTGGAGCAGGTGTGCCAGCTTCTGACGACGGCCGACCGCAAGGACTACGAGCGGATCTGCCTGAAGTACGGCATCGTGGACTACCGGGGCATGCTGCGCAAGCTCAAGGAGCTGCGGAAGGAGCACGAGGACAAGATGGCGCAGGTACCCTCGACGGGGCCCGCGGCCCGGTGCCTCGTGGGCGCCCCCACCTGGAGCTGGGCCTGGCGCAGGGCCGGCCCTCACCCAGCTCCCAGGGCCACGTGTGGTCAAGGATTGGGGCCTCCAGTCAACGTTTTGGCTTTGAAATCTGGTTCAGATACTAAAATCTGGGGCATTGGGCAAGTTAGGGCCTCCGTGTCTTGGTTTCCTTACCTGTAAAATGGGTGTTATAGTTGTACCTGCTTCTTAGGGTTAGGGAGAGGATGAACTAGAGAATGTACTTAAAGCACTTAGCCGAGTGCCTGACGCCTGGCAAGGGCTTCCTGTCCGCTGTCATCCTCCCCAGACCTTGGATACCTGTCTTATTTCTAAAGGCTTCCTGCGGAGGGGATTTCACCGTTGCCTGCTTATCCCAGTGTCTTATAAACTGTATAGGCAGTTCTTTCCTGGGTCTAACATAACTATAGCACTAGTCTAATTTGTCTTCTGGAAATGCAAAACAACTAGTTTTCACCATCCTGAAAATAGTATTTTATCACCTTGAAGGTGGTTCATCAAACATCCTGGGACTCAGTTTTCTGTCCTCCAAGCCTTCTCATTGACCTTAACACAGGGCTTTGCCCACAGTAGGTGCTCAACTGCTTTTTATTGGCCGGAATAGCAGATGAACAGAAATGTCCTACCATGTTCTCAGAGCACCTGGATGGACACCTGGGGTCCTTTCTCACTTTGCTTCCTGACCTGATGTCTCATCTTGGAAAATTTCTTCCCACCTGTAAAATGGGCAAATGCATGCTCGAGTGGGACATGGTGGGGGGTGGGACTGGGGTCCGAGGGTTCGGAGTGCCCCGAAGAGAGAGCTCAGAGAGATCCCCTGGTGCGTTTGTCTTCCCTAGTACGTTAACGCCGTCTCCAACTTGAGACACATCAGGGTCAGCAAGGAGGGGGTCGCAACATTTGATCTGGAGCTGGATCTCAAGTATTCCGGGAGCAAGATTCACCTGTATAAGGTGAGGCTGGAGGAGTCATTGAGGAGGGAGGCATCTGGCAGGGATGCTGCAGGTCCTGGGGGGAGGAACTATGGGTCCCATGGATTCCCCTCTGGGAGCAACTCAAGCACACAGATGGTGAGTCCTGAATCCCCTGGAGTTCCTGACTGGAGGGAGGTGAAACTTTGGTGTAGACATTTCATAAACTCTTCTTACCTCTCACTGAGCAACGAGGTTCTCTAGCCAGGACACCGGGGGTAAAAAGAGGATTCTGAGAAAGTGTACCCCCGCCCCCCTGCATCTGTTTCGTTGCTCTAGCTGGTCCTGCTGCCTGCCATGGTCTTCCCCGGTATCCACACGGCTAATTCCCTCACCCGCAGCCAGATGTCCCCTGACCACCCTCTGGGTGCTGTGTCCCCCCAGCCCCGTCCTGCATCCCTGAATCCGTATTTTCCTCTCCCTTTTCTTTTTTTCCCTAATTCTATCTCTTTCTAATACACATTATATTATCTGCTTATGATATGTGTTATTTGTCTGTGTCCCTCCTAGAATTTTAGCTCCCTGGGGGGCAGGAATCTTTGTTTTATTCACTGATGTGCCCCAAGTACCCAACCCAGTGCCTGGCACACAGTAGGCAACTGAAGACGAGCTGTTGTTAATATCTGTCAAGTGGCAAATCTATCTAGGCTTTAGCTAAAGGGGGCGTGTGTATGGATCACTGGGTTTTCTAGAACCCCTAAAGATACCTGATAGTACTTTCTTGTGGCCCTCCGAGAATGAATGTGCTGGGGCCCCTAGGGCCCTCGGTGTTGCCTCCCTGCCCCCTGGTAAACCCCTGGGGCTGCTTGGGTGGTTACTCAATCTGAGCCGAGGTCTCCCACTCTCAGGTGCCTCTTGTGTGACACTTGCAGATTATTTACTCCATAGTCAGAGTCAGCGACCCTCCTAGGGCAGTATTCCTTCACCTCACACTCCCCATTCTCAAGGCCTCTGAGCCCTGCTCTCCACCCCTGCCCCTGCCCCCCTCCTCATCTCCTCTGTGGTTCCAGCAATGTTGTCTGGTGCCTCGGCCGGTGGCAGAAAACTGCCAGAGTGGGGTTGAGGCAGGAGGTGCTGGGGCCCCACTGAAGCCCTGAACCTCCCTCTTCCTTTCTTGGCCTCAGGATGGTGAGATGATCCCCTACAGCTTTGATAACCAGACCAAGCACTGTCTGCGGCGGCTGGGGAAACGCTACCAATTCCAGATCCGGGACCTGCAGCCTGAGGATGCCGGCATTTACCAGGTCAAGGTGGAGGATGCCGAAATCTTCTCCACGGAACTGGATGCTAGTGGTGGGTGGTCTTCCCCTGCAGAAGCTGGAGTGGAGATCTGTTAGGAGGGGGGCCCATGTGCCATGGCACAGGGAGGGGGTGGGGAAGATAAATGTGATATGCCTCCCCCCACCCCTTGCAAAGACTGTGAGGGAGAAGAATGCACACCCAGGTGGTTAAATTGAAATGATCTCTGCTTTCCAAAAGTCTTGGTCCAAGGTCTGTGTTCTCTTGATGCTGAGCTGGGCTCTCCTGAGTTCCAGCCACAGACATACAATGTCCATGCCATGCCCCTGCTCACAGACCGTCTGCAGCAGAGATTCTATCTCCAGGTTAGATCCAGACTAATTTCACAGGCTCTAGCCACAGCCTCACTGCTTTCTGCTGCAGACTCTCACCTCCCACACTCCCCAGCACAAGATCCACCCAGGTGCGGAACCCTTGTGCCCTGTACAGACCTCTTCCTTCCCTGCCTCCCGTGCCCCCACCCCACCTGGGAACTGTCCCTTCCTCTTTCATCAAACTCTGTCCCATCCCCTCGAGTAGCTGTGTATACATCATCACCCACCCCCCACACCTGGCCTCCTGGGAGGAGGAGAGGCCTGGAGAAGAAAGCTTTGGGCAGACAGAACATAAAGAACATGATTCTAAATCAAGGTTGAGGAAGAAAGAGGGCATGAGGCCTCCAGGTATGCCTGGACAGGGCTTTGAAAAGCCGAGAAATGGCGTGGCATGAGGGAAGGAGCAGGGCCTTTGACGTCAGCCAGACCTGGGTGTGAATCCTGCCCGGGCTGCCTCTTAGTTGGGTAAGACTGGGTTTCCTTACTTGTAAGAAGGAAATAATAATACCTATCTGGGAGGTGGTCCTAGGATTCATAAGAGATCATGTATGAAGCTCTGGCAGTCAGCATATCGGTTTCTTCATGTACCCACCTTACCCCCAGACATAATCTCTGGATTTACGATTACAGAATTCCAGAGCTGAAAACAGTCTTACTGTTCATAACCTCATTATAAGCCCTCATTTTATGTTGGGAACTGTCACCTGGGGTAAGGAAGTGACCTGCCCCAGGTGACACAGGGGGTCTGTGGCTGAGCTGGTCTGAACTTGGGCTTCCGAGCTCCCGGCTTCGCTGTGTCAGGTCACGCTGGGTCAAGCTGCCAAGCTGACGCCCCCATTCCTGCTTCCCTGACAGCCATCCCCTCCAGAGTGGTGGTCCCGCTGGCTGAGGCGCACTGTGAAGAGCAGGGTGATGCTGTCTTCGAGTGCATTCTCTCCAGCCCCTGCCCCAACGCCACCTGGAATTTCCGGCACCGGCCACTCCAGCCCAGAAACAAATATGAAATGTTTGTGTCCCCTGATGGGCTGACCCACAGGCTGGTGGTAAGGGGGGCCCATTTCTCAGACATGGGCCCCTACTCACTGGGCACTGGGTTCCACAGTTCTACTGCCTGGCTGGTGGTTGAAGGTGAGTGGTTCTTACCTCTGTCGTTCCCTGGCTGAGAAGGGCATGAAAAAGGCCAGGGCCAGGGGCTTCCCTTGGTCAGTCATTCGCTCTTGATGATTCCTTCACTGTCCGGGAATGAGGAAGGCTCCTGAGATCTATTCCTGACCCACCTCAGTGCTGGCCCTCGCAGCCAGCCTGGTCCTCCTCAGCTGTGTGTGCTCCATGGGCCTCTGGAATGCCTCTGGGAGCAGAGATCCAAGATGGCCCGAGGCTCCTGGCCAGGCCTTGGCTGAGATTCACTATGGATGAGAATCTGGGTCAGGCCAAAGAACACCCTTAAATTCCCCTATGGATTTAGGTTCAAGGTGATCCCAGGAAACTGTAAAGTGGACATTTGTAAGGCAGATGGTGAGCAAATAGAGCTTTTAAAAATCATGCAACTGTTCATGGCAGTTTGATAAGCGGATGAGTTTTAGGTTATGTATTTTCTCCAAAAGTCCTCATGAACCACATAGCAGGGCAGGGTGTCTGTGGGTACAGGGCTGGGGGAGGTGGTGATAGGATTCATCTATCAAAGAGCTGGCACACCCTGGCTTCCTTCTGAGATGGTCAGCTTTTTCTCTATTAGGGAAACTGAGGGTCAGGCAAAGCAGTTAGGGTCAGACAGGTGACTTGACGTGATTTAACAGGTCTTTTCTTTTGTCTCTCTATGGGGGCATTGACCTCTTATCAAAGCAGGGAAGGATGGAAACTTTCTGACTGCAAGTGCTGACCATCAGCTGCAAGCCCAAGGAGCCCAGACCTCAGAAGCAGAAGATTCCAGGAGCATCAGCAGCAAGGGAGGGGAACCCAGAGAGCAGGGCCTGCTGGAGGGCTCCCTTAATGGGGCCAGGCCTGCTTCTGGGCTACAGTTCACAGCTGGCCTAGAGACAGGTGGCCTTGATGGGCATGGCTACTCCCTGATAGGGAGTGATGGGGCAGCTGGCTCAGCCTGGGGCCCTGGGCAGGCAGGAAAGGGCTTTCTGGAAGCAGAGGGAAGCACAGTCACTCCCTTTGGGGGAAATCAGCTCCACAGAGAGGGAGGCTGGGGCATAAGCCTTCCAGGGAGCCCCTATGTACAGGGAGAGGGCCTAGAGTCAGGTTTAGGTCTCATGGAAGGTCAACAGCAAGATCATGGCAGAGACAGTGATGGGGACAGATGCGGTAGGACAGCAGGAGGTTGGGAGGCTGAGTCCAGGTACCCTCAAGTGGGAGGACTGGGGAGCAGCGGGGAAGGAGAGGAGTACAGAGAGGACCATGGGAGTCCCCTGGACAGGCATAGTCAGAAACAACTCTTCAGTGCTCATTTGGGACCTGGGAGAGGACAAACAGCCCTGAGAGGATCCCAGTCTAGTCCTGAGGGCTCTTGGTCAGAAGGGGGAGTGATGGAGAAGATTTTGCAGGGGGAAAGCCTGGGTGAGGTGGAAGGAGGGGGTGATCTGAGCAGGAAAAGACAGAGAGGAGCCACAGGGGCAGTGTGAAGCAGGGAGACCGGTGTGGGGGAAGCTGGAGACAGCAGTGGGACAGGTAGTCTTGGGGCCCAGGAATATCCTGGAGAAAGAGCTTCTAGCTCTCAGGGTGGCAGAGATGCTGATAATGAGGAAGCAGGGGGCTGCTGGGGGCCAGAGGAGTCTCAAGGGCAGATATCTATAGGAAAGAACTCCCAGGAACCATCAATACCTGGTAGTAGAGAGTTCCTTCTGGGACAAGGGGGGCCTGAAGCCAAAGCTGAAGGGTCACTACAGACAGCTGATCGAGGCCCAGGGAAGTCTGTGGGTGGGGGAAAGCACTACAAAACCAGCCCTGCAGGCCCAGGAGGTCCCAGAGGCTGGGAGAGGAGCCTGCAGGGGCCCAGAGGAAGGGAGGGCCAGGAGACAGCAGAAGACTTGGGTGAGGCAGGGGATGGCTCCAGAAGCTTCCAGTATTCCCAAGGCTGGCCAGCAGGTCAGTGGGGAGCAGAGGTTGCTGGCAGAATAGAGTCTGGGAGCACAGGTCCTTGGGATGACACAGGGTCCAGCCTCAGCAAAACCAGGGCCTACCACAGGCCTGGAATGTTGGGGTCTGGTGAAGGGGAAGGTGGTGTGGGTGGTACCCAGGGGGCTGGACTAATGGGGTCTGGTCAGGGGGTGGATACCAGAAGCCACAGGCTATTTGGGTCTCTAAGCCTGCGTGCTCAGGGTTCTGGGGAGACACTAGGAGACACTGATGGATTAAGAGGTCCAGGGGCAATGGGTTCTGAACCAGATTTCTGGAATGGGTCATGGAACTCCAGAGGAAAAGGACTCAGAAGTGAGACAGGCTACGAGGATGGCTTAGGAGGTCCAGGGAGAATGGAGTCTAGGTACGGCAATGGCGTAGGGTATGCTAGAGGAATAGGTCCTGAAAACGGGTCTGGCTATAGTGATGGCTCGGCAGTGTCAGGAGAAATGGGCTCTGGTTATGGCCCTGGTTGTGATGTTGTCTCTGGGGCACCTGGGGGAACAGAGTCTGAGGAAGGGGGTGGTTATAGGCATGGCTCAGGGGTGCCTGGGGGAATGTGGTCTGGAAATAACGATAGTTACGGTCCTGCAATAAGGGGGTCTGAGAGACTTGCTGATCTCAAGAGTGGCTCAGGTGGCCCTGATAGAGGGCCCATGGATGAAGCCAGGATGCCTCCAGAGGCCAGGGATGCCTCCAAAAGCCAGGGGGATACTGGCCCTGGGGGAAGGCATCATTCCAGTGCTGGCCTAGGGAGTCCTGGGACAGTGGAGTCTGTGGGTAGAGGTGGCCTTGGGGCCTCTGCAACCATGGAGGCTGATGAGGAGGGACATGTAGAATCAGAACCAGGGGTCTCTGGAAGAATAAGTCCTTGGGGCCAGACTGGAGACTATGGGGACTTCAGAGCCTCAGGGGCTCTGGGGGCCTTTGGAGAAGGAGGCCATGAAGATGGCTCTGGGGAAGCAGGAGCCATGGAGCCAAGGTATCTGAAGGCAGGAGGCAAAGTGAATGATGGGGTTGGGACCAGGGACCTTGGTGCTAGGGCCTCTGGAGCTAGAGCTGGTCATTGGGACGATACCAGGTTCCCCGAGGCACTGGCTCCTCATGCTGGGGCCAGTTCTGAAAGCCAAGAGACTTATGGGTCTTGTGGCATGCCTATTCTTGGGGGTGGATCAGGAATTCGAGGGTCTCAGCAAATTGGAAGGAAAACAGCTTATAAAGGAAGGTCAAAGGGTCTTGGGTCTGGGGGGATGGGGCCAGGGGGTGAGGCAGGTTATAAGGATAGTATTGAGGTTTCTGGGGAAATGGGGTCAGTAGATGAGGCAGACTATAGGAAAGATTTGGGAACTCCTGAGGGAATGGGTTCATTGGGTAAGGCAGATCATAGGGATGATTTAGGGGGTTCTGGGAGAACTGGGTCAGGGGGTGAAGCAGGTTATGGAGATGGTTTGGGGGGTTCTGGGAGAATGGGGTCAGGGCATGGGGTGGGTTATAGGGATGGCTTA
>NC_138374.1:112657616-112756790 GCF_054177405.1 Leptonychotes weddellii
TGGCTTTGGGGGTTCTGGGAGAATGTGGGTGGGGGGTGAGGCAGGTTATGGGGATGGCTTGGGGGAGTCTGAGAGAATGGGGGCAGGGGGTGAAGCAGGTTATGGGGATGGCTTTGGGGGTTCTGGGAGAATGTGGGTGGGGAGTGAGGCAGGTTATGGGGATGGCTTGGGGGAGTCTGAGAGAATTGGGTCAAAGGGTGACACAGTTTATAAGGATGGTTTGGGAGGTTCTGGGAGAATTGGATCAGGGAGAGAGGCAGGTTATAAGGATGGTTTGGGGAGGCCTGGGAGAATTGGGTCAGGGGATGAAGCAGGCTATAGGGATGGTTTGGGGGGTACTAGGGGACTGAGGTCAGGAAGTGAGTCAGATTATAGGGGAGGCTCAGGAGGATCTGCAGAAATGGGGTCAGAAGGTGAGGTGGGCTACAGAGATGGTTCAGGGAAGTTCAGAGTAACAGACACACAGGCTGGAGTGGGATATGAAGGTGGACCCAGCAGCCAAGAAGCCGTAGAGCATGGGTCAAGATACTGGACGGCATCAGAGAGGTCTGATGGTAGCACAAGCTCCAAGGATGGTTCAGAGAGGGGCAGAGGAATGGGGTTTGTGAAAGGAGCATGTCCTGGAGTGGGTTTTAGGATGGCTGGAATGCCAGGCACTGCAGATGGCACAGCATGCAGGGACGGCCCCTGGGGCCCAGAGATGCAGGGGATTCAAGGTGAGCCACGGATTCTTTCAGACGGGCAAGGCTCCAAGAATGATCTCGGGGGCTCTGGAACCTCAGGGGTTCCTGAGGTGCTGGGAGCCTTTGGCTCTATGGGAAAATCAGGTGTCAGAGAGTGGCAAGATGCTGCTAGGAACCCAGGATCTCCTGGGGACAGAGAGGCTCCCAGTAGGGAGGGCAGGTCTGCAGACCAAGCAGGGGGTATGAGGGCTTCTGGGTTTCTTGATGGTCAGGGGGCAGTGGAGAGCGAGACCTGGGCAGGGGCAGCTGCTCTGGGATCTGGACATGAGCAGGACTTCTGGAAAGCAGGGCCAGGGACAGCAGATAGGGGTAGAGCAGCTGGCCTGGGAGGACTGGCACCTCAGGCAGGTGGGGACTCACCGCTGGGAGGCAGAAGGATGGGAGCAACATGCGGGCACTCGGTGGGCACAGGCCAGGTTCTGGACAACAGCCGGATGCCTGGGGAAAGGGGCGAATCAACGTCAGGTTCTGCTGATGGACAAGGGGTAAGCCACACTGGGGTCCCAGGCAGGGAAGACCAGGGGTTTGGCCAAGGAAGCATAGGTACTGGGAATCAGTCCCCAGGCTCCAGAGCTTCCAGATCTCTGCAAGATAAAGATGCCACTTTCAGGGGGACCCATGAAGGGCCAGAGGGCTCCAGGGGCAGGAGGGGTGCTCTAGGCCAAGGAGGGTCTGGTGGGTGTCAAGATCCATGGCTCCTGGATAGCAAAGGTTCAGGTCCTGAAAGGGGCAAGTCTACCGGCTCAGGGGACTCAGGCATCTTGGATAAGGGGAATTCCACTGATAGGGAGAATGGCCTCACCCAAAACCCTGGGGATTTAGGGCCTCAGGGAGCCTGGAATGGTCTAGATGGTCCATTGGTCAGAAAAGACTCTATGGACAGATCTGGGGGCATCCAGGGCCTGGGCTTTCAGCTAGACAAAGGACAAAGAGGAGAAAGAGGGTCCCTGGGGTATCAGGGGTCCCTGGGGGCTGAGAATGACAAAGCCCAAGGTCCAGGGGCCCTAAAGGAGTATGCGGGATGGGGAGCAGAAGAGTCTGGAGGGTCAGACAGAAGGCCTGGCCAGCTCAGGAGCAGGTCTCAAAGACAGTCAGGGGTGGAGCCTGGAACAGCAAAGAGAAGGGGAGCAGATGAGGCCAGAGGCTCAGGGCAGCCACTGGGAGGAGAGGACAAAGAGAGCCGAGGGGTGACTCGGCATGAAGACCAGAGCTGGGAGCCCCCGAGTCACCTTGGCAGCTGGAGAGGTGGCCTGGAGGGCAGGTCAGACATCTACGGCCAGGGGAGGGATGCCACCCAGAGTCCCAGATCCAGATACAAGCCTGCACTGGCGGTTTCTCCAAGGAAGCCCCAGGTAGGTCTTTCTCAGGGAAATGGCTCCGGTGGGGTAGAGCCAAGGGGAACGGGGATGACTGGGTCGGTCTCAATTCTGCCTCCAGCCCCAGGAGTTTGTCCCTGCCAGTGCCCCCCCATTTTCAGGGATCTCTTCCCATCTAGGAATCAACCTCTTCCTCCTTGTGGAGGTGGGCTCCAGGCCACATGGGGCTCAGAGGTCTCTGGTCTCTGTCTTAACACCCTATGTCCAAAGAACTGGAGCTGTTGAAATCTCTCTGTGGGTTACTCAGACTTCCCGTCTTTGTCACTCAAGGGGGGCCCTTCATCCACCTTGTACCCCAGGTCCCCTATACCAGCCTAGCAAAACCAGTTTAGTTTTGCTGGCACGGCCTCAGCCCAGTTGGCGGGACATGGTGGCCTCCCAGAGCTCAGTGTACTGAGTCACTGGGCTGGTACAGGCACTCCTAACTTGCTGGCACCGCTCAAGGCTGGGGGCCACGGTCTGGGAGGCTGGACCTTGGGGGAAATCCCTGGATTACCAGCCCCCAGACTCCTCTGTGTCTCTCCAGGCCCCCAGGGCCACTTCTCCCAGGGCCTGGCTGACACGGAAGTGCAGCAGGGAGAGGATGCCATGCTCTCCTGTACCCTCACCCACGACCTGGGCCCGGGTGCCTGGTTTAAAGATGGAGTCAAGGTACTGCCCCCCGTGCTTTACCGACCAGTTTATGGGTGGGGGGAGGGGTGTGGATGGGGGGGTGAAGCAATGAAGAGTAGAAGGTAGGGGCTTTGCAAGAAAGATTTTTCATTCTTTTTTTAAGATTTTATTTATTTGAGAGAGAGCACAAGCGGGGGGGGGGAGGGGTGGAGGGAGAAGCAGACTCCCTACTGAGCCGGGAGCCCGATGTCATGTTCGATCCCAGGACCCTGGGATCATGACCTGAGCCAAAGGCAGTCGCTTAACCAACTGAGCCACCCAGGCGCCCCAAGATTTTTCATTCTTCATTTTACTAAAGCACCTACCCTGGGAGAAGTCTAAATAACCGGCATGTTGGTATTTTTAAATAAAACTGGGTTTTTAGGTGGGTGTGTATCCTCTTTGCTCCCCACCCCCCGGACATACCCCTTCCTCTCCCAAATGCCTCTTCCTCATCCAAAATGCCTGTCCTGTCCCAGCGCCTGTTGAATTCTGCTGTCCTTCAAGGCGTGGTACAAACGCCCCCTCAGCCCAACCAGACGGGACCTCTCCTCTCTCTGAACAGCCCTTCTGTCCTCCACCACGGCTGTCCTCCCAGGAGAATGGATGTCACAGGGGTTCAGAGCACGGGCCTTGGCGTCAGCTAGCCCGGCTTCAGATCCCAGCTCTGCCCCTTACCTCTGGTTGCACCTATAAAATGGGACCAGTAACAGTACTGACTTCATAAGGTCGTTGCAACATTAAATGAGGTCCTGAGTATGGAGAGCACTAGCACACGCCTGGGGCGTCCTGGGGCGTCACAAGCATTCCATTGACCCTGCTCTTATGACAGTCCCTACATTGCATTAGTAAGGGGCCCTGCTTCCCCCCACCCCTGCCCCCCCACCACCTGGAGGAGCTGAGCAGGGGTGGGGATGACAGGGCTCCTCCGTGGCCCTTGTTTGCAGCTCAGCACCCAGGATGGAGTCATCTTTGAGCAAGACGGTCTCGTGCACAGTCTCCTCATTGCCCGCGTGCAAGGGACCCAGGCTGGGAGGTACACCTTTGTAGCCGGCAACCAGCGGAGCGAGGCCACCCTGAGTGTCCACGGTGAGGGTCAGCCCGCCCTTCCCTGCTCGGCAGGCTCTCTGCAGCAGGTGCTATGCTCCACCTCTAAACCCCTGACTGCGTGGCTAGTCTGCCGCCAGGGCCTAATCTCATCCTCAGTCTGAGAACCACATCCTCCCTGTTCTTTGTCAGGAAGTCCTTGGGGAGGTCTAGCCCTGGTCCCTCCTGCTGCAGATGAAGCGCATTCATCCCCTTGGTAGTTCTCCTGGGGGGTGGTCTTTACTCTCAGCCTACACTTCCCACTCCGGGTCCTCCTTTCCCCACTGCCCCGGTGCACAGTGCCCTGGCTGCCTTTGACTCCCTGGCCCTGTTATATCTCTAGATCGCCCCGTCATCGCTCCTGATGTCACAGAGAAACTGAGAGAGCCGCTGGTGGTCAAGGCTGGGAAGCCGGTGACAGTGAAGATCCCCTTCCAGAGCCACCTCCCAGTTCAGGCTGCCTGGAAAAAGGACGGAGCCGAAGTGGTGGGCGGCAGCAGCCCCCGGGGGGCACAGGTGGCCCTGGGGGACGGCTTCACTCGGCTGTGCCTCCCTAGCGCTGGCAGGAAGGATGGTGGCCGGGACAGCGTGACACTGAGGAGCGAGGGCGGCTCTGTGCAGGCTGAGCTCACCCTGCAAGTTATAGGTGCCAGTCCCAGCTTCTCCCCAGCCAAGGCCCAAGGGTCCCGGGGTTCTGGGAACTCCCTGCACGCAGGAGCAGGCCCAGAGTGTGCCGCCCTGCTCCGATCCTCATTTGCATGCTGTTTAAGATCCAAACCTACTCCACCTTGTTCTTGCTCCCCTCCTCAGACTGGTTAGGAAGCAGCAGTTTAGATAAAGACAGGGCTGGGCTCCCGCTGGTGGTGCTTCTCTGGGAGCTAAGGCACTGGGCCCGGGGGAGGGGGGCATTTCTGGGACGAGATGGTGGCCCCCAGCCTTGAGCGGTGCCAGCAAGTTAGGAGTGCCTGTACCAGCCACAGTGGCGCATTCCGGGTCACCTCTGTGGGGTGTATGTGTGTGTTGGGGGGTGGAGACCAGGGACACTTCCAGGTAATGTCCAAGGCTCTCTGGATATTCTACCCCGTGGCAGGCTTATCCGCTGATGAGGGGGGAGGCCTAGCACCACTCCCCTCCAGCTCCTTTGACCCCCTCTTCTCTTCCTGCTCCTCTCGGTGGGACCCCAGACAAGCCCCAGCCCCCACAAGGTCCCCTGGAGGTACAGGATCGCCAGGGGGCTGGGGTCTGCCTCCACTGGCGGCCCCCAAAGGACAGCGGGGGCCGGGCCGTGGAGCACTACGTGGTGGAGCGGCGGCAAGCTGGCCGGAGCACTTGGCTGAAGGTGGGCGAGCCCCCCGCAGACAGCACGGCCTTCACCGATGCCCACGTGGAGCAGGGCAGGAAATACACCTTCCAAGTGCGGGCTGTGACCTCTGAGGGGGCTGGGGAGGCCCTGGAGTCCACAGAGGTGCTGGTGGCTCCTGAGGGTAAGAGGATGGACTGGGCCCTAGCATTCTGGGCTCTCCACCGTGCCCAGGGGGCGGGCGGGGCTGCCCCAGGCACTGAGGGACGTGGCAGGGGGCGGGGGTGTCTTGGGGCCCTTGTAGAGCACTGTGGAGACTCCTTACATCAGCTTCATTTGGGATTTGGCAGGCGATCAGGAAACAAGGTTTGTGGGGTCTTCTCTCAGCGGTGGCTCTCTGGGAGTAGGGGTAGACAAGCAGAGCCCACTTTCTCAGGAAGCTGGGTGGGGCAGGCACCATCCTCCATCAGATGCCCTCCCTCTGGAGCATCTATCAGGGGACTTAAGGCTGAGGGGCCTCAGGGCTGCCTCTAGGCTCCTAGGCCGGAGCCAGAACAGTGTCCTAGGGCAGGCTGGCTCAGCCCCCCTGACATTCCCTAGGAAAGAATAGAGTGTGACCCACTCCCAGATGCCCCACTCCCCATCCCCTAGGACCTTGCTGTGAGCTGGCATCTTTCCTCGGCCTCTGGCTGACCTGCACCTTCTCTGCCCCCCAGCTCTCCCTGGGCCCCCGTCAAGCCCAGCCATCCAGTCGGCCTCCAGCCAGGGCATCACGCTGATGTGGACAGCACCTCGGGGCCCTGGCAGTGCCCACATCCTGGGCTACCTGATCGAGAAGCGCAAGAAGGGGAGCAACACCTGGACAGCAGTGAATGCCCAGCCTGTGCCTGGTGAGTGCGCCTGAATGGATGCTTCACATTATCCTGGCCTCCAAAGCTTCCCTAGAGGACCTCCTGGCTCCAGGGTCCTGTGGCACCATCTTGCCAGGTCCCTTTAGGACAGTGGGTCTCACGTGGGGCAGTTTCACCCCCTGGGGACATTTGGCAATTGTCTGGCAATTTTGGGTTGTCATAACTGAAGTGCAGGAAGGTGGGGAGTAGCATCTAGTGTGAAAAAGCTGCTAAACATCCTGGAATTCACAGGGCCATGCCCCTGTCCCATCCCCATGTCCCCAAACAAAGAATGATCTGGCCATAAATGCCAGTAGGGCCAAGGTTAGGAAACCCTGGCTTAACAGAAGTCTCGGGATGGAAGCCAGAGATGGAGCAGTTAGCCCTGACCCCTCTCCTTCTGGCCTTGACTTCAGGCAGTGCATTCTTTTCTCTGGATCTTACCTTTCTCATCCATGAGATGAGGAGACGTGTCCCCTGTCCTACTAACTTCCCTACAATTTCCAGGAAACTGCTTTCCAAAATCAGAAAGAACTCAGAAACTCCAATCCAACATTTGCAGAAGAAAGAACAGGTTCCAAGTCCCGAGCGGGTTGTCAGGAGACCGGGTTCCTAGCCAGGGCTGTGCCACTTAGGACCTCAGGATCCTCATCTCTGGAAAGAGGGTGGTGAACTAAGGGCATTCTTCCAACTTCACTATCTAGTCATTCTGTTTTATTTATAAATCTATATAAATTTATAGCAACTTTTAGAAGTCTTTAAGGCAGAGAGAACCAGAGAGATTAAGGCACTTGTCCAAGACCACCCAGCAAGTTAGTGGCAGAACCAGACAGGGACTGGGGCCTCTCACACCCTGAGCAGTGCTGTTTTTACCTTGGAGACACCCGAGTCACCCCGAGCTGGCTGGCTGGAGAGGAGGAATGTTTTAGGTCCCTAGGCTTGGTCTTTTCCAGAGCTTGGAGGCACCAGGCCATCTGTGTGCCCATTGCCTGGTCCTGTCACAGGGGGACAAACGTGGGGTGGGCTTTTCACAGAGAGGAGGTGGACCGTGGCGGATGTGCGGCAGGGCTGTCAGTATGAATTTCGGGTCACGGCTGTGTCTCCCTCTGGTCCCGGAGAGCCTGGGCCCCCATCGGATGCCGTCTTTGCTCGGGACCCCATGAGTAAGTAGAGCACCAACCCAGGTTGGGGGTGGCGGTGGTGATGAGTAGGGGATAGCTCTGGGGCCCGTGGGACAGGACAGGGGCTGTAGGAAGGTCAGGGCCAGCCCTGAAGGACATGGTCAGGAAGGCTGGGAGACAGAGGTCGAAGGGCCTCTGGGGTAAGGCATATTTTAGGGGCCCGGGGAATTGAGATCAAACAGGCCTAGACGTCAGGCAGTGGGGTCACTTTACTCACTCTTCAGCCTCTGGGTAGGTCAGTCCTCGAGCTGGCCCACCTGCTCCCATATTACAACCATCCACCCACCCCAGTGAGAGCTTGTCATTGCCGTGGGGCAGGTGGGAGGTCGCCGTGGAACCTCACCATTGACTATCCAGCAGATCTTTGCTGAGCATCTTCATCACAATGGCTAACATTGTGCCAGGAACTAGGTAAATAAATCCTGGCCTCTGCTTCTGGTGTAGAACAGCATTTTCCTCTCTGTGATTTCAGACATCCAGGCACAGAGAGATGTCAGTGGACGTGTTGAGAACAACACAAACAGCCAAAAAGATCTGTGATCAAAGATGTTTCTAACACCTAGCCTATGAGATTTCCAAGTCCTACAGGAAAGGGACCTGTCCTACTTTGAGCCAAATTTCCCAAATTTGGGTAGAGAATGCCTTTTCCACAAAACAGCCATCAAAAACCTCATTCCAAGGCATACGGCTTAGGAAATGCTGCTCTGTATGCCCCTCCTGAGCCTCTTATCTCACGAGCCCTTATGAGCCTGCTGGTGACAAGCCACCAAGGGGGCAGCACGTTTCTGGCACTTGCTGGACTGGCCATGTGGTCACCTTGAGAGCACCTTTGTGTCCCTACAGGGCCTGGTGCAGTGTACGGGTCTGGGCTGTTGGACTGAATCTAGCAAAAACAGAACATCGCACAAGTTTAATGGATCGAGTGGCACCTAAGGGTTAGTCCTAGAAAGGGCAGAGTGTGCAACGGGGAGGGGAAAGGTGACACATGCATTTTATTCCTTGCAAGTGGACCAACCCCATCCTAGTTTATCAACCTCTCTCTCTCTCTCATCACTGGTAGAGAGTGGAGACAGCAAGTAGCATAAAGGGTGTCCTACGATAGCCACCCCAGTCATGACCGTTCCTAGGCCCTCGCTACTGAGCATGATCCTCAGACTGGCAGCATTACCTGGGGGCTTGTTAGGAATGCAGAATCTCAGGCCTCACCCAGGCCCTTCTGTATTAGGATCTGAAGTCTTAACCAAATCCCCCGGTGGTTTATAAACAAATTAAAGTTTGAGAAACACTATCCTAGCCCCGATTTAGAAACACCTGGGCAGCTCTTAAGACTCGTGCTGCCTGGGCTGCACCCCAGACTAATGAAATCCACATCTCTGGGGATGGGATCTAGGAACCAGTGTCTTTAAGGCTCCGCACAAGATTCCACTGTGCAACCAGCTTTGGGAGACTGCTCTGCAATGTACAAAGCCCTTCACACACATCACACCTTTGCTCCAAAACCCTTACGGGTGGGTAGGGCCTGTGTTATTTTCCTTCCCACTTAACAGGAGAAGAGTAAGTATGGACTGAGTGCCCAAAAGGCAGTCTTGACTAATTTAGAGCTCAGAATCAAAAGATATAGAATTCTAGTCTTCGGGCATTTGAAGCCCAGGAAGTCACCAACTAAGACGCCAGATTTCAGGAATTACAGCAGGGTAATTTGGGAAAGTGGGTTGACAGGTGGGTGAAGAAATTCCCAGCCTCCCATAGGAAGACTAATGAATATCCACATGGAGTGGCCTCCCTCAAGAGAGGGTGATGCCATTCCTGACCTTCCCACGGTGCCTGGCCAGGACCCCCTGGGCCCGTGCGGGACCTCCAAGTCATAGACACGTCGCACACCAGCATCACCTTGAGCTGGGCGCAGCCGGATGCACAGGATGGGGACACAGCCCAGGGATATGTGGTGGAGCTGCGCGGCTCAGACAGTCTGCAGTGGAGTCCCTGCCACGAGGGCACCGTGCCAGTCACCAGCTTCACAGCCAAAGGGCTTCGGCCCCAAGAGAGCTACTTCGTGAGGGTGACAGCAGTTAACGATGGGGGCCTTGGCCAGCCCACCGCCCTGGACACGTTAGTGCAAGTCATGCCAGTTGCCGGTGAGTCCCATCGCCTTCCCCTTCCCGCAGGCCCTTCCTGAGAGGGACCTCTGAGCAGCAACCATGCACTTGCTGAGCCAGGATCCCCTTCCCCAGTTTAATAAAGTGTCCCTTATCAAGCACCCATTATGAGCCAGGCACTGGACTAGGCAGCCCCATTTGGAAATGTTTTCTCATTACGACTCATAGAAATCCTACAAGGTTAAGGTTTTCACCCCCAATTTACAGATAAAGAACCTGAGGTCAAAAGTGCTTTGCCCTGGGTCACACCACTGGTATGTGGCAGAGCCAGGAATTAAACCAGGTGACTCTAACTCCAGAGTCCAGGCTCTCTCCAGGATTCTTTGCTGCTTCCCGAGCATGACCTAAGAAGGTGTAAGTGCTGCTCGGCACACGTGGTTCATGTGCAGAGTAGAAGACACCCAGCTCCCTGTTATCCAAAGGTGGATTGTCTTTTCCCTTGGTTATAATCGCTGGAAGCTTCTGACCTGGGCCATCCCAACAAGCCCTAGTTGTCACAGTAACAGTTAGGGAGACAAGTACAATGAACAGCACACTGCACCTGGAGTCCAGAATCCCGGAAACTTGTCCTGGCTCTGCCCCCAGCTGGATGTGGCCTCAAGCCTGTCACTTCCTGCCTCAGATCAGTGTTTACCTTGTCTGCAAAACAAGAGTCGGATGACTTTTTCCCTCTCCTCTGTTCTGGCCTAACCCTAACCCGCTCCCTGATGGCTTTCCTTTCTCAGCTCCTATTCCTTCCGGGCTAGCATCTCCCCACCAGCTCCTGCAGCTCCCTGCCCCTCCCCCAGGATTCTCCTCCCAGCTCCCTCTACATTTCCTTCAGAGCCCCTCCCCAACCCCCACCATGGATCTCTGCATCTACTAGTCTGGCCCAGGCATCCCCCTCCTGCTCTGCCTTGTTGGAGACCTGGGGCTGGGTCCCAAGAGTGGAGGGAGGTGACAAGCCATCTTGTGTGTTCCAGTCCGTCCCAAGTTCCTTATGGACTCCAGCACAAGGGACTCGCTGATGGTCAGAGCTGGGGACACCATTCGTGTGCCTGTCTCCTTTGAAGTGAGTATATCTAATAGGGAATGGGGAGGGGAGCCCAGAGTGGCCAAGGGAGCCAGACTCCACCCTGTGCTTCTCTTTCACCCCCCTCCTTTTTGGTCCCCAGGCAGTGGCCGGGGCTTGTGCTGGAAATCAGGCCAGAAGTGAGGAAGAGGGTCCTCCCTGAAGGCACGATCCTCACCTGGCCCCTGGGCCATTCTGCACTTGTCTGTAGGTCCCTCTAGTGGTAGCTCCTGTTACTGCACCTCTAAACTACCAGGCCCACTTTTCTCCACCTCCCTCCTTACTTCGTCTGGGAATGCAGTGCGGCTGCAGCATGGATAGTCCCTTTTGACTTTAGAATGACCCGAGTCTGAGTCTGAGTATTGTACAAGCACATGAACTGCGTTTGACTCAGGATGATCCCCCACCAACACCACCTGTCCTGTATAGATAGGATAGCCGCACAGTGTGGGGGCTAGAAGCACAGTTTGCGTGGGGTCAGATTCTAGCATCATTACTCACTAGCTGTTTGACCTCCGACAAATATTTTAACCTCTCTGTGTTCCAGCTTCCTCATCTGTCAAATGGGGACGACAGTAACTTATCTCCAAGGATTCTTCTGAGGATTCAAGGAATTAATACATTGAAAGCACGTAAGTAGTGCTGGCATATGGCAAGCACCCAGTTTGTGGTATCTATTACTAATTGTTGTTGTTGTTATTATGGTTAAAATCATCATCCTCATCATCATCTGTTTGGGAACTCATAGGTGGCCGAGCCTGATTCAAACCCAGATATAACTCGAAATTACATGTTCTTAATTATTAGACCATAATAAGGACAATGATGGTGACAAAAATTTTTAACACACACTGAGTGTTCCTCGGCCCTGTTCACTATGCTTTCCATGTAGTATTAACTCCTTCAGTCCTCAGAACAATCCTGTGAGGCAAGTTACGGTCAGCATCCCCATTTGACTCTGATGCCCAGTGTGACCAGTGCCAGAGGATCTCACCGGGAGCTGGGGGTTTGCCTTACTCCCCCTTTCCTGCTTCCTCGTTATCCCACACCCCCTCCCATACCTCCCTGGATCACCCCCTCTCAACCAGCCTCTCCCTAAGTAGGCACCTCCCCACTCTGTGCTTTTGCTCAGACATTTCTTCTCTGGGAATGCTCTTCTTCCCACTCACACCTTAGGACCAGCTTCAATGCCATCACTCCCACAAAACGTCCCCTCCTTATCTTTCTTTCCTCTCGTTTCCCAGGCTGTCCCCATGCCTGAGGTGACCTGGCTGAAGGACGGCTTGCCCTTGCTTAAAAGTAATGTGACCTCCACCAAGGATGGCCTCACCCAGCTTCTGATTCCTGTGGCCAGCTTCTCAGACAGTGGCCTCTACACTGT
The DNA here is from genome assembly GCF_054177405.1 of Leptonychotes weddellii. Classification (NCBI taxonomy): domain Eukaryota; kingdom Metazoa; phylum Chordata; class Mammalia; order Carnivora; family Phocidae; genus Leptonychotes; species Leptonychotes weddellii. Next base: position 112,669,432 of record NC_138374.1, read on the forward strand.
GGTGCTGAGGAACCTGCAGGGCGGGGAGGCTGCCTACCGCTTCTCCCTCAGGGTGGCAGGTGAGGCCTGCCTGGGCAGGGGCTCCCGACACCAGCTTGCCACAAGCCAAGGCATGGAGCTCTCCAGCTGGCCTGGTCACGGGTCTCAGCTACTCTCCCAAGCCTGGGTATACAAGGTGACCACCCCACCAGCCCTTCCTAAGAGCTGGAGGAAAGAAAGGAGGAAAGGCAGAGGGAGAGTCTGGGGTGGGGCGGGGCGTGGGGGTCCACTGTCCTTCTGCCCCAGGAACTTAGGGTCAGTTAAGTCACAGCCCTTCCCCGGTCTGTGACGGTCAGTGAGCAAAGACAGTCACCACCATTACCTCACTTGAAAGAGCCTTGGAAGGATTGTCTGTGGTCCTCGTACAAGATAAATGTTGCCCTCCCCACTGGGACTCCCACACAGCCCCTGCCCACCCTGGAGGAGCTTCTGGAATACAGAAATGACCAACAGCTAACAATGGGGGTTCTGCAACTTGATCTTGTGAAAACCCCTCCACTGTCCACATCCTGTGTCATTTTACTTACAAGCCAGAGTGAATTCAAATGATTCTTGTTGGAGAGGCTTTCCACCCTCTAGAGATAACTGTAGACCCCCAGCTGAGCTCTCTCCGGGGGGCTCCAGCTGCCTGCATGGGCAGACTGCACTCCCCAGGACCCCAGAAGACTTGGGGACCTGGGGGAGGGCATGCAGAAGCCTGTGGGCATTCTGGAGTGCCCTGCCAGGTTCCCCCCCAGACTCAGCTGCCTTTCCTCTCGTGCAGCATGCCCGAAGGCGCCCGGGCCCATCCATCTGCAGGAGAACGTGCCCGGGACAGTGACGGCCGAGTGGGAACCTTCTCCAGATGAGGCTGGGGTTGTCCCCCTGTACTACGAGGTGCTGACGCGCTCCTCAGCGCACGGGCCCTGGCGCCAGGCGGCCGACCGCGTGCACACCAACCACTTCACCCTCCTGGGAGTGCTCCCTGGCCACGAGTACCACTTCCGGGTGGTGGCCAAGAACGAGCTGGGGGCCAGCCTGCCCTCAGACACCAGCCAGCCCTGGTGCATCCCCCGGCCGCGAGGTGAGCTCTTGGGGATGCGGGCTGCATCCGGGACAGCCCCAGCAGAGGTGGCCGAGTGCGGCTCAACGTGTTGCTGGCCCCACCACCAGCTGGAGGCCAGGAGCCATTACCCCGCCCACCTCCCCACCTCCCCCACCTCCCCAGCTGGCTCAACCCACTTGCACTGCTGTCCTCTGTGTCCCTGACTCAGGGTGGGTCCGGAGAGAGCCGAGGGCTGTGGGTGTCTGCATGTCCAGGATGCCTTTGGGTGGGGTCTCAAATAAGCAGCAGGCCTACGGCAAAGAGAGGTTAATGTTTCTCTGAAAACCAAGCATATTTTACAGTCAAATAGATGGTGGGCCTTCAAAGTAATCACTAGAAAAAGCAGATTATAAAATAGAATGCGTGATTCCATATTTCTAAAACACAAAAATGTCTGGAAGGTTCCACACCAAAATGTTAGCTCTGGTCATTGATAGGCAGTGAGATTATGCTTGGTTTTTATTCCTTCCCCTTTTGACTTTCTTACACGTTCTAGTTTGTCCACAGTGAGTGGGTGTTAGCTTATAATAAAGGAATAAATAAAAAATAAAATCCAAGGGCGCCTGGGTGGCTCAGTTGGTTAAGCGACTGCCTTCGGCTCAGATCATGGTCCCGGAGTCCCGGGATCGAGTCCCGCATCGGGCTCCCTGCTGGGCAGGGAGTCTGCTTCTCCCTCTGACCCTCCTCCCTCTCGTGCTCTCTGTCTCTCATTCTCTCTCTCAAATAAATAAATAAAATCTTTAAAAAAATAAATAAAATCCAAAATGTATTTTAAGAAAAGGATAAAAAAGCGAGTCAAGCCGCGAGGGCCAAATTGACTGGTAAGATGTGGCGGAAGGACCCAGAACGTGCCTACGTTCCACCAGGAACTTGCCACCCCGACTCCTGCCTCGGCCCTCCCTTCCTTGCTCACTGACCCTTCTCTCTCTCGCCCCGGTGTTTGCCACAGACGGGTTCCCAGTGAGGCGTCCGAGCTACCGGGAGCCCAACCTGAGCCAGAAGCCCCGGTTCCTGGTGGGCCTGCGGACCCACCTGCTGCCGCAGGGCTGTGAGTGCTGCATGAGCTGTGCAGTGCATGGCTGGCCGCGGCCCCACGTCACCTGGTGCAAGGACGGCCGGAGCCTGGCGGGAAACGCCGCGGTGTACAGCGCCGATGTGCTGGGCGTGTGCTCCCTCATCATCCCCAGCGTCTCCCCCAAGGACAGCGGCCGGTACAAGGTAAAGGTGCTGCCCTGGCAGAGGGGGGACGGGAAGGAGAATCAGAGGGGCAGCCACCTGCCTGCCTTCAGGGAGCCCTCCCTGTGCCCTCAGGAGTGCTTGGGCTGGAGGTCAGGGTACCAGGGTCCTCTAACCGCCGTGGCTCCACAGGAACTCTGTGACTTCAGCTGGGCCGTCACTCGCCCTCCTGGGGCCTTGATTTACCCACCTGCAAAATGCGGTATTGAACTAGATCACTGAGGACTAACTCTTGGCTTAAGGGACGATGCACCCCCCACTAAGCTTCCCAGGATGGCCTGCAACACATCTCAAGAGAGATAAAGGGGCCTCTTCTGTCTTCTGTGTCATACCTTCATAAATATGCCCAGACACAGACACTTAGTGCCCCCAAAGCCTTGCTGATTTCCTTACTGGTAGTCTCCTTTTCAGTAAAGCAAATAACCTATGTCAGTAAGAAAACATTTTACCTTAAGTGTACTGAAAACATCTTATATTTTGAATAGAAAACAGAGTAACCCCTAAACATTTTAAAATTATTCAGAATTGACCTTTGTGCAAAAATGGCCCTTTCAGCACTGAACCAGAGCATCTTTTTTCTCTGTGGCATCTATGCCCAGGCCCTCAGGAAGCCGCTCACCAAGCGCCCCAGCGCGTGCACACACCTCATCCTGAAAAGGCTGTTTTCAAAAAAGTGTTTGGGCGGGGGGTTGCCAGGGGAGGAATTGGCCCAAGCTCAGAGAGCACGCGGTGTCTCTGCATTTGAACCCATGGCCCCTGCTGGGACAGCCCCTGGGCCTGACCGCAACGCGGAACAGGGGTGGCCCCTCGGCAGCTGTTCCTTCAGGACCCGCCGGAATATCCCGGTGCTCCGTGTCTTGCAGAATCTAGCTCCTAGCCCCGCCTCACCCCGGGATGGCCCTGTCTGGCTCCACAGCCATGGGATGATGACAGATCCTCAAAACTTCGCTCTTGACACCAACACTGACCCAGAGAGCCGGTCCTGAAGGATGGAGGACACTGGTCATGCCCAGAGCCCCAGGGAGGCAGGAGTGAGGAGCAGGAGAGCGTGGAGTCCTTTGGGGAAGAAAAAGAAGAGGGGAGGACATTCAGCCTCTCCACCCCAAGCCAAGTCCCTGAACATGACCCTGAACCTCCTCCACTCTCTCCACGGGAGCTTCTTTCTTCTCCACTTCTTCTGGGAGATCGGGAGATCCGGACAGAACCTGTCTGCAAGAGGGAGGCCAACTCCTTGTTTTCCGGAAGCAGATTCCTGGAGGGAGAGCAGGAAGAGCTGGGCCTGCTGTGAGCACACGAGGGAGGAATGAGGAGGTCAGAGGACCTGAGTGAGGGCCAGGGCATCCAGGGCATGTGTGGAGGGGGGCTTTCTGTACTTTTCATCATTAAAACGTTAGGCTGACACAAACCTGTCATTTGCAAGTTAACTTGGGGTTGGTATGTTGGAGGAAAGATTCCCACCGCAGAGCCTTCATACCAGGCTCCCTTGGGAAGGACAGGTGGGTTCTGCGCCATGGCTTCTGAGGGCGGGAAATTGGAGAAGGGTTGGAGAGTCTCCTCCCTCACTCCTCACCCATGTGTCCCGCACACCTCTGGCAAAAAGCCTGTGAGCAACAGAGCGAGAGGCTTTCCTTGGTGTTAGAGTGTGGGGAACACAGAGCCGGGGCCTTTGCCTGTCCCTCCCCGGGGCCAGAAAGAGTCTGGGCTGGGGAAAATCCTACTCCAGGATGTGATCTGGGGGCCCCTCAGAAAGCGCCTAGAGAGACCATCACATGGGGATTTGGCTCTCATTCAGGGCTCCCGTGGACCCCTCCTCCCCTCCTCCATGGCCCCCACTGCCCTGTGTCACACACAGGATGGGATGCTTCCCTTTCCAGAGAAGGACTTCTACGTGACCTCCCGCAGAAGCTCTTGTCTTCCTCTGTCCTCAAGGCCCCTGAACCTCCCAGGCTCCCAGGAAACACTCCAGAGTTCCTGGGGAGTGAGAAGGAAGGAGGGAGCCCCAGGAAGGCTGAGCCTCACTCTGTCCCAGTGTGTCCGCTCCAAAGCCTAGCCGGTGGCCTGACACCGTGTGCTTTTCACTCCCTCTGCTGGGATGCAGGCTTTTGCCTTCCCCTGTCTCCTCTCATGCCCGACTGCAGGTCAGACGCAGGAAGGGGGGAGCCCAAGCCACCAGGAGGGACGGAGGGTGAATGTCAAAAACACCTTTCTGAGGCATGGGAAACACGTAACCCAGGGAATGCTTTCTGGATGCCAGAGATAACTGTCCACCCAAAATAGACCAAGAGTGCCCCCAGAGGCAGGGGGATGGACTAGATGACTTTGTGCAGGCCACGGTTCACTCCTGCCCACCGCCCCCAGGGAAACCTACAAGCTCTGTTTTCCTTGGGTTTTCTCTTTCCGTCTTTGCTTTGCTATGGCAGCAGGCCATACTGGGGCCAGGAGCAAAGAAAGAAGTTCTTAGAAACTGCGAGGCAGTGGCTGACCACCTCGGCGCATGTGAACTATTCTAAGTACTTTTTGTGCTGCGGGGTCCTGCAGTAGGGGGAGGGCAGGGCTTCAGCTCAGACTGCAGTGTCAGCAATCGGGGCAAGTGGGGGTCTGCACAGAGGGGATGACCCAGTGCCTGTGGCCTACCTGGCCCTAAACAGGGACTCCCAGAGCAAGGATGAGCAGAGAGCCCGGTCTACATTTCTGAGGGTGGAGTGGGAGCCTGACCTTACAAGGAGATCCAAGGACAAAAGACCCTAACTTGTGATGGCTTCTCAAGATACATTCATTCATCTGACGGGCCCTGAGCAGGTGCTGTGCAGGAAGATACAAAGACAAGTAAGACATGGGACCTGTCCTCAAGGTGCTCACCTTCTGGAAGGGAGATAAGACTAACAAAAGCCCCAAGGAAGTCCTGAGGACCTCAGAGGAGGGGAGACCTGCAGGCTGAGTGCGTCAAGGAGGGTTTCTTAAAGGAGGCAGTAACATCCCTGAGGGATAAGCAGGAAGTGGGCCTGCAGAGGGGAGGAGAACATTAGACAGTAAAAGAACTTCTTGGAACATTTCTTGTACAATGTTTTGACAATGCATTTTCTCAGCTACTATTCATTTGAAAAAGTCTTTATTTCCCCTTCATTTTTTCCAGAGCCTACCAGAGAGATATTTATTCAATGTTTTATTATATAAATGTTCACAGAAAAGCTGAAAGAATGATACAGTGACCCATACGCCCATCACCTGGATTCTACAGTTAGCATTGCTGTATCTGCTTCATCACATATCTAATCGCCTGTGAATCTCTCTATTCATCCATTAATCCATCCTATTGTTTTTTTTATACATTTCAAAGTAAGTTACACACTAGAGTACACTTCACACGTGAACAACTCAGCGTAGCAAAAGACTTTTGTCAGGTAGAGGATTTGGCCACTAGGGGGCTGCCAAGTGCCATCAAAAGCTTTAGAAGGTAAATGAGTCTACAGTCCTAAAAGTGTCCTGTTCTGGGGTAGGTCTGAGGAGAAAGTTTCATGAAGTGTAAGGGCATCATTTAGAAGGAGAGACTCCATCTGCAATCCAGAAAGAAGACTGGAACACCTTTAGTCTCTACCCTCAGAACTCCTCTCCTCTTTTTACGGTTGTTTTAACTATAAAAGAGAACATACATCATTGACCACTCTTTCCTTCAGCTGATTTGTGCTATAAAAGATAGCAGTTCTTTAGATCAGAATCTCAGAAAACTTGGTGAAGTTAGGGTGTTATATTTGGGGAAATGAGCTGATAAAATGAAATAAATATTAAAAAATATTTTTAAAAATATTTTAAATATTTAAAATATTTTTAAAAATATTTTTAAAAATACTTAAAAAAATAAAGATTTATTAATTTATTTTAGAGAGAGAGAGAGTGTGTATGTGAGAGAGAGACAGCACATGCGAGCAGGGTGAGGGGCAGAAGGAGAGGGAGAGAGAGAGTCTCATGCAGACTCCCCACTGAGCGCGCAACCCGATGCAGAGTCTGATCTCAGGACACTGAGATCATGACCTGAGCTGAAACCAGGAGTGAGAAGCTCAACTGACTGAGCCCCCCAGGGGCCCCTAGATGATTCTTTTTAATGCTTGCTAAATCGAGTGGTAATAAGTGGCACATACTTGTAAAATCTGCTTCATATTTTTATTTATTTATTAGATTTTTTTAAAAAATTTATTTGTCAGAAAGAGAGAGAGAGAGCACAAGCAGGGGGGGAGTGGCAGGCAGAGGGAGAAGCAGGCTCCCCGCTGAGCAAGGAGCGCAATGAGAGACTCGATCCCAGGACCCCGGGATCATGACCTGAACTGAAGGCAGACGCTTAATCCACTGAGCCACCCAGGTGACCTAAATTAATAAATCTTAAAAAAAAGTAAAAAGAAAAAGAATTATCCAGTGTGTCAAATAATATAAATTTCCATACATTGTTGGTCTATAAGTTGATATAATATCGGGCGCCTGGGTGGCTTGGATGGTTAAGCATCTGCCTTTGGCTCGGGTCATGATCCCACGGTCCTGGGATCGAGTCCCACATCGGGCTCCCGGCTCAGCAGGGAGCCTGCTTCTCCCTCTGACCCTCTCCCCTCTCATGCTGTTTCTCTCTCGCTCACTCTCTAAAAAATAAATAAAATCTTTAAAAAAAAAGTTGATATAATATATCTGCAAAAAAAATGAATTAATATGTATCAAAATTGCTTTAACATGTATAAATCTCTCAGTGATACAGCAATTTTATTTTTCTGCATTTATTATTATAGGCTCAAAAGAGACTTTTTCAGAAAAACAGAAACAGAGAATTTACTACCAAAAACTCAGAATAATTTCCATACTGCACTTCAGATAGAAGAATAATGATTCTAGAAATAAGTTCTAAGATGCAAGAAATAATGATCAGCAAAGCTATTTTTAAATATTTGGGTAAATAAAAAGCTCTGGCTACAAGTAATAATAATCATAATATTTAATAAGAGACTACAATCCTGGGAAAAAATTAGGCATAATTTCGGGAAGGAGTGATCAGAGATAAAATATTGAAAGATATTTATTATCTTTAAATTTTAAGTGCACATATTGGGAATAACTAGAGTAATGCCTAAAATTAGACTCAGAATATAAAACTTTCAAACAAAAGTAAATACAGAAAGAGAAAAATAACTTCAATCAATCCAAAAGAGGGCAAGTAAGAGAGGAGGAGGAGGAGAGGAAGAAGAAGAGGAGTGAGAGAAGGTGGGGAGAGGTGGAGAAGACAGAGGAGAAACAGCAATACTGGGACAAATACGAATAAATAGAAATGATCAGTAATCACAAATAGTATAAGTCAAGTTCTCCAGTTAAAAGACAAAGATCATCAGACTGGATTTTTAAAAACCAGCTATGTCCTCTTTACTAAAGACACACTTAAATACAGGACTCCAAAAGGTGGAAAGTTGAAGAACAGAAAAAAGACATTCTGAGTAAATACTAGTCAAAACCAAAAACTAAAACTAAAACAAACAAGTAAAAACTAACCCTTGATTATCAATAACTTTATTGGCAACAGTTAAAATCTTTGAGAACAGCATTACTAGAGATAAATGGAGTAATTACAAAAGGTTAAAATGTTTACGTCACTAGGAAAATATAACAATTCCGAGCTGGTATGCACCTCAACAGAGAGCCCCCAAATATATTTTAAATACAGCTGCAAAACATCGAAAGCAGGAATTGATAGAATTACAAGAAAAAATAACTAATCATTGTGATAGTGTACCACTCTTCCTTCAGCAGTTAATAATGTATCAAGCAGGCAAACAAGTAACAAGGATAAAGAAGATGTGAACAGCACTATTCATAAGTTTGATATATGGATACACATAGACCATTGTGCCCAACAAATGGAGAATAGCATTCTTTTAAAGCACACATGAAACGTTTATGAAAATTGCTACGTACCAGGCCATGAAGCTAGCTTGAACAAACTTTAAATGATCGGCATTATGTAGACCACACTGACCACAATGCAGTTAAGTTGGAATTCAATAATAAAAGATATGTAGAAAAAATCTCATACAATTGGGAATTAAAAAATGCTCTTATAAATAATTACTGACTCAAACGACAACCACAAAAAGCATAGTGGAAAACAGAAACATATTTAGAATTAATAATAAATAATAATAAAACTACATATAAAAACTTGCAGACTTCAGTGAAAATCAAATGTAGAAGGAAATTTTTGGCTTATATGCTTACTCTAAAAAAGAAAAAAAAAAGGCTCAAAATCAGTGAGAGACGATTCATATCAGAGACAATTTATCCAGCCTCCTGCGGTTGATATGATCATGACACTGAGTTCTGGCCTATGGCGTATGGGCAGACGTAATGTGAATAGCTTCTAGGTCTAACCTTTAAATTTCCTTTGCAAGCATCCACTTTCTAGATGCAAGGAATCCTTTGTAGGATGAAAGGAACACAAGCTCCTGAATGACTTCAGGTAGAGCAAGGTCATGCCTGCCAGTCCACTGAACTGTATCTTATCAGGCTACTGAGGTTTGGAGGTTGTTATGGCAGTTAGCCCATCCTGACTAATACAGCAAATAACCTTTTAAAAATGAAAACAGGGGTGCCTGGATGGCTCAGATGGTTAAGCGTCTGCCTTCGGCTCAGGTCATCATCCTAGGGTCCTGGGATCGAGTCCCACATTGGGCTCCCTGCTTAGTGGGGAGCCTGCTTCTCCCTCTGCCTCTCTCTCTCTCTCTCTGACTCTCATGAATAAATAAATAAAACATTTAAAAAAAAATAACCTTCACTGTTAAAAAAAAATGAAAACAAAAACAGAATAACGTTTAAAAACTTAGAAGAAAACAACGAAGGGTAAAAATTAATGAAATAAAACACATCATAGAGAGGATAATCATATTCAAAGATTATCTTTTTGCAATGGCTAGTCATATTGACAAACCTTTGTCATGATTAATCACAGGGAAAAAGAAATGGCAAAAATAAACCCTAAGAATGAAAAAGGATGCATTATGGACTGAGCAGAAACAAAGGATACTATTAAAACTATATGTTAATACACTTGAAAATTGTAATGGAATGTGTGAATTTGTAGAAAAAGATCATTTACCAAAACAGACCCAAGAAGGGATAGGAAACCTGAATAGTCCTATATCATTGAAGAAATTCAGTCGGTAGCTGAGCATTTTTCCCACAGAGAAAACATAGCCCAGCAATCTGATGGGTGCAAAGTTCTTCCAAATGTTTGAAGAACATTTACAATCTTTGAAAACTTCTCCAGAGAATAGAAAAAGGAGTCCATTCCAACTTGGTAAGTGAGATTAACCTAATCCTGATGCCAGAACCGAAAGGACAGCACAAAGGAGGAAAACTATAGGCCAATCTAACTCATTAGCATCGATGCAAAATTCTTAACACATAGCAAACTGAGTCCAGCAAGGAGGAAAAATGTTGATAGATGATGACCAAGATAGGTTTATATCAGACTTGCAATACTGGATTCATATTAAAAAACCATTCATGTAATTCGCCACATTGATAAAATAAAAGCTAAGCCATACAACCATTTCAACAGATGTACAAGAAAGCATCGATACAATTCAACATCTAATGACAGTTGAGAGTGTTACAAACACGGACTCTGGAGCCAGGCTGCCTGGTTTTGAATACTGACTGTACCGTTAGGAGCTTTGTAACCTCCAGCAAGTAATTTCATCTCTCCAAGCTTCCATTTCCTTCTTATCTATAAAGATGAAAATAATAATAGTACTTTCCTCATGGGTTTGCTGTGAGGATTAAAATAATTTATATATGTAAAGCACTTAGAACAATCCTTGCATGTGGTAATATATGTTCGCTCTTATTATATGGGTGATTTTAAAAAAACCCTTAGCAAACTAGGAAAAGAAGTAAATATCCATAATATCCATAAAGGGCACCTACAAAACCCTGCAGCAAATATCATAATTACTGTTGAAATGTTGAAAGGATTCTCTTTAAAATCCGAGGAAAGATATAATGCTTACTATTACCGTTTATGGTTAACATTGTGCTGGGGCTCCTAGCCAGCGCCAGAAAAACAAATAAATCAGAATTGGAAAGAAAGAAACAAAGCTAGCATTACTTATAGACAATAGGATTGCCTATACACAAAATGCAAAATAATCTACAAATTATACAAATCAAGAAGAGAATTTATTCTGGATAAAATAAATAATGTACAAAATAATTTGTATTTTCATAAACAGCCACACACAATTAGAAGTGTAGCTTTAAAAATTATCATTTAGAATAGCAACAGATCATTTAGATCTATTCCTAGGTATTTCATAAAACCTAGGAATATGGGCACCTGGGTGGCTCAGTTGGTTAAGCAACAGCCTTCAGCTCAGGTCATGGTCCCGGAGTCCTGCATTGGGATCAAGACCCACATTGGGATCAAGTCCCACATCGGGCTCCCTGCTCAGCAGGGAGTCTGCTTCTCCCTCTGACCCTCCCCCCTCTCGCACTCTCTCTCTTACTCTCTCTCTAAAATAAATAAATAAAATCTTTTTAAAAATACCTAGGAATAGACCTAACAGAAGATGTATAAAACATAGATGGAGAAACTATAAAACTTTATTGAAAAATTTTAAAAGGCATGGGTAGATGGACGTTCTATGTTCTCGGATAGGAAGATAATATTACCAAGATGTCAGTTCTCCCCAGAGTCATCTACAGATTCAATGCATTTTCAATAAAAAATCCCAACAGGGTTTTTCATACAAATTAATAAAGGAATTCTAAAATTTATGTGGATGAACAGAGTCCAAAAAAAAGTCAAAACATTCCTGAAGAAGAATAAAAAAGAAAGGAGGAAACTTGTCCTATCAGTTATCAAGACTTATTATCCCTAGAGATACTAAAACTGTGAGATTTGGGTGTATCAATAGACATACAGAAATAGAACAAGTAGACACATGCCTATTTGGAAACTTGATTTATGACACAGTGGGCATTATAAATCAATAGGAAAGAGTCAACTCTTTACTATGTTGTTCTAGGACAATTGGTTATTCAAGTGAAGTCAAATTGCTACCTTCTACTACACATAAAAATGAATTCCAGGTGTATTAAAAATTTATATGTAAGTGGTGAAACTATAAATCTTAGAGGATACTGTAGGAAAATGTCTATTTCACTTTGAGGTAGGAAAGGATTCCTTAAACAAGATGCCAAAGGCAAAGCCATAAAGGAAAAGAGTATAAATTTGACTATATTAAAATTAGGCCTGTGTTTTCATCCAAAGACATCCAAGTGTATGAAAGAATAATCCAGAGAGTGGGAGAAAGATTTGCTGCACATATATCTGTCAAAGAATTATTGTTCATAATTAGTGTCTATAAAGACCCCTTGAAATCAATGAGAAAAAGATAAACATCTCAAGAGAAAAATGAGCAAAAGACACAACCAGACCTTTCATAAAAGAGGTAGTGTGAATATTGGTTCATAAATATATGGGAAAATGTTCAACTTCACTTGTAACCCTAAACTCTAAGCCCTAATTTGTAACACTTAAGCACACAATTAAACACACAATTAACATTAAACACACAATTGTGTAACATTTCAGCTCTATCGAACTGGCAAAAATCAGCTCTGTTCAGGTTTGGGTAAGACCTTGAGGCATGGGAATTCTCACCCGCTGCTGGTAGGGGCGTAAATTCGAGAAGGTCCACCATGACCTCATCAAGTTGACCATGACAATTGTATTGGTGAGGGCTCTCCAGAGAAACAGAACTAATAGGATATATAGAGGTACGTAGAGATTTATCATGAGGGACTGTGGAGGCTGATACCTCCCACAGTCTGCTGTCTGCAAGCCGGAGGCCCGGGAAGGTGTTACTGTAGCTTCAGTCCAAACCTGAGCACCCAAGAACCAACAACTGCGGGAGCCAACGCTGTAAGCCCTGGTCTGAGTCTCAGGAGCATCAGTATCCACAAGCAGAAGACGGATGCCAAGTTTTAAGCAGAGCGCAAATTTGCCCTTCCTCTGCCTTTCTGTCTTTATTCAGGCCCTCAACGGATTAGGTGGTGCCCACCTGCACTGGTGAGGACCACCTTCTTTCCTCAGCGTACAGAGTCAAATGCTCATCTCTTCTGGAAACACCCTCCAGACACACCCAGAAACCGTGTTTTACCAGATATCTGGGCATCCCTTATCCCAGCCAAGTTGACACATAAAATTCACCATTATAGGAATTCTACCTTTTGACCCAGCACCCCCACTCCTAGGTATATAGTCTAGACACATTTTCCCATATATTTGTGTATGTGCCCCGTGGAAAAGAACATTCACAGCAGCATCGTGGCTCTTACCATGGTCACAGACTAGAAATAATCCAATGTCCATCAACAGTAGACTAGATGGAAAAAGAAAAGGAAATGTAGTAAAGCTTAGAAAAGGAATGAATACATGCTATGCTGGGTTCTAGAGCCACGGCCTGAGGCTTCTGCAGCCAAGAGCTTACCGAGGTTCAGATGGCCCAGGTCAAGCTGTAGCTGAAGTTCCCAGAAGCCTCAGGGGTGCTCAGCAGCTACTGGTCGACGTCCCTCCAGAGAGACTGGCGCAGGCACTCTGGGCTGGGGAAGAGCGGCAGGTCAGCTGGTTAGGCTACAGGAGAGGATGTCCCACTTGGAGCAGCGGCCCCCGCGAGGCTGCTCCGCCCAGGGCTGGGCTGGGTCCAGGCACCAGGCTCCTGCCTGGAGTGCCTTGCCCAGTCCCGGGCCACCAGCCTCTGCAAGACCCCGCAGATGCCCCAGTCTCTGCGGAAAGGAGTGCGGGAGGCCCAAGAGGCTGCCTGGAAGCTGGAGCAGAGACTGGGGGCGGAACCCAGCGAAACTGAGAGGCCGAGAGGGTCATGGCCCAGGGGGGCTGGCTCTTTCACGCTCCGCAGCCACAGCTGGACAGGAGCCGGAGGGGACTGGGGAAGGTGAAGGATGGGGTGATAGAGCCCAAGGGTGGCCCCAGGGTGCACCAGCTGGTGGGAGCGGGGTGGGTCAAACTGCACTGAGTATCGGAAGGCTACCACTGCTTCCTGAGGACCTGGGGCGCCCCGCTTAACCACCCTGGGTCTTGGGCTTTCCCCCAGTCGGCTGATCCTGCAGTCCTGCGTGCTTCACAAGGCCATGAGGAAGAACACACTTTGAGCAGTATTAACACCCAGTGTTGTTATAACTGGCCCCCCAGTGGGTAGCTTTCATCACCCGGCCGGTGGCAGGACTGTTGGGGCAGAGAAGACCTCATGGGCTGGCTCACCTCTTCCCTTGAGGATTCTTTCCTAGCCCCGAAGCCTCAGGGTTTCCCAAGCATTATCCTCATTAACGTATCAGTTCGCTCAGCCGGCTGTTACCGAGGGCTTCTGATGTGCCAGGCCCCAGCTGGGTGCTAAGAGAACAAAACGGTCTGTTCTCTGCAGTAGAGGCCCGGCTCTAGGAGCGCACCAGCCAGTGACTGGGCAGGTGCCTTCCCGCTGAGTCAGTGAGAGCTTACAGGTCGGCACAGGTACCACGGGAGGGCCCCTAACGCAGCTGAGGGGGGTCAAGGCAGGCTTCCTGGAGACCGTGGTACCTGAACAGAATCCCAAAGACAAATCAGCGATTAGAGTCCTAAGGAGTTTCCAGAGAGAGGTGCCAGTGAAGAGTGGGTACATTTGGGAGAAAAAGAAGTAAAGCTTGGGGTTCACAACTGAATCTTCAAGACTGGGGCTCAGCTGTCGGCTGAGAGGGGCGGCGGTGCCACTTCCTGAGAGGGGAGGCCACACGTGCGTGTCTGGTACCTCCAGGTGGGGAGACTGGCAGGGAGTCGGGGAGAGGATCGGGGTGGGAGATGTCCCTTTGGGTAGGAGAATGTGGGAGGGGTGTGGTCACTCTGGGGTGGGCTGTCAGAGTGGACCCCAAGGTGGACACCGAGGACTCAGAAGTAGCCAAGGAGGTAGGAAGGAAACTAGTAGAGTGTTAAGGAGGGAGGATCTGGGACACTGGATGCTCTGGAAGGTCAAGTAAGGTCAAGCCTGAGAAGGCTCTGTTGGGTGTGGCTGGAGCGGAGAGAATCGGCCCTTCCAGAGCAGGCATCTCTATGGGGCCTGGGGGGCAGGAGGGACAAAGGGGCCTGGCTGTGGATGGGCTGGGGCGCAGGGGGTTCTGGCCTTTCCTCGTGGAGCCCCTGTGGGTGAGGGGCCCAGCAGGCACTGTCTGGAGCGGACCGGAGAGGGAGCAGGCCCGGGGCCCCAGATGAGCCCAGCTGGGATATGGGCCTAAAGCTTCTTGCGCTGCCAGCCCTGCAGGCGGTGAGCACGAAGGCATGAGGACAGCTGCCCCAGACCTACCGTGGGGATTGGCTGAGAGGCTGCGAAGAGCTTGGGGGTCACAACATTAAGGATGTTGGCAAGAATGGGCCACCATAGTAGGGGCATGGCCAGGAGAGCAATTGTGCTGGGGGGCTTCATGGAGGAGGTGACATTTCTGCTGGAGCTTGATGGATGGGAGGTCAGCAGAGGAGGAACATGGACAAAGGCAGGGAACAGAATACTCAGCATCCTTAGGGCACTGGGGATGAATCTGGGGTGGCGGCAGGAGAGGAGGCCTTGAGCATATACCCTAAGGGATCGGGCATTCATCCTTTGGTCAATTTTTTTTGGGTAGCCAGCTAAATGTTTTCACCGGGAAGCGACCTGGTTCCTGGTCCAGCTTGGCCACTTGCTCTATGCCCAGAGGACAGTCCTCCCCGCACCATTGCCCTCAAGCCCCACCCTAAGGGTGAATGTCGGCCTCTTACAAGAGATACTTGGAGAGGGAGCAGAGAGAAGTCCTGAGAAGCTGCAGAGAAGCAAACACCAGCAGCCCGAGCCTGACTTCCCACCGCTTAATCTCCGCAAACCTCCTTTTCCCCAACAGTCAGATGAGGGTAATAATGCCTGTGTTTCGGGGTCGTTAGAATTAAGTGAGGAAATGTGTGCGGGAGTGCTTAGCATGTAGCAGGTGCCCAGCTGGTGTTAGAATACATGACAATGAATATTCATAAGGGCAATCATAAGAGGCTTCATTGCCAGGTTGCTTGGGATCGAAATGGCCCAGGGAGCAGGAGGGGGTTGGCCTGGGAGAAAGGAAAGCTGGGGAGGGGGCTCTGCTCCTGTCTCCTCCGCCAGGAGCCCTCCCCACCCCAATCATGCTGGGAAGCGGGTCAGGGACTCTCTCATTGCCCTGGAGACCCCCTTCACGGCACCCGAGACCACAGAGAGTGGAGGAGCCCTGGGCCGGGACACCTGGCCTCTGACTGAGCTCTGAGAGACTTTGGGCAAGTCCCCTCCCCTGTCTGTGCCCCCCAGGCTCCTGCCTGTTCAGTCTGTGTTGCGGATACTCTCTGGCCATGGTGGGGCTGTGCCCCCCTCCCTCCCACACTTCTGAGTACATCTCCCCAGGTGTGTGCTGTCCTGCCCCGGGGAGGAGAACGTGCCTTATATGGCAGTGGGTGTGACTGTCACAGGCCCCTTCCCCAGGGTACTTGGGCCATGGAGCCCTGGGAGCCAGCACGTCGGGCTGGAGTCGGGGTTTGAGCAGCCCCCACAGCAGCCTCTCCTCAACCCCTGTGTCAGTAGGGGGTGCACAGCTGCTGTCCAGAGATGGATAGGAGAGGCTGGGGGCCAGGAAATGGGCAGAAGCAAATAGGCGGCCAGGTGCTGTGTTACCGAGTAAACATGAGTAGGTGGCAATAGTCATGTCAGGCCATGCACGGATGTTCTTAAGGTTTTCAAGTCTGCCGCGGGCCTGAGAGTACAGTTCCAATCAGGCTCCCGCTCCATGAGGCTCCATATTCCATGTGAGGCGCTGGCCACTGGGGGGCCACATGGCCCACGGACCCTTGCTCGTCTGGGTGAGCACTGGAGGGCGGAACGTTCTAGGCTATGAGGTGAGGGGGAGCAATCTGGGGGGACAAGAGCCTGCGCATTCTCAGAGGCCAGGAAAAGGGCCTTCCAGTCCCCAGAGAAACGCCCACGGTGGCTGGACACCATGGTCTGTGGGAGTGAGAGAGGGGCTCTGAGGGGCGCATGATGAGGGGAAGCTGAGGGTTCTACGAGACTTGCCAGAAGTGCTTCCCAGAGCGGGTAGGGCGGGGGCAAGGAAGAAGGTATCGCTGAACACTCTCTATGGCCTTTGAGGCCCGTTTCAAACACCGCATGTCAGAACCCCCAGGACCACATGTGACGGTGTTTTGGGTACCCAGTGTCCTGGGGGAGCCAGGGAGTGCTGCAGCTGTCCCAGCCCAGGCCTGGGTGAGCAGCCTGGATCCCCCAGTCTAATGGAGGATGCTCTGATCTGACTCCCTTGGGGGATGCATAGGCCCAGAGAGGGAAAGTGCCTTGCCCAGAGTACCACAGCAAGTTAGTGGCAGAGCTGGGATTAAAATCAAAACTCCCGGGTTAGTGTTCTTTGCACTCTCCCCTCCGAGGCTTGAGTTTGTCCCTGAGCCCAGTTCCTCATACGTACCATGGAGATCATCCTAGAACCTCCCCCGGTGTGCTGTTGTGAGGATCCACCGTTACTCCATATCCCGGTGCTGGTATTTCTAAATCTCTCACACCCCAGCTGGAGGTCCCGGAGGCCCAGCTCTCCAACACCACCGAGCAGCTGGAGCAGGCAGACGGCTGCCAGGGCAGTGGGGTCCAGCAGCGGAAGGACCTGGAGCTCCAGGAGGGCACAAGTCGCTGGGAGGGGACAACAGAGGCCTCAGCCCCTTCCTCTGAGTCCTGGGTGTCACATGGCCTGCCATCCCAGGCTTAACCACGAGGTGGCACCACAGGCTTTGCAGCAGGGCTGGAGAAGGTAGCTGCTGGGGCAAGGAGAAAGGGCCCTTGGAGAAAGCTGGTGACAGCCTGGAGGCCGGGGACCAGGTGAGGAGGATGGAAGAGAAGCTGGACTCTGGAGCCGGGAGGAGGTGGTGGGCACTAGCAGGTTCTCCCTCCCCCTCTGCTCTCTCCCAGGTCTCTCTTGGAGAACTTCATGCTGGACCCAGGACCCCTGTACTGAGCCTGGATGAGGGATGCCTCCTTCCCCAGCCCCCTCCCCTCGCCACCCTCCATGGTCCTCAGCCTGGCCAGACCCTCAGCTTGAGCAGACCCTCAGCCTGGGGTCTTCTGGGGGTCAGGGCTAGGGCCCTGGATGTCACTGAGAAGAGCTTCTGAGTGGAGGTCAGGAGGCAGGACCCTTGGAGGTCTGGGTGTCCTGCATGGCCTGTGTGGGGGGACAGTAGGCAGGACAAGTAGGACCCAGCCTGACACCACCCTCCCTCTCCTGCTGCTATGTGGGTCTGCTTGGCCTTCTCACCTCTCCTCAGGTGTACTTCTCTTTAGCACCTTCCCTCCTGGATCCTGGGCAGGATTCCAGACTGCTTCCCCCTCTCCCCCTGCTGGACCCTGGAGAGGACAGGGTTAGAGCAGAGGCCAGGCCCACAGAGCGGACCCTCCTCTCTTCTTCCCGAGTCCAAAGCTGGGGGTCTCTCTGAGGGTCAAAGCGCGGTGCCCGGGGAGAAGGCCAGAGTGGAGTTCCCTCGGGGCCCAGGCTCAGATGGCCTGGACAGGACTGCAGGGTGTCCCGACAAGGACAGGGTATGGCCACGGCCAAGGAAGAGGAGATGAGGCTGGTGGCAGAGCAAACTGACCCCAGGCCTAACTGGGGGCTCAGACCCAGAGCTGATACTTGGCTGCGTGGCAGCAGGTCCTTCCCGGACGATGGAGTGAGACCCTTTCCCTGCATCCTTACCCACCTCAGCCGGGGAGCAGCCCACTGGCCCAGGAGGGAGGCACCTCCAGGGGGCAGCCTTGGCTGCTGACAGCGCTGTCGCACTCCTAGCACACAGGTGTCCTGGGTGAGGTGCCTGGGATGTGGGGCAGGGGCTGGGCACAGGCTCAGGGTGGGTGGGGTCCCCGAGGGTAAAGAGACAGGTGCTCCTGCTCAGCTCTTGGCTGCAGTTGATGCTGCAGGAGCAGCCTGGCGGGGCGCTGCCTGTGCAGAGCTACGGGGAAGGGCTCCTCCCAGAGCGGGGTGAGCTTCCCATCGGCCTTGGGCGATGCTACCAGCTCCGACCTCCCCTTGGAAGGTAGCCTGTCCCTTCCCGGCAAAGCCCCAGACCCTACAGCTAGTTCGAAGCCCTTCCAGCCTGCACCCCACCCCTGACAGTGCTCTCTGGAGCTCTCCTCCCTGGGTGGACCCCACCCCCAGGAAACCCAGCCCTGTCCCTCTGTCCCCCTCACCTCCTCTCACCAAGCCCATGAACAGTTCCCACCCCTGGGGGCTCGTTCTCCAGGCTCGGGGTCTCATGGGCACACTCTGGACTCCCGGCTGGACCGTGGAGGAGATGCCTAAGTGCCTACTAAGGCAGGAGGCCACCGCGCCTCAAGCTGTGTCCCTGCTCAGAGGGCGGACTGGGATCCTGGGAGCTGTTCTCATATCCACAGGACAGTGGGCTTGGGGAGCCTCCAGCTGGCCCTGCGTGCCCACCACCACTCTGCTGTCCTATCCCATCTCCATTGGCAACATCCCCCGGGACGGCCCACTCTGAGTCCAAAAGCTGGAATCTACGTGTGTATTTGACCTAGGAGCAGTGCGCCCTGGGCAGAGCAGGCCTCGGCAGGATCGGAGGAAGACAGGGCTGCAGCAGGTGGGGCGGGGGAGCCGCGCTCACTTGGCCCCTGGAGGCCCTGGTGAGCCCCTCCCTCTTCGCTTTGCTGGGGAAAGGAAAGGCCCCCGGTTCTGCTGAGCTCACTGTTTTCGAACTCCTTCCTGAGAGGTGTTTGGTTTTTTAATGATTAGGGAGTTGGCCCACGTTGGCTCATCCTGGTAGCATCACGGGCGCTGCCAAGCTGTCTAAGGAGCCCCTGGAGCTGGGGGCTGCCTGGGGCCGCTCTGTGCCTCCTCTGAGGGGACACTGCTGGCCTCCCCTCCACCCCCTGAGCTGGGGCAGCCGAGCTTGCTGTGTTCCCAGATGGCAGGGGCTGGTCAGGGCCACCACAAGAAGTCAGGGGAGAGGGCAGGCGATGGGTCTGGCCCAGGCAAGGGAGGTGGGGGAACTCACTCGCACCTGTTTCAGGGGACAGTGCTGTGGTTTTGTTGTTTCCTGGGGCCTGCAGTTAGTAGACCCACCTCTCTCCCCGCCCCCCCCGCCCCCCCCAAGCCTTGCCCTGGGAGCTGTCACCCAGGAGCCCGCCTACTCCCAGGCAAGGCTGCCCCTGCCCCACTAGAGGCCAGGCCCAGGTGTAGGCTCTGGCCCCCCTGGTAAAGGGTGCTGGGTGCATGGACCGCTCACTGGGGGACTTCCCCCACCCCCAGGTCTGGGGAGGCCGGCCAGGGTGGGGGCCCACTGTTCCCCTGGCAGCAGCACCTGCCACCCCCCCGCAACCCGCCGCCTGCGTCAGGGGAGCTGTCCGCGCTTGCACCCGGCTTCCCAAGCGATGAGACATGGCTCCCAGCCTGCCTCCCCAAGCTGCTGACAGCTCACACCCTGTCATCTGGGGAGCCGCAGATCCAGGAGTGCTCCCAAAGCCCCTCTCCCTGGGCAGTAGGCCTGGGACCCTGGCCCTCTGGAGGAGGGAGACCAGCCATGGACTGGAGGGAAATGAATCTGGTTCCCCCTTTGAGAGCTCCAACCAATTCCCCCAACCAAGTCTTGAGGGTGGGGCCGAGGACCGGAAAGGGACCAGGAGGGAGTTAACATGGACCCGGTCTGGGAACTGAGCAAGGCCTGAGGAGAGCAGGTTCTGGGGGAAATGTGCACACGGAGATGGGTGTGTCCGGCCCTGCCTTCCAGCCAGAGACTCCGTCTCACCCCTCCCAGGGCCCCTGCTCCAAGCGGGAGCCACACCCATCGCCCCATGCCGTCCTGTCTCAGGCTACCTTTGTAAAGAGGGCATGTACCTGTCTGCTGGCCCCCATTCATCATTTCCCTCCCTCTGAGTCTGTCTCTCTCAATACCTTTGTTTCAGCTATCGAGGTGTGTTACATACAGTCATGCACAGACCTCCAGGGTACATTTTGATGAGTTTTGATAAATGTATACAAATCAAGATTAGCACATCCCCAGCCCCCCCGAGAGTTCCTCATGGTGAAGAGTCACCTGTGGGCATTTCCTGTGTCACGATCATCTTTGTGTCTCTCTTGCACGTGGCACCAGGTACAGGTTTGTACGTGGGAAGGTTTTCCCACATTGGCTCATGTTCCCTGTACAAAGGGACCCCTCACACCCTCTCTCTAGTAAAGGGGGTCTCTGGGTGCCCTGGTTGTGGGCTTGGGAGAGCCCCACTGAGCTTATAGGGTCTAGGCTGAATCCACTCACCATGGTCTCTTTGCTCCTTGCCTCTGGGTTCTGTCCACAGCTCAAGGGTCCCCTCACTCCCTGTGTAGTGCCTGCCTGGGCCCACAGGATCCAGGAAGGTGGGGAGCCGGGGAGCTGAGTGCCCTGCCTGTTCTGGGGGAACTGACAGCTGAGGCTTGAGTTTGAACACTGCCTGGGGGAGGCCAGCCCACTCCGGCCTCGGGGGGCAGCGGGTCTCCTGTGTCAGCAGCACCTGCTCCGGCTGGAGTTAGCCCCCTTGTAGCCATGAAAGCTTTAGCTTCAGTGCTAGACCCTGTACCTTGTTCGTGCTATGACTGGGGCAAGGCCTAGTTCTCTAGTCTCTAAAATGAGGACGTTATAAAGAAGGGACCTCAATCTTTTGTGGCACCAAAAATATCTTTTCAAATAATGATATTTGAAATCCTAATACATTAAGCAGATAGAAGTGGAGCCACTCAGACTTGGGCATGAAGGGTTCAGAACCCCAGCCACCAAGAAAAGCCCTCTCCCCTTCCCACAGAAGCTCCAGGTGGCCCCAGCGAGATCCTTGGGTTCCTTTCACACTTTGAAGTCCCTGGTGATAGAGCCCACTCCAGACAGAGACACATGGATCCCAGGTCACCCTGAGACACCCCCCTACTGTGAAGGGGCAGGTGTGGCGGCCGGGCTCTCCCTTGCAGAAAAGAAGGAGAGGAAGTGACCAACTATTGATTAAGCACTTACTGTGTGCTGTAAGTCTTTATATCCATGACCTCATTTATTTCTCATGACCGTCCTACAAAGGGGTTGTTACTACCCCGTTTTACAGACACAAAGTATGCTCAGAAAGTACAGAGGAATCTGCTTGGGATTACACAACTGGTTCCCTCCAGGAATGTCAGGTCATGACGAGGAGTCCAGCAGGGTGGAAGAATCCTGGTCCAGATGGTCATCTCTGTTGTGCTGGGAGATATACATCACCCAACAGTCACTCAGCAAACATGCCAGGCATGAAGCGGAGAGTCTGTGTCATGGCAGGAATGGGGGAATTCTTTGCTCAGGGGACTACTGTCACCAGGAAGTTTGACTGTTGTGCTTTCCCATCCTCAGGGCAGCAGAAGGTGGGAATGTATCTTCTTTCAGGCCTTCTGTGACCCGGTAGACCAGCTGCCCTAGGTTCGACTGCCAGTGGCCATGGAGGGGAGTGGGGCCTGGGGTCCTGGTGGCCTGAGGACATCAAGACATCGAGAGTGACAGGTAGAAAGCACAGGGCTGGATTCCTGAGCCCAGCTGCTCATTGGGCAAGACAAGCCAGGAGGCAAGGGGCTCTTCAGACCTCTCTGGAGGTCTGGGTCTCCAGCTCTTTCCAGACAAGCATGAAGCCTCATGAGCACCAAGCAAGTCTGCTCCTCTCTGAAGTAGAAGCTCTGTTAGAGCAGAGGCTGCGCCGGCCTACTTACCACCCTTCCTGATGCCCCATTAAATGTGTTAAGTGAAGTTGTGGGGAGAAAATTTGGGGCTGGATCCTGTTGTTTCCAAATCCCCTCAGGGACAGAGATCCAGAGGGCCCTTTTCTTTGTCCCTTCCTCTCCCTTCCTTTCCCTTCCCCCAGGTAGGGTACCTGCTGAGAGCCAAGTTGTCAGGAATGGGACCCACAGTTGGGCTCGACGCCTCACCATTTAGCCTAGAGCTGCCCCTGGGAATGGGGAAGTAGGGCCAGGGAAGATGGGGGGTGGGGAGGAATGTGACAGAATGGCTGATGGGCTCGGGGGGCCAGGAGAGGGAATCACACCACCCAGGGGCCTCCTGCATAGAACCTGACAAAGGTCAGGAGGAGGAGCTCATGGTTGCTGAATGAATGAATGGATGAATAAATGCATATTTTATTATTTCCTTTGTCCAGACCAGTCTCCTGGCCTTAATACTCTTTGTGTCTCTAGCTTGAAAATCTGTGCTGTCCAATACCACACCTGATCATAGAGTGCAGATCTCAAACACTTCATATGAGAAAAAGAAGGCTAAAATATCTCAACGATTTTTATATCGATCGCATGTTGAAGTACTATTTTGGATATATTGTGTCAAATAAAATATATTATTAAAATTAATTTCACCTGCCTCTTCTTACTTTTTTAAATGCAATCACTAGAAGAATTTAAATTACATACGTGGTTTGCATTATATTTGTTGGACCACCACGATCTCGATGTGTCTGTCTCTTGGTGGTTCCCTGCCCTGTCTGGAATCCTAGGGCTCTGCGCTGCATACAGCCCAGCTCTACCCTCCTGACTGGCCGACCTCCGGGACTGTGAATGAGGTCCAATGGTCAGAGGCCTAGTCATTATACTAGACTGGCAGCCTATCAGTGCTGGTGAAGAAACAGCCCAGGGAGGACACCTGATGATCCGAGCCACCAGCTGGAATGTAGATCTGAGTAGGGATCTGGAGCGGGAAGGAAATCAGCAAGCACAACATGGAGAAAAGGGCCCAGCAGAAGGGTCATGCATCCAGTGTACAATCTGGCACATTATTTATGTACCATTCCATTTAATCCTCACGACATTTTATGGGGTAGATAATACTATCTCTGTTTTATGTCAGGAAACTGAGGCTCTGACAAGGTTGATGAAGCCAGCCTAGGTCACATGCTTAGTATGTGGCAGAGCCATGATTCAAATAAAATTTATTGGACTTCAAAGTCTGGACTCTTAACCTCTAGCTTGTCCCATGTGGTGGTTTCAGAGTCCTGGAGGTGGGAGTTGTGTTTGGGAATTCCGTCCATGGGAAGGGAAGGGATGAACTTCAAAGATCAAAGTGATGATGGGGGGTAGGATGAATGTTCTCAGAGGCCAATCTGAGTCCCTCTATGAGTCTGAGCTTACAAACAGCCCCTGCCATGTATGGGGAGAAGGCTGGATGGCTTCATCATGGTTGTCCAGCAGTGAGTAGTGGGGCTGGACATAGAGGCCAAGACTCCTAGGCCATGACTGTTTTGCTATCCAGGCAATGACCAGTTTCCACTGGGCTGCTGAAGTCCAGATACAGCAAGGCAGCTGGCTCAAAACAGAGCCCTTGGGTTTCAGATCACAAGGCCCTGGGCTCTGGGGAAGATGAGGAAACCCAAGACCATTTTATTGCCACTTGCTATGTAATTAATGACTTAATGACCTTTGGGGAGGTGAAGGAGCCATTTATGGCCTCTGAGAGCATGACCCCAGTAGAAAGCTGAATCTCCATGCCCTGCAGGTTTGGGTGGGTGTAGTCACCACCCTGACCTTTGCCTGCTTTGTGGCTTCAGTCTTCCTGGCCCCCTCCTCTCCTGGGCCTGGGGAATCTCCATCGAGCAGCTCAACCTAAACCAGACACAGCCCACTGCTATCGGGAGCCGGTCCCAGAGCTCGGGCCCTCTTTGTAGTGACATGGGATGGCACCGATCATTGTTCTCTTCCCTGTCCAGTCTCATTGCCATTATGCTTTGAGGGCACTTCCTGTTGTGTTCATACATACAGTCATGAGGTCCTTCCTCAGTCTTTGTATGGGACCTTCTTACTGTGCCCAGGACAACTTTCCCTCAGAGTTCTGCTCTGCCTCTGCCCTGGGGAGGCCAGGTCCGAGCACGGCCAGCTGGCTTCCTGAGTCCCCAGTCTACCCTGTGCTTTGTACTCTGTCTACCATGTTCTCCCCTCACTTCTCTGTCTGGTCTGTTTCCTCACCCCAAAAATGGAGCTGATACTATCTACCCCACAGACCCAGAAGGGTTAAGTAAGATAATCCATGATGTGTCTGGAAAAAGAGATGCTCTCCAAAACTACCTGTTCTTCAAGGTCCAGCTCAAAGCCGACCTCCTCCAAGAAAGCTCCTCCTGTCTCCTGCCCATCCTGTCATCAGACAGGTAGATGGAGTTCACGGAAGATGGAGTTCACGGAAGGAGCCAATGCATCCAACCCACAGCAGCCTGCAGGACCTACCGCTTCTGCTCTAGGACTGATTCTTGGCTACAATCACGTTCAGCTTTCTGTCTGTGTTCCTGAGTAATGCTTTTGATGATTTCTGCCAAAATGGCACATGCTTGTTATAAAAATTCGAACAGCACAGACATCTGCATAGAAGAATGTAATCACTCACCCCAGATCCTACCACCCAGAAATAACCAACATAAATATTTGCTGAACATCAGTCCTGACATATCTCTAAGCACAGATACAAATAGAATGGGAGGTAGATGCTAGACAAACAGAAATAATTATCTAAGAATGGGATCATATATTACATGCTTTTAAAATATAAAAATGTTGTTTATGTGTACTTACATATAACAGGAAATAAAATGGAAAATAAACCTGAAGGCATTATTGTATCTTGGTTAAATGTTTCTTAACCACAAGAGACATTCCTACCTATAAACTGCTTCTACGTATAAGAGAATGATTATTTTTCAAATTTAAAAAAGGTCATAGTCATTGATTTTTTAAAATTATGCTTTCATTAGAGACAGTGTGGCTGATTCTGCTATGAAAGAGGAGATGATAAGCACCCTGCACTTCATCCCTCCGCTTTTCCCACATCCTGATTTTTGTTGCTTACACAATTTTCATTTTGTTGGGAGTTTTAAATGTTTACATTCTGCAACTTTATTTTTAACTGGATATAATGCTCACCACCCGTCTTTTCTTTGGCTTCTTTACTTTTGAGTTCTTTAGCTTGAATCATTCATGGCTTTCTGCCACTTATTGTCACATCTTCAAGACAGGCTCTCACGTCTAAAGATACCTGTTGCCTTTAGACTTACGTGGTGTACTGTCTGTGGGTTATGCTTTCTGTCCCTCTGGATTTTGTGACCATTACTTCCTGGTCTTCGGGCGTTGAATGTGGAGAAGTCTGAGGCTAACCTGGGTTTTCCCTCTTGTAATGACTTGTTTTTTTTTTCCGCCTGAATGCCTGAACAATTCTTTATACTTTGAAGTTCAGTAACTTAAACAGGATGTGTCTCAGTGTTGACCATTCTCGATCTATTTTTTCTGGAATGCCATGTGCCCTTTGTCTCAGCAAACTCAATCCTTCCTTTATTTAAAGGAAAACTTTTCTGTACAATAGCCCTAAATAGGGACGCCTGGGTGGTGTCTGCCTTGTGCTCAGGTCATGATCCCAGGGTCCTGGGATCAAGTCCTGCATCAGATTCCTTTCTGGAGGGAGGGGAGACCTGCTTCTCTCTCTCCCTCTGCCCCTCCCCCCTGCTCACTTCGCTTGCCCCCCCTCTCTCTCTCTCTGACAAATAAATAAATAAAATCTTTTTAAAAAATAGGCCTAAGTATCTTTTCTATTTCTTTTGTATAGTTCCCTACTTCAGGAATATTAATTATTCTTATATTAGCTGATCTTCATTTATTTCTTTTTTTGTCCTCCAAACCTATAATCTTCTCTCTAATTGTTTTTATCTCTGTCTTTTTCTTTGCGTTGATTGTGATGGAGTCAAGCCTTTCTTTTGTGCCATTCTATTTTTAGTCTTCTGTGTTATTGTTTTGAAATCATTCATTAGATTAGTAATTGTATTTAGTTCTCACTTTGTTTTCCTAACCCTGCAACCTCTTTTCATCTCATTCAGTTTTATTATTATCTAGCCTTTGAATGTTGCATTAACATGCTCCCCAAACATGAAACACTAGTGAGGACTATGTTTCTGTTTTCAGTTTTGATGTTCTTCTAGGAGGGATTCTTCACCTATCGTTTTCATGCTGTGTTCCTTCCTTCCTATCTCCCTGCCCCCATAGTAGATTTTCAGAGTTGCTGTGCTATTTCTTTTTCATATTGCTTATGTTAACATGAGCAGCTCTGTCCACACCCTCTATCTATTAGCTTTGATATAAAACGGATGAATCACATTAGTCTTGTATGGCTCCCTGGATTGCCTCATGCATGTAAATCTTGCCCTCGTGCCTGCGGCATCCCAGAGACAAGGACCATACTTCATTCTTCTCTGTTCCCTGCTATAGCGCTGGACCTGCACACACACAACTAGATATCTGAGCTCTGACTAGAATGATGAGCGGTTGGGGCTATATTACGTTCTCAAGTCCTCAAAGAGTGTTTTATACTGACAGAGGATTCTCCATGGCAGTTCTGAAAGTTTATTGGGGACAAAACTAGAAAAAATGTGCTTAAATTATAACAAGAGAAATTGAGGTTACTCAGAAAACATAGCCTGCTAAGTTCCAAGAGTTTGCCTGCCGCTAATTAATTTTATAGGAGCAAAAATCTTGGGCTTATTTCGCTGTGGGGAGGGATTTGGCTCATCCCACCTTCTCTAAGCACAGAGTTTTCTTTGCAAAGGTCCTCCACCCAGATCCACCCTGTTGGGAAAGCCTTTCTTGAGTAATTCCAACAAAAGCCACCATTTATTAAGTGTCAGGCGCTTTACACTTATCTTTACACTTAATCCTCTCAAAACTGTCCTGTAAGTGAGTTTCCATTAGTTTCCTTTTATAGATGAGAAAACTGAAGTTCAGAGAAGTTAGGTAACTAGTCCAAGGACACAGCCTGATGAACTTCTGAGACAGGAGCACAAAGTCACCCAGTCCAGCCCCAAAGTCCATGCTCTTCCCCTGCCTCCCAGGCTGGCTTTCAAGAAGTGTGAGTAGGTTTAGAAGAGGCAAGAGAAATATGATGGGACTTGGAAGACAGCAACCCAAACAGGTGTTCTAGAAAATGGGAACAAAATGGGTGAAATGGCAGAATTAGAGTGAGTGTGGGGTCTGGGTAGAGACCCAAAGGAATTGAAAGCAGGGACTCCAATGGATATTTGCACACCCATGCTCAAAGCGGCGTTATCCACAAGCCACAATCCAGAAGGTGGAAGCAACTCATGTGTCCATCCACAGATGCACGGATAAACAAAAGGTAGTATATACATACAATGGAATATTATTCAGCCTTAGTAAGGAAGGAAATTCCAACACCTGCTCCAACATGGATGAACCTGGAAGACAATATGCTAAGTGAAACAAGCGAGTCACAGAAGTACAAATATCATATGATTCCACTTACAGGACCTAGAATAGTCAAATTAGGAGAGACAGGCAGTAGAAGGATGGTTGCAGGGGTGAAGGGAGTGGGTGGGGGAGAGGGAGTTCATGTTTAATGGGCACAGAGTCTCTGTTTGGGGTGATGAAGCAGTTCTGGAGATGGATGATGATGGTTGCACAGCAATGGATGCACTTACTGACATAGATCTGCCCATTTTAAAATGGTCCAAGTGGTAAATTTTATGTTATATATATTTTATCTGCGATTTTTTAAATGCACACAAAATATTAGATGGACCTGGAGGTCTCTTTAAAATTCAGATTCCTAGGCCTCGCCCCAGACTTGGGTGGGTTCTTAAAATGTGCCTTTTAAAAGAAGTACTTCCAGATGACTCTTTGGCTCTCTAGTTTAAGAACCAATGGCTCAAAAGGATCAGAGCAAAGAGACTTGATTAATGACAAGAAATTGGGCAGCTGAAAGAGTCTGTGGAATGACCAGAGTTTTCCCAAGACCAGGGGGCTGTGTCCAGAAACACCATTTTCCTCTTTCTGTTGGTGCAGGACCGTCTCCTTGGCAGCCTGCTGTCTCCGTTAGAAGCCCATCTTCCCTAGGGAGACCTGACCTGGCAGCCTCAGCAGTAGAAGCTCCAAGATAGGGTCGGGGAGAGCTAACCCGCATCTGCTGTGACCTGACACCACCAGCAGAGCTATTCTTTAGGATGGGAGGCTCTGGAACAAGAAGGGCCTAACAGGTCATCGGGTCCTTTCTCCCATCACTGTCAGACTCCCCTGTACTCCCCTGTACCCCCAAGTCTGGATCCCAGGATGATTCATTATTCACAGAGGTTTATCCCCGGGGACGTGTCCGCAGGAAGCGTCTGGGAGAGGGTGGACACTGGCTGTGAGCCAGAGTGAGTGGCATCACCTGGTAAATGGGGGTGCTGTCATCACTGGTTTTATTCTCCGTGGACCAGGCCCCTCCCTTGCTCAAAACAGTCCATTATTGGTTGTCATGGAGCCCACCAGGAGGACGTTGCAAGGTCACCTGAATCAGGGGCTAGGAGTCCACTGAGACGCTCATTTCTTCCCTCTTCTCTCCCCTGTGTGTGTCTCTCTGTGCACTGGGGTTCTCTGCTTGCGGGTCAACACCATGGACACATGGGTCCCCACCACCCAGAGAGGCTCACTGTCAGGGCTACTATGTTTGGAGCAGATGAGATGAGGATGAACCAATGGTTGCAGCCTGGGGCCAAGCTGCATCACACCTTAGAAGCAGGGTGCCTGGGAGCCCCACTGCTGCTGCTGTACCCATGTGAATTGGAGGGGGGAGGTGTTCTCAAAAAAAGGCTGGAACTCCCATCGTCCCAATACTCTCCCATGGCTCCTGGGTACCTATGCGTGGTACATAAGAACTCCCAGGGGCTGTCCCAGCTCCACCCCAACCCCCGGTTTCTCCACACTGCTCCCACATCCTTGTCTTTCTGTGCTCTTCCTGCCTACAAAAAGCAGAGGAAGGAAGAAGCCTTGCTGGGTCCCAAACCAGTCCTTCTGGCTCCCAGTCTCAGGCGTTCCTCTATCCCTGGTTGCCATGAGTTTTGTGGATAATGTTGTTGCGGTGTTTCAAATCTCTCCTAATGTAATCCAGAGTTGTTTTTTTTCTTCCTTTCCCTGTAGTTCTTCTGTGATTAGGAAAATCCAGAAGGCTTATTGCCCAGGGAAGAGTATAGAAAAGGGGATGATGTAAAGAAGCTTCCACCCAACAGGAGGAGATATGAGAAACCCCTTCTGTGGCCTGGGAGAGGGAGCAGGGCAGGGAGACATGAAAGTCCTGCCCTCCCCCCACCTTCAGGTTCCAGACAAGGGAGGGAAGAAGTCCAAGTTGGGGCTGTGAACACGCAGAGAGGTTTGGTGGGGATCCCCATGCAGGAGTCTTGCTCTTAGCTTCTTAGCATATAGGCCTGAAAATGGCAAGCCCGTCGGGAAAGCTTGTCCCCATGAGGCCACATATGAAAAGGGACAGGGCAGCAGATTTGAATGACCAAGGGGGTTATCTAGAGAGATGGTCCTGTGCTCTTGCCCCCTGGCCCCCACCTCCTTTATGAGGCATGTGGGACACCCAGAAAGTCCTGCCAAAGGATCTGAGAGTCTGGACTGAAAGACATGCCAAGGAGTCACGGCTGCAGTGGACAAAGCAGCCAAAAGGCAGCAGGGTGGTGCACCCAGGCTGGGATGGAGTTTTTGTCATGGCCAGGACTCAGGGCATCTTCAGGGCCAGTGGGAGCTGGCATAGGATGGGATCTGGCTGGCAAGGGAGATGGCCACGCTCCTCGGGAGCAACCCCAGAGCTTGGCCTCAGACAGGGCAGATGGAGCTGCAAACTGAAGGCAGAGGGCAGTGTGCACACCTCACTCTCCAGGATCTCAAAGCTGTCTCTGGGGCACTTTGAAATGGACAGGATCAGCCCTGATGGGGAATTTTGATTTTGAATGGCTCACTCCCCCAAATAACTGTGAATGAATACAAAAGACCTTATTCTAAATAAGCACCCCAGTTACCTTAAATGGGCAGTTCGGTTTGTTTTCTGTTAGAGTTTTCCCACCATCATCAAAATCCGAAAGGGGGCCCGGGAATTCCATAGGATTAAGTATAAAACAATAAGCTAATTTACTTTTTTCCCCTTTTTGCACATTTGAGTATATTTTGTACACGTTACACATTGGCAAACCTACACCTTCACACCTAGAAACTAAGAACTCTCCTCCTCAGGGTCAGAGACCCCAAAGGCCTGGAGCACGGTGCAGAGTGGCTCTGGCTTCGTACAGGACTGGGCTGGGCATCCCGGCTCAGTCAGGGATCTTCCATGGCCCCGGCTCTGGCTCCCAGCGGGCTGCTATTCCATGGCCAGTTGGGGTGAGTAATGCCTCTCCTATTGTCAGACCAATGATGACGGTATAATCAGCGCAAAC
This sequence comes from Leptonychotes weddellii, assembly GCF_054177405.1. Lineage (NCBI taxonomy): Eukaryota > Metazoa > Chordata > Mammalia > Carnivora > Phocidae > Leptonychotes > Leptonychotes weddellii. The sequence continues at coordinate 112,700,131 of NC_138374.1, forward strand.
AGCAATTAGGGTAATTGTTCTGTTTAGACATAACCAGACTTCACTGCATGGGTTCGGGAGAGAGTTGACACCTGGCAGCCTCTCCAAGGGCTACATACTGCTGCTTCTGGCTTGTCACGGCGCCCACTTGCAAGGTGCTTGTGCTAGGGGAGGGGGGATGCAGAGGTGGAGTGCAGAGAGGAAAAGCTGCTGCTGGGGGAAGTCCCACTATCTAGGCCTGGAAGGTGGGGGTAGGAGCCCTGAGCATGCCCCCAGCATCCAGTGGCACTGGGGTCCCCGCTGCCTGTTTACACCCACAAACCACATCATCATGGAGACCGACCGCTGCTCTGGCCAAATCCACTCACCTTCAGGCAGCAGGCAGTTTCCCAAGGGAAATGATATGCAGATCCCCCTGATCTGAGCCAACTGGCCTCCCTCCCGCCCAAACCCCTGACCTCCAGGCCTCATTCAGGTACCCCAGCAGTTCCAAGTGGAGACACATGCACTGTCTGGGGATCTGGAAGAGCAGGTGGTCCCACCTCAGGGCAGTAGGGAAGCAGAGGAGGTTGGGTGGGACCTGGGGGGACTTTGGGGACTAACTGGACATTTTATCATGACCTGGCAGGTTGGACTCCAGGATAGGAGGGGAAAGAACAGGGCGGAAGCAGCAGACTCCCCCTGATTATTCCCATCCTGTAAATGGGAGCAGGGTCAAGAGGAGGAAGGATGGCCCAGTGCCTTCTTTGTGCAGCTCTTCCATGCTGTTACTTCTCTCAACGATCTTCTTTTATTTCATCTTTGTAACAAGCCTGTGAGGTAGGTGCTTCCCCCCATTTCACAGGCTCAGATAAATGAAGTGTTCACCTAAGAGGTCCTTAGCTGTGACAAGTGCTGGTCTTGAGCCAAGTCGCTTGGCTCCAAATATCAAGTCTTAATCATAGTTTTGGTGATCTTTTAAAAAATATTTATTTGTACATCACTTTAGAGCCTATCAAGTGCTCTTGTACCAAACAGGGAGTCTTGTTCTTCAAACAGCACCCTAGGGAGGGCAGTAACAGAGACGGTGGCATTTGACAGATCATGGTTAGGTGAGATGTCCTGAGACTTGAGTGTGGTCTGAGCCCCCACAGCATCGACATCACCTGGTTACTTGCTAGCAATGCAGGACGTCAGGCCCCACCCCGGACCTGCTGAATCAGAATCTGCATTTTAACAAGATCCCTAGGTGATTCAGTGCACATTAAGATTTGAGAAGTACTGACTGTGAGCATCTACTCCAACCCCCTCATTTTACAAGCAGGGAGCCTGCAACCCAGCGAGGGCAAATGGCTTGTCCAAAGTCACACAGCAAGTTGGTGGCCAAGCCAGGCCCAGAACTCTGCCTTGTACCAGGTAGAGTGAGGTAGTGAAGAAGGGCAGTGCATGCTCTTTCTACCTCACCATCCATCTTGTCAGGCCCCACTCAGTTCCCACTGCTCACAAAGCTGGGGAGACTGGCCTAGCCCCACTCTGACCATCTCAAAGAAGGTACAGTGAATCCTGAGGACTTTTCTGGAAGGAAAAAAAAAAAAGCTAAGCTTCTTGTTGAAGCCTGGTAGACATAACCAAAGGTGGGAGCCAGATGGACCTTCAGAAACAAGGTCTTGCCCAGGAACCCCGTGCTGGCTCTCTTCCTCAGCAGGACCTCAGTTTACCCATCTCAAAAGGGAGTATCGGGGGCCTCCCCAGGCTCATAAAACTGCCCGAGCTTTCAGAATGAGAGCCCTGTGGAAAGACAAAGTCCCATTATGCCTTCTTGTGTTTAATTGTGGCTGTGTTGCATTGACTGCCTAAAGACACCCCATTAAGTGGGAAGTATGAAAATGATGGGCCGCCAGTGCCAAGAGGTTGGCAGTTATTAGAGGCTGGGTCCTTCTGACTTCCTGGCAGAGGCGTAACTGGTTTCATAAATTCCTCCTGGGGGAGAGGTGACGTCGTCCGAGGTCGCTTCTCTTTTCCCAGAGCCGCTGGTGCATCAGTCTGTCCTTGGCATGGAGTGAAACCAAACAAAAAGTCGGTAGCACGGCGGACGGAGCAGAGGGGTGAGAGGTTGGCTGTCCGGTGCTGACTGGGAGCCAGCCGGTCCTTGCCCGGTACCATTGCTGAGGGACTGTGTCATTCCAGTGTGTCCCCCACCCCACCTCATGACCCAGGGCTGGTCCTGGGTCTCACATACCCACCGAGCCACGTGCTGAGTGGGTTTGCTGAGAGGGGCTGACAGCTCATGTCAGGTGACTGACAGAATTTCGAGTTAGTGTCTGTTTCTTAGGGCAGCCACACAAATCACCGCAAACAACAGAAATTTATCACCCACAGTTCTGGAAGCCAGAAATCCAGAATCAAGGGTGGTTTCTTCCGGAGGCTCTGAGAGAAAGTCCATTCCACACTTATTCCAACTTCTGGCGTTCCTTGGCTGTGGCAATGTCACTCCAGGCTCTGCCTCTGTCTTCACATGGCCTTCTCCTCTGTGTCTCAAACCTCCCCTGCCTTTCTCTTAGAAAGACACTTGTCATTGGATTTAGGGCTTCATCTACATCTAGGATGATCTCATCTCAAGATTCTTTACCTAATGACATCTGCAGGGACCCTTTTTCCAAATAAGGTCACATTCACGGGTCCTAGGATGTAGAACATGGACATAGCTTCTTGGGGGGAGGCCACCATTCAACCTACTACAGTGTCCCGCAAAGACTATACTTCAGCAGCTTTTCTCCACCCCAGAAGGGTCTTGTGGTATGTGTGGTGTGGTGTGGAGGAAAAGCACTGGCCTGGGGTTGTAGGAAGGACCTCTGAGACTCAGCTCTGCCACTCACCAGCAGCAGCTCTGGGCAAGTCCTCAATGAGCCTCAGTCTTGTCATCCCTACAATGGGGCGAAAACAGGGCTGAATATTCCTCTCAACGAGTGGACAGGCAGATCCCAAGAGGCAAAAGACAGAAAACCACTTTGTAGAGAACTAGATAGATGTGAAGCATTATTGTAATTCCACTCGCAAACAGAGGAGAGCAGATGCAAAACCCAGCCACACCAGCAAGTAATCAGAAGTATTCACTCTTTTTGAGTCATCTCATGATTTCCCTTTGCCACACTAAAAGCAAAAACTCTTTGTCTTGGACTACAAAGTTGGCTTCCACAGTTCTGTGCTGTCCATTATTGCCTGTTTTCCAGAAGGTCTCCAAATTCTGTCTCTGCTGTCACATTGCCCACCCTCCCCAGGCCCAACCTCATCCCTAGCCCCAGTGCTGGAGCATGAACAGGAGTTCAGAAGTCACCAGGGGAGTCCTACACTGTCCCCTCGTGCCAACCCAACCCCAGTGATTCCTGCTTGGCTGACCAATTTCCAAGACCATGAAGGGGTGGGGTGTGGAAGAAAGAATCCTCTGTCATAGAGGCCCCTCGGGGTCTTTCTTGGGGCAGAAGGGGCTCACAGGGCAGCCCGTCAAGGTCCAAGACTGGCAGGTGCAAAGCATGTCTACAGGCCCCTTGGAAAGGAGTGAGGGGAACAGATTCCCCTGGTCTGGCCACCCTGCCCCATCACCTTCGGCAACTGTGGCAGCCAGTGGACAGCTAAGACTAGAGACAGTTGGAGGGTCCAGGTGCCATGTGACCGACCCCACAATTACTCAAGAGCACTTTGCCAAAATGGGCCCAGGCCCAGCCCCAACTCCAGCAGGGCCCAAAGTCAAGGCCTCTGGTATGATAGGACCTGGAAAGAGGGAAGGGGTAGGTGGGAGCAGAAAAGTGCCGAAAGGGGCGTCTGGTCACAGGGATGTGGTAACAGAGCACACAGATGGAATGTAGATCAACAGGACAAATGTTTGCTGAGCCATTGCAATATTCAGGGCCCTGCGGGAGGCTTGCTGGTGATGCAAAGAGCTTACAGTGTTCCCATGGGGGAAAGCATGCTGCGCTAAGTGGCTCAAGAGAGGTACAAATTATACCAAAAGTTGGGGGAGGGACAGGAGGACTTTCAGCTCAGAACATCTGGGGAGCCAGTGGGGGGAAGGTGGGAACATCTCAGATGGGCTAGGTGGGCAGGATGACAAGGGGACTGAATGGGCAGAGATGAAAGAACAGCCTGCCAGGCAGAGGGAGCTAGCATCATAGTGATTCGTCCTGGCTCCAAACTCAGATCCGGTTGGTGGCAGCCTACAGATCTGGGAGCCGCCCGAAGCCCAGGGCCCTACTGAGCACAGATCTGGGAGGCGCCTGGCCCACTGCTTGTGATTGGTGCTCCTAATAAGAAGGCAGCTGGGCTGGGGTGTTCTCAGGAGGCCTTGGCCATGGCAATGGGGCAATGCAGACAGGAGGCTCTGCCACTCAGCAGGTCCTTAGCCTGGCCCAGGGCCCCGGAGCGTCATGGCTCCCCTCAGTGCCCGTCCACGGCCTGGCAGGCTGCTGGCCCAGCAGCTCAGAACAGAAACACTGTCGGGGTGCCACCTGCCCTGGGTGTGGCTGCCCTGTCTGCAGGCGAGGGCGTGTGACTCATCAAATTACCATCGAGGCTGTGCGGGCTGGGGTTGGGGCTGGGCCGGTGACTGCGAGGCAGAGACGGGGAGAGCACGGCTGCCCAGCTCTTTGGGCACACACCCCACGAGGCTGCCTGCTTCGTGGCTCCCACAGCCTTTCCCCCCCGCCCCCATATGCTAGCGCTTCTTCCAGCTGAGCCGCAAGTGTGGCACCTCCAGGAACCGCCACCTCCTGGGCTCCTCTCCTGCCTTGGCTTCCCTTCAAACCCCAGGCCTATCCCCCAGTCCCCTACCGCCATCCTCCCCCAAAGGGAGGAGGGCACCGTGCCCCCGACCCAGACACCCAGGCCTTCACAGGGCCATGTTACCGTGCCTCTCTGCATTCGGCTGCCTCTTCCGACAAATCAAGGAGCTAGACCAGATGGTCTCCGCGGTCCCCTCCACCTCTGAGGATCTGACGTTTCCAGGGGCAATCATGACAGGGCCTGTTGTAGACAGCAGTACTGGGCCAGGAGGGCAGGAGAGACGGGGATGATGGGAGAGAGGTCGACAGCACCTGGCAGGGGGCATGGCCCAGCTCCCAGGAGAGGGAGGAATGTGTGAGGCTCTGAGGTTGAGGAGGAGAGGCCCACGCTGGGAAGTGGGTAACAGGGTCAAGTGGAGAGCAGAAAAGAGGGCAGTCAGAGGCACTAAGGGAGGAAGGAAGGCTGTGTTAGATAGCTTATATAGGTTTATGGACCCCGGAACTCTGGCGGGTGGGTGTGACTAACCTAACATTACAAATGAAGAAACTGAGGTACCGAGCGAGAGAGGCGAATCGGCTTGTTCAAGCTCACACAGGAGCGGTAGCAATGCCGGCGTGCAAAACTTGCCCTGCGCACTCCCCAGCCCCGCTCCTGTTGCCCCAGGGTGCCTCCCCGGGAAGACCCTGGGGTCTGTGCTCAAGTGGCTTCTGCTAGGGCGGAGATCCCAGCGCTTCCTGGTGTCCTGAGGCTGGCGCTCAAGCCCAGAGCCGGAGTCCTGCCAAGGGTTTGCACAACAGCACTGCTGGCCTGGGGGGAGAGGACAGATGGAAAGGCAGGTCCCGCGGATGCTGGTATCGGGGTGCACAACTAGAATTTTGGGTTGGCAGGGGGCGGGTGCGGGGGAATGCAGAGGCCATCTAGTGCTGACAGCAAACAGTTGGGACACTGCCGTGTTATTCATCACCTTCCCTCCCGCTCTCGCCGCGGCTCCACCCACCCCGCCCAGAGAGACTAGAAAGGCAGCTCTGAGACAGTGGGTCTGGCCTGTCGGGGAGCCCTGGGTGCACACCCTGGCCTCGCCCCCTAGCTGGCCAGCCCCGCCGGCCTTGGACTCATCCAGGCCCAGCTCTGCCGGCCTCCGCACCAGACCCCCCTGCTCTCTCATCTCCTGTTGCCAAGCCCTTCCTGCTCATCTTCCTCCAGAGCAGAGCAGCATTGCTATGAATGGGCACAGGCCACCCCTCCGGTCCGGGCCTTCATGGGTGGGAAGATCCAGAGTCACGTGCTCTGCTCTTCCAATCAGGGTGCTTACCAAAGGGCTTGGGGCGTGGCCTCTGCTGCGCCCATCCCTCCATTTTCCCTGTATCCTTGTTCAGGGCCGGGAGGCTCTCTGGGCACCCTCTGTACCTTCCAGGCACAATGGTCCTGTGCAACGGACCTGCTGCAGGCACCCACGGCGAGGGTGTCCTAAGGTCACACCAGGGGGCAGGCAGAGAGTCTGGCCCGTTCCTGATGAGTTCACTACAGAGTTTCATCCATTCAGATGCTTGGGAAGATGGCTTCCTGGATGGGGTTCTCCCGAGATGACCAGGACAGGGCAAAGGGGTGAACACATTCTGACTTCCCGAAGTAAACTTCCCTTAGGCGGTGAGAAAGGCAGTTTCCTGTGCTCTCTCAGAGCTCAGCGCCGTGGCGCAGGGGCTGCGCGTGCATTCCCCAGAGTATCCCTACCCGCGGAAGATGAGGACAAAAGGTCGTAAGAGAAACTGGCCTTTAGAAAAAAGCAAAGGCTTGACCTGGGTGCACTGAGTCTAAGTTATCCAAGAGACCCAGTGAAGAACTTGCTCCGGAGCAAGAAGGGAAATTCAGTTCAAGGAGACGAACATCCACTGAGTACCCACGTGTACCAGCAATGTGGACAGTGGGGAGAGAGAGACGAATAGCACACAGGCTGCCCAGAGTCACACAGGCAGATGAAAACGGTGACGAGGGACAAGAGTTTTAGCACAAGTAGGCACCAGGTACAAAGGGTCCCAGGGGAGGGTATTGAATTTAATTTGAGAAGTCCTCAGCGGGGATCAATAGGATGGACATGTTGACAAGCGGCAGGAAGGCAGGAGGTGGGAGTGTCTTGTCACCTCCTTGGTTAAGGCCTCTCAATGGCCTCTTATCCCTCTCAGAATAAAACTCAAACCCAGACAGAGGTCTGGAAGCTCCAGCATGATCCTGTGCTGTCCCACACAGTGGCCGCTAGGGACACGTGGCTATCAGTCATTTGAAACATGGCTGGTGTGTCTGAAGAACTGAATTTCTCATTTCATTTCATTTTAACGGATTTAAATAGCCTGCGCAGATAGAGAACGTTTCCCTCATCCCAGCAAGCTGTAAGGGACAGAATAGCCCACCTGCCTCCGTGTCCCTCTTGTGAGCACCTCCTCTCCCTCCCCATACTGGGCCACACTGGTCTGTCGGATCCGAGAACATGCCAGGCTTATGGCCTTTACGCCCATGGTTCCCTCTGCCTGGAGCACCATCCCCCCACTCCTGAGATGGGCAGGTTCTCTCATGCTTCAGGGCTCAACCCAAGTACCCCTCTCTATTCTGCACCAGCCTCTCCTTCGTGTCCCTCACAATACTTAGTATCATTTGTCATAATTTGCCAGCTCATTCACGAGTTTACTCTTTGTCTACCCCCTTAGAACGGAAGCCCAAAGAGAGCAGGACCCAGACTTTTTTCCTGGTTGTGTTCCCAGGGACGGGCATGGCGCGTAGCCCATGTGGCCACTCAGCACCTACGTAAGTGACTGGCTGAGAGGGCCCCACGCCGAGGAAGTAGCATGTGTGCAAAGGCAGAGGCAGGTGTCTGCACAGGGCAAGTCGGTGCAGGGCTGGTAGGGAAACGAAGTGATAAGGGAGACGATTTAAAGATTGGGGAGGCGGCAGTGTGGTTCATCAGGGGAGGTTATAAGGTGCCTGAGTTAGGTAGCCACTGAGGAGCCTGCTAGCTGACCAAAGGAACTCAGCTCGGAAAGGCTAGACAGCAGAGAACGGGGCCCTTGGGCACCGTCACTGTCCATGAAGTCCGAAGGTGCGTGGAACAGGGGTCCGTTACCAAAGAACAGGGCCAGATAAGGTGGCACCATGATTGCAAGCTGACGGGTCCATAAAGGAAGGTTAACTCTTCCAACTCCCTAGGGGTATCTGCATTAGTTTGGGATAGAGGGGGAAGCGGTCCAGTCACCTGGGCGGCGGGGTGGGCTGGAAGCAGTAGGAACCCCAGAGGCTCCTCTTAGCCTTCAGCTGGCCCAGCCAACCCCTCCTCCTCCCATCTCTAGATTGTAAGTTCTACAAAGGCAGGACTTTGTCTTCTTCACCACGGGAGCCTCCATGCCTGGGACAAGGCCTGTCACATAGTAGATGTTCAGTAAAGACTTGTTTAGGGGCGCCAGGTGGTTCAGGCGGTCAAGTGTCTGGCCCTTGATATCAGCTCAAGTCTAGATCTCAGAGTCGTGAGTTCAAGCCAGGCTGGGCCTGGAGCCTACTTAAAAATAAATACATACATACATATATGCATACATACTTGTTGAATAAATAAATCCGTATTCTATTTTTTTAATGAATGAAACTTGAGGTCACAGGGTGTTTTACTTCCAAGGGCACCGGAAGCCCTGAGTGTCAGGAGTGAAATCTGGATCACAGGTAGTGCTAGAGGGAAGGCAGCAAAGAGAATTAGAACCCCATTCGTGCTCATTCATTCTAACACCTTTGAGGATGGAAATTTCCTCATCTTATTTCAGAATCAAATCAAAATTAACTTCCTTCAAGATGCTTTTCCCAAACCACCCCACACCTTCTAAACTCAAATTAACCCCTACCCCTTAGAATTTTTTCATCATCTAAAAATATGTTCTGAAGGTCACCCGAAAGCATTTCAGAGCTCAGCTCACATGACAGAGTCTCACTGACATCTGTCCTTCACCTTCATCTCTGGCCTGGTTCTGAGGCAGGACCCCACATGGGGTGGGGTTCAGGCAGGCAGAAGAGAGAGGTGATGGAAAAAGCTCTGTCCTGTTGACTCAAAACCATGCACTTGAGCCCCAAACCAATCTTTCCAGCCTGAATATACCTCTTGCATCTTGGGCCAGAATGTGTGACTGACCCTCTTCCTTTCCTTCTCCCACGTGGGAAGTCAGACCTGGGTCCAAAGCAAGTCTTCACCATTGACTTAACCTTTCTGAGTGTGTTTCCACTTCTGCAAAATAATACTTCTTGGGGGTTACCGGGAGGATTACATCAGATAATATATGCCAAGTGGACCTGCTCTCAGCTCTGCAGATATTAGCAGTCTCTCTGTCCACTGCCAGGCTTCCCTTCACTCTGACATGGAGTGGGAGAGACAAAGAAAACTTTGTCCAGAGGAGCTGGTTCAAGATTCTCCTGCCTTACATAGCCCCATGATTGACATCAGAATCCCGGAGTGTTAGGGCGAGGGCGGATTGGATGAGCTATCAATCTACCTGCACTCTTTACAGATTTGGTGCCAGGCCAGAGGCAGGGACTTGTCTGGCATCATGAAGCTAGTTAGTGACCCAGCTGGAACCAGTGGCCAGGAGGCCCGACTTTCATGCCACATGATGGAAATAGATCCTGTTAAAAGACAGATCCATGGAAGGCTTTTGAGCCCTCTTCCTTGTCACAGGGAAATCACGAGCGGGCAGCCCGGCACTGCATTGGGGTGCCCAGACTCTGGACCCTGGGTGCCTGTGTTTGGCCCCGTCTCTGCCTATTACCAGCTAGGGGGCCCCACCGCGCCTCAGTTTCCTCACCTGAAAAAGATGGACGATGGCCCTGATACTGATACCCACCGTGTAGGATCACTGTAAGGATTCAGATGAGATGGTCCACGCAAAGGGCCCAGAACCGTGCCTGGCTTATAGGCTTGCTGCTTGTAGGAGCACAGCAAATGTCAGATATTGCTATCAATATATCAAAATAATGTCAATATCAGAATAATAGAGAAGTATCTAGAAAAAACTGAACTTCATATCTGGTGAATTTTAAAGGTGATCAGTTTCAACTTCCAGAGGATAAGTATGGCCTTTCATAGCAACATAGGCTGTGCCAATCACCTCCTGCCAGGCCCTTCCACATGCCAGAGGTAGCAAACTTATCATTATTTAAAGACATAATTAACATTTATTATAGCTAGCATATTAGGTTTTAGATAGGCCAAATGCGTGATACAATGGAGTTGTATTTTTATGTGCTGTCATGTATACTTTATAGTACATTGGGGCCCTTATATAATCCGTGAGCACTGCACTTTAATGCCTGTTTTATAGGATTTTTATAAGGGAGGTCAGATAGTGTGGAGGGAAGAGCAGTGGCCCAGGAGTTACCAGGCCTGATTAGAATGAAGGCTTTGCCACATAGTAACTGGGTGACCGTGGGCAAGCTACCCCCTCTCTTCATCCGAAAAATTCGGACACTGGGCTGGATGATGTCTAAGGATCCATCCAGCCCTGACAGCCTATGGCTGGAAGCAGAATCTTACAATTTTAAGTGATGATAAAGGTGTATGGGTGTTGAGCCTTTGTACCTATGACATATTGTTGGTCACATCTCTGATTTATTTGACGCTAAGTTCTTAGGAACACAACCCTCAATTATAAAACTATCTCTATTGGAAACTATGATCTGCTTTACAATATTCTGCTCTGCACGTGGCTACCCCATGCATTATGGGGAGAAGGAGGGGCTCCCTGCTTATAACACCCACTTCTCAGGAAATGAGCAAGTGACCTTCATGAGGTCGCTGAGACTGTCACTCAAGTTTTGCAATCCTTCGCCCTATAATTCCTAACAAGCATAGACTCTGATGGCCCCTTCCTCTGCAGATCAGAAGGGCAAACTAAAAATGAAGTATGTGAGCTGTGAGCGTCAAATACAAAGGACAGCTAAAGGGACAGCTGTGAGAGTATAACACCGCTGGAGGACTCCCCAAAACTAAGGAGCTGATGGACTGCACTGCTACACAGTTCAGAAATGGTGTCCAGAAGGAGAATCCTGAGTCATCAAGAAATGCGTGAATTCTGTGACCATCTTTTGCTTAAGGAGGAAAGGCAGGGTGTGATGTCTTTTAGAAAGAGTTCCATCAACATGGTTTTTAAAATTCTCCGCTCCTGGTGTGAGCTACCTTCGTGCCTGGGACCATGCTCCATGGACATCACTATACATGTGTCCCCAGGGGTTTGTGTGTCTAGGAGAATGCACACAGAAGTGCCAGAATAGTAAGTCCCTGGTGGGGTAGTTTTATGGGGCAGGCAGCCTTCCAGGTTTCCAGGAAGGATCTGAGTAGGATACAAAATAGACTTAATTTACCTTAAGTTGGCTAGCTTTCATTCATTCGTCCATTCAAAAATGTTTTTTTATTGAGCCCCTAATATGCGCCAGCACCACTTTACAGGCTAAGTCTGGAGTTTCAGAGAGGATCCCCTGTTCACATGGCGTTTTCCTCTGGCATGCCCACACAGTGTGCCGTCTTGTATCTCCAGTCTGGTCCTTGGGCCTTCATGCCCCCACCCTGGTCCTCTGAGGTGGAAGCTGCCTTCGAGTAGAATGGCTGTCCCCATAGGAATGAGTACTCCCTTTGGACAGGGGCTGTGTCTCAGCCCGCGGCCTGGGAGCCCTCCGCCACAGGGCTGGTCTCTGCCATGACCTCGGGACAGAAGAAGGTGGACTTCTGGCTCTCCGGGGGGCGGGGGCTGGTCAAGAAAGACTCCTTTTTCCTCGAGAGAAGTCTCCCTGGGTTCCTGAGCTGAGCACATACTTTCTCCGTGAGGGAGCAGGGCCAGGACAGAGGGGCGTCTCCCTGGGGCCTCACCTCCTGCACGTCACGGGGCTGGGAAGCGAGAGAAAGGAGCGGAGGGCCGGGAGACGCCGAGGTCCCACACTCGGGCCTCGCAGCCCTGCCCCCCAGGAGCGCTCGCTCCCGCAGCGGCAGCGCCCTGCAGCTCGGCACCCGCGGCGGCGGCGGCGGCGCGCGGCCGGTGGAGTGGGTGGTGCAGGGCAGGGGTGGTATATCCAGTCCGACCGAGGGCGGGCCTCGCCAGTGCCAGCACGGGGACGAGCCGGGGCGGAGGCGCCAGGAGCCGCCGCCGGGAGCCTCACCAGGACCACTCACTCTATGGCCCTCGGGAGTCGCTGAGCACAGCAGAGCCGCAGCCGCCCGCCCGCCGCCCCTCGCCGCCCCTCGCCGGCCCGGCCCGCGCCTCCCGCCGCCATGAACCACTCGCCGCTCAAGACCGCCTTGGCGTACGAATGCTTCCCGGACCAGGACAGCTCGACGCTGGCTTTGCCTTCGGACCAAAAGATGAAGACGGGCACGTCGGGCAGGCAGCGCGTGCAGGAGCAGGTGATGATGACCGTCAAGCGGCAGAAGCCCAAGTCTTCCCAGTCGTCCACCCTGAGCCACTCCAACCGAGGTAAAGGTTCGGCGCCCCGCGCGACCCGTGCGCCTCGGCCCCGCGCCCCTCGGCCGCGCGGCGGGGACCGAAGCTGGCGCGCCTCCCGAGGCTGCGGGGAGGCGAGGGAGCGCGGGGTCTGCGCGGCCGGTCCGACGGGGTGCGGCGGCGGCGGGCGAGCGGCTGGCGCGCGCCCCAGGCTGGGGACGCGAAGGCGGGCTCGCGCGGCGGGGCGAGGGGGCCACGGCCAGGGGCGTCTCTCCGGCGCGCCGCGGTTGAGCATCGCCCGCGCGCCCGTGGACCCGGCACCCAGAGCCCGGGAGGCTTTCTTCCCCAAACTGCCCCCGGAACAGGCCCCGCCTCTCGGTCTCCCCAAGGCTGTGGGTCCCGCTCACTCCCCGCGGTGGCGCCAACGGCAGGTAGCCAGGTAGCCGGCGCCCAGGCCGGCAGGTTCCCTCTCCAGGTGGGACCAGTGCGTGGCCGCCGGGCCGGGCGAGGGAGTCACTGTGACCGGAGTTGGGGCTCAGGACAGGCACTGCGGGACCGGGGACCAGGCCTTGGAACGCCGCAGCGCGTTAGCGGGAGCCTCACACCCGGAAGAAGCAAGTCTGGTTGGAAGGTCAACCCAGGACCAGTGCGCGCCCAGAGGCTCCCCGAGGCCCGGGAAGGGCGGCTGCGGATGTCCTCTTCGCTCAGTAGCTAATGCAGAAGCTTTCTTTCCCACCGGATTCTCCCTACTTCACCTGGCTTAAGTAGGAAGGAACAAGTGTCAGGAGGAGGGTAGGAAATGAGGTTGGCAAGGCTGGAAATCCCAGAAGGCGCCCAGGGCTGAGCCCTCATGGTGAGCACTTGTCCAGTTCAGGTGCTCAGCCTGACCGGCCATCAGCCGGCTGTCCCCACTCGCGGTGCTGAGGTCCCCCAAGCCGGGAGCCTAGGAGAAAGGGCTAGGACCCCTGAAACTCAAGGAGGAAGGTACAATATCTGACAGGGGCATTTGTGGAGAATTTTTAGACCACATACTTTAATACAGAAGATTCCCAGTAAGAATTACACGCAAACCAGCAAACTCTCTGTTTACTGGTTTAGTTAAACTTAGTAAATGCTAATAAAGATTCTTCAGACTGTAAACCAGTACTGGTCAACCAAGACTGATTTATGGAGTCAGACCTCGAAGAGAGAGTAAGGGGAGTGGGGAGTAGTAAAGAGGAAGGAGGCAAAGGAGACAGATAGACCCCTGCCCATCTCCCACCATACACACACACACACACACACACACACACACACACACACTGGCTCACATTTCCTACTCCAGCTTGGTCTCTTTCCCTCTCTCTCTCATTCCTGAGTGGCCCCTGTGTAGAGCTGAGGGAGAGAAAATGGCTGGCCGAGGACTTCCCTGCACCCCAAACCTAAAGGTCTTTGCTGCTGTGTGTACCCTTTGCCCTGGCCTGGACTCCTGGTTCCTCTCCTGCCAGACTTCCACTCAAGGTCATACAGACTCCAGAGCATTTGCTTCCTCTTTTATTTGGTGCTTTGGTAGCTGCTTACTAGCCTTTTTTGGAAGTAGATTTGGGATAATTAAAAAAAAAAAAAAAAGTCCCCATTTCTGGGCACAGCCCAGTCACACCTCAAGGCAACCTACTCTCGGCATAAGACTTAGTTGTCCCTCTCCCACTCCCATGCCATCCCTGGCCTGAGCTCCAGGCTCACAGCTCCAGAAAAATCTCAAAAATCCCCGGTGTCCCAAACACCCCTTCTCCTTCCCAGCTATGGGGAGGCAGGCTAGTGTCTGTCATCATGCAGTGCTCTGTTTCTGACCTTGCCCCTTGTGGGTAACATCTACTCGGTGGGATCTCCTTCTCTCCATCCCAAGGTCCTCCAGGGGACTTCAGCCAGGTGAGGGTTGACTTCCTTGGCTAATGCATACCTCTCCAGAAACAGGCTTCTCCAAGGACTGACCCTGTAGGTGTGTCCCTTCTCCCCTCAGCTCTGGTGAGGTTCCCACAGGGGCAGTTTCCCCAGAGGCACCCTAGGTGGAAGAGGCAGTTGGGTCACTTGGAGCTGGTGTTTCTGGTTTAGCTGGCTTTGTTTTCATCAGATTTCCCCCTTCTCTTCATCAGAACCACCCAAGCATTCCCTATTTGCTCAGTGGCCATTCCTACTAAATTTGCTCTCTCTTTTTGTGTTGGTTTATACCCCATACACCTGCTCTGGTTGCTGGGAGGAGCGAGCTGGCAGTTGTGGAAGGACCATACCCTGGGTCATTGCCTTAACCGCCCCCCCCCCCGGACACCCTGGAATCCTCCTTCAAGAGGGAAGAGTCGAATTCTCTAGGGTGTTTGGTTCTCTTGGGGCCCCTGAATCCCACCAGGGCTCCCCGGGTTAAGAACACCCGCCCCAGAGAAGGCCAGCCACACCTCACGGGTTGCCTGGCAGGCAGCCACCACTCCTCATACCCCGTGAAGGACAGTCAGGAATCGGCCATGGGTGATCCCAGCAATAGAATCGGCTTTTCTCCAGAGTCTGCCCCCAAGAAGGTTCTCCTCTGTCTTGTCGGTGAGGGGGCATTGAGCCACCAAGGGCTCAGAGGGGAGCCCTGTGGAAGGAGCCTGACACTCCATACCTATTTCCACCCATGCCTTCCCCCAAACACAGCAGATGAGATAGATGCTTCGCCCTGGTCAGGATGTCCCCAGGGAGGGAGGAGGGGGCTCTGGGGTCTGGAGACCCTGCAGAAGGAGGCTGCTCTGAACCTGCCTGCCCATCTGGGTCTTTTTCTGAACTGGCCATTAAGTATTGCTCTCCTGTGCTTCCAGAGTGTCCTTGTGTGTGTGTGGCAGGGTGTCTTCTCAGACTGTGTGGGAAGCAGGAGGAAACCCAGGGGATGGGGCTGCTCAGCCAAAGATCTTTGCTAGGGAGACTTGAGCTGCCTGAGGCGGGAAGGTCCCTGTAGGTGCTCATCATGAGCTGCCCTGTTGGGGGGTCAAGGGCTAGTGCATCAGTTAGGCAGCCCAAAGGGAATGCTTTTCCACATTCAGGTTCTTTAGAACTTCATTTGGAACCTCTTCCTAAAGCTTAACTCGAATCCCATTTGGTCCAACTTCAGCAATCAATATCACCATGAATATACATCCCACACAAAGTCTACTGACACCAACTTTCTTTTTCGTATCACTTCTCGTTCCAGAGAAATCCCAGCACTAACAGTGTCATTGTCCTTGTTTGTCTCACTACCTGCTTAGACATCTGTGATTTTTTTAGTTTCAACCTTCTCCTTTCTTTTCAGAACTACCATTTCCTATCTAACATGGCCAAACCTGGATTTCTCCCTGGTCGGAGATAGGTTTGGGGCCACGCTGGGCTAGGGAAGGTGCCTGTTCCCCACTTCGTCATCCTGCATCTATCCCTCGCAGGGCAGTTACTACTTGAGGCCGTCCTAGGGGGCAGCCTTGTATTGGCTTGGTGGCCATGGCATGCACAGGTGAAGGTCCCTGCCTCGGGACCCCGCCTTTGTTGGCATTTCTGTATTTGCATTTGGCCGTGTCTCAGCATGAACCTCGGCCCGTGTGAGGTTCTGCTCATTCTAGTCTCTTGAAAGTTGTCCGTTCCTGACCACAGTCCACGAACAGACATCACTCCTGGCATTGTTTTCTCGGGACCAAAGCTGGCATGGGAGAAGGTAAAGGATGTCTGAGCTTTAACTTTTTCCAGCAGCAAAACATCCTAATTAAACTTCAAATGAACCAATTCCTGTTTCTTTACAATGTATCTTGGCTTGAAGCTGAGGTTTTACCAGAATTTCCGTTTGCCTGTTACAACACATACAAAAATGCCAAGTATTCCAGAATGTTTCACAGCAAATGCTGTTTCCTTGGACCCTGCTTCTTTGCTAAGTTCATTGGCAGAGGTTTAAAAAAGAAAAAAGAAAAAGAAACAAATTTTTCTCCCCACACACCAAATTATAAATATCAATAAGCCAATCGTTCCAGGTCTAAAAATCTGGAAACTACTTCTGCCATGGGGTATGACCCCTAGAAGATGTGTGATATTTGGACAAAATAAGATGGAAGAATGTTAGATATCCTCATGTGAAGTTCTTTGCAGGCGTGCACTGCGCATGGGCGCACACACATACACACATGTGTACCCACACCCATGCACGTACACGCCTGTAGGCATGCTTGCACACACACACCCAACCTTGCAGTTTGCACTGGTGCAGGAGTCCAGCCTGGTGTCAGGAGACCTGGGTTCTACCTGGATTGATTCCTGGCTGGTGTGTGATCTTGGGTAAGTCACTGCTTCTCTCTGGGCCTCTGCAACTGTACGAGATCAGATTAGATCATCTCCAAAGTGTGCTGTGATGGTAACCATCTCTGGAAATAGATCACATCACTCCCTACCTCTGCAGACCATTCCCCAAACTGTCTGTAGCTGTCCTACAAAAAGACTCCTCCCCTCAGTGAGTGTCCATCAAGGTTTCCCTCTTGTAAACATCCTAACATACCAAAAGCCATCCACTCTGCTGCTCTCAAACCTGGCTGCACATTGAAATCATCTGGGAATTTTAAAAAATGCGAATGCCTGCGTCCCACCCCCAGAGATTCTGATTTAGTGAGTTATGGGGGACAGTGCAGGCATCAGGACCCTTAAAATCTCCTAGGCAGTTCTGATGTGCAACTAAGTTAAGGAATCATTGCTCTGGTCCCCATCTTTCACTCACACTTAGACCCGGCATGAGGATCACCCTCATGAGATGCACACACATGTTCACACACACACAAACATACACACACATGCACGAAGATGGATAGACATCTAATACGGTAATTGCTGATGACAATGTTTTAGTCTGGATCCCCAGCCAGGTGGCTGCGTCCTGTTCTGACCTTTGTCCGCACGAATCCACCACCCTGCCCCCGTGCCGGCCCTGTTCCCACAAGACGCTCCCACCCGCTATCCAGTCCTTGAGTTTAGCGGTGGCCAGGAACAGACGATCAGGAAGAGAAGCGGGGCTGCCGCAGAGCGGGGCTTGAACACGTCCCAGCAGAGCTGGGAGGGAGAGGAGCGAACACAGGCTGTAGCAGCATCTCTGTTCTGTACACGTGCCCAGGAGAAGGGCGAGAACCACGCCAAAGTGCCAGGTGAGGGTGTGCTGAACTCCTTGCCCTCCTCAGGCATGGAAGCTTCCAGATAGGAATGTCCACAGTGCTCCCAGCTGGCCTGGGCAGAAGGAAATGGGAGGACATCTGGCCATTCCCCTCCCTTGGGCACCTGAACGTTCCCACGGGCACCGCTCCTGCCCAATCTTGACCATCTCGGAGGGACATCATCCCAGAAGTATCTTCAGGCAGTTCTTCCTAGTACCTCATTTAAATTCTTCTTGCTATGGGCCTAGCCTTACTGAGCACCATGGGTGAAAGTAATTTCAGGGGGTGAAATAAAAGCATTGTCAGGGCCAAAAGATAATGAGCTTCCTTTCCCAAGTGTTTTGTGTTGAGGAGCAGATGGGCTTTACTTCAATGGGGAAGCCAGAAGAGACATGGGCCTTATGGGACACAGATCAAGCAATAGATACACATCCAGTGCAGCATGCCCTGCGACAGCCCTCCTGACTAGCAAAGGAGAGGGATCTGGGGGAAGGAGGGAGTGGAGGGGAGGGGTTTCAGATGACCTCTGTCCCTGCGGGCAGCCTGTTCATCAGGCAGGCGGAAGTCATGAGTGCCTTGTCCAGGTAGACCCTGGTCCTGGGATCAGGAGTGGGGTGGGGATCTAGTGCAAGCAGAAGATCCCTTGCTTCAGGGAGTTCCCAGCCTCCTTGCTTTCTGGGAGAAAGGCCCGTAAGTACATGTGCATGTACACACACACACACACACACACACACACACACCCACACACCCATGTACAGAAGCCGCACTCCGTGGAACACACAAGCCAGCAAGGAGTGGGTAGAGCAGCTGGCCAGAAAGCTGACATGGTTACGCTAGAGGGCTTGGAGTGCCCAGAGCTGGGTGGGGTCACCTCTAGAAGAAGCTGATTTTTGTGCAAGGTTTTGAATGCCGGGAGAGGGTTTGGCTGAGAAGAAGAGAAAGAATGTTTCAGGTGCGGTGGGTGTGACTGATTTGAAAGCTTGGAAGGTGGAAAAGGATGAGTCATCCCTGCCAAGGTTTGCCTGTCCCCCTTGGAGAGAGAAGTCCGTGTATCCTAACAAAAAAGCTGCTTCCCTTTTCAAAGCTTTGGTGGGCGAGAAAGCTTCGCTGCCCCTGTGACACAAGAGAGAATCCGATAATCATCTCAGGCAGCGAAGGGAAGTAGCATCCAGGGATGCTGATGATCTGAGTGGTGGATTTTTTGAGATGGGTTTACACCCTGAAACCCTGACACAGATGAGACCAGCAGTGCGGACAGAGCTGCTGGAATGGATCGTACGCTGGAGGAAGCAATACGTTCTCGGAGACATTTGCTCTTCGACCTCGGGGTTCTGTGGGTGGGCATGTGCCTCCTGGGGACAATGCCCAAGTTGGACTATCAGCCAGCTCCACTGAGAAGCCCACGCTTTGCTTCTGGCATGTGCACCCTTCTGGAGGAAACAGTGGGAATGCAGGTGCTCAGCGACGAGAGTAGGGGTGATTCTGTGGGGTGAGCTGGGTGCTGGGATCACCTCCCCTTACCTCCTCCAACACCAAGGATCCTCCTCAAGGAGGTGACTGTGCCTGTTCTCAAGCTGCTCTCAGATCCTCTGTCTCCCTGGATTACCCCACCCACCAGGGACATTTTTGGGTGGGAGGAGGGCCTGGTTGAGTAGCCTTCCAGGACCCTGGTCCCATACTGCAGTTTGGGGGATGTGGAGCCTCCAGGCACCTAAGCACCTCACCATGAGGGGTGAATTGGTTGACAAAAAGGGCCCACTCAGTCCAGGTTTGGCCCACTCCAGCCAGAGCCATGCCCTGTGCCCAAGACCCCAGGGAAAGAAGAGACACGATGCTTGCTTCAGTGAGTGCCCGAAGTACATGATGGTGGACACTAGCACAGTCATGAGATGGAGAACCGACTGCACCTGCCTGTGCCCCTGTTCTGAGGAGGCAGTCAGCCAGGGGTGATGGGACCAGGTGGAGTTAATCAGGAAAGGCTCCCTAGAAATGAGTTGTGAAGAAGTCAGGGGACTCGATAGAGAAGGGAAAGCTGTCAGAGCTATTACCATCACTCTCACTGAGAACCCCCATGTTCTTGCTGTTGAACCTGACTTTCCAGGGGTCATGTGTACCAGCCAGACACCCTAGGGTCAGGAGAAGGGAGCAGCACTCTTATTAATAGAGCTCACCTCACCTCCTACCTGTATGTCTTTGGTCATCGGGCACAATGCAAAGTGTGACCTCAGGTAGGTAACTTCTCTGGACTCCTCCTCTACCTCAGAATCTTGGCCCCAAGTGCAGCTACCCTACTGCCAGAGAAGCAGCACTGGCTGGTGTGATGGCAGCCTCATTCTCACAAGGAAGCCAAGCAAAGCATCTTAAGGTGGGAGTCAGGTGATCTGACTCCCAATTGCAGATGGATCTTAGAGAGTGCCTTTAGGAGCCACCTGGAAGGGCCTGGAGGCCTTGGCCCCACCAGAAGTGAGTGTTATAGCCCACACCTGTCATCACTAAAGTCACCACTGGGACACAGGGACTGGCTTTTGGAAGGATAGGGCATTCCAGAGGTCTTATTCACCCCTGCCTCCGTGGCAGAGAACTCCCTACCTCCCACATGGAGATTATGTGAGAGGGAGGCAGGCAGGTGCAGGGCATGGAGGGAGGAGATGCTTCATCTGATGACCAAGAGGGTGAGTGATGTCACAGCTGACAGATTCCCTTTTGAGAAGAAGTGCAGGCCCCATGGGAGCCTGCCCTCCACTGAGCCTCCTGGGGATGCCTCCCCTAGCAGAAGGCCTCCCTGGGGCTCCACAGAACTCTTTGTCTGTCACCACCCCAGATTTTCCATCTAAAAGCAGCTGGCTGACCCACAGCTGCCCTTGGGTGAGACATCGCTGCTCACGGGGCAACAGCCAAGTGAACTCTGGCCCGTCAAACCCTGGAAGGGATGATAGAAGTAGGCTAGACAGAGGGGAGTCAGACGAGACCTGGCTGTCAGCTGCCTCAGGGCCTGACCGTGCATGCCTAGGGTCCTGGCTACAGCCCCTTCCCTGGTGTGAGCTGGTTCGGGATGGCTGAGCCCATGAGATGGCTTCCAGACTCCTCCTGACAAAGGCAGCCTTTCCAGGGGGGCAGCTTCCTGAGAAAGGAAGAGGAACCAACTGTCTGCACTCAGTAGGGGAGCTTGGATTAAGTCAGAGGCTCAGAAGAGTCCCCTCAGGAGTCAGGCCTGGGCCCGCAGGACACCTCTGGAAGGACCCCGAGGCAGGCAGCAAAGGAGATGGTGCTGTAGCCTTTGATGTCTCCCCATCTTCCTTGCAAGCTTCTCTGAATGCCACGGGGCATGCATGGGTTACTATAATCGCATGGCCATGGGACCCTGGAGCTGTGTGGGGCCTTTGGGGTATAGAGAGGCCAGCCCCTTCCTGAAGGGGCTGAAGCCCAGAGAGAGCAAGTGACTTGCCCAAATGTCAGAGCCAAGACCAATGTCAACACCTCTAGGCTTTCAGGGCAAGTTATCTCTGCCACAGCCGATAACCCTAATGGCCTGTTGATCCTCCATGGTGGCAGGGGAGGGGTGGGAATGGGAATCGGGGCAGTGGCCCCTCCTGTGTGCAACGGGGCGGCCCTCTGGCTGGCTTCAGACAGAGGAAATGGCACCGGGCAGAGATAGCTGGCACATTCCAAAGCTGCCGCCACACCGCGCTATTCCTTCTCTCAGCTCAAATGCTACCCCCCCACACCCACTACCCTAAAAAGGCTTAGGAATCTGAGTGCGTGTGATGTGGCAGATGGGAAGGAGCTAATTTGGCCAGGTAAGATCACTGTCAAACCCTTCCCCCTAGATAGGGTTTCTGATGCTGGAGTCTGGCCATCACTTCAGAGAAAAGAAGTGCTCATCCCCCTTAGGAGGCTCTCACTGGATCCCACTTTTCTTTTTTTCCCCAGAGGGCTCATCACATAAAACGAGTGTGGAGCAAGCCTTGCTCTGGGTGTCCAGGCCATAGAGCCCTGGCTTCCCCCTCATGCAGATCCCAGTGTAGGGAATGGGACCACAGGCAGGATGTGACTCAGGGTCCAGACAGCAGGGAAGGATGTGTTTAGACATAGGAGAGATCGCCCTGGGCAGGGCTGGACAGAAGAGGCTTCCCCAAAGGGATGAGATTCCGAACTTGGCCTTGAAAAAAGATAGGTGAGATCTGAATGTTGTGGCCAAGAAGGGAAGGCAGACTCGGCAAGGGGCACGGTGTGAGCAAAGTCACGGCCATGTCCCAGTCAGCCGTGTTCCAAGGACAGTAAGGCAGCCAACAGACCAGCTTTGGCAGAGTTGGGGGACTGTCCTTTAGGGCCCACCTGCCACTGGTGAAGGGGAGAAGGGAAGGCAGCCCCACCAGGAGCCCAAAAACCAGTTCGGATTTATGTGATTCAAAGCCATTTTGCCACTAATAACCCTAATGACACTCTGTCCTCTTATGGAGCCTGTCATTTGTGGGTCTCCAAGCACTCTGAAAACATTAATTAATCCTCACTGGGGCCTTTGAGGTTGGTGGCCACCCCCCCTTCACCATCTGGAGCACCTAGCAGATGAAGGAAGGGACAAAAGACCGCGTCGTCACTAGTGGGGGCCGGACGCTGAGGTTTGAAACCAGAGTCTTGCCCCGAACTGGACTCTGATCAGCCCTCACTGCTCTGTGGCTCTAACCTCGGGGCCCTGGACCTGGAATGCTGAGATCCTGCCAGTCCTCCCCCAGTGGGGAGCTTATCCTTGTGGAATGTGGAGTCATGATTCCCTGGAATGGAATGGCGATGCTCCATGGCCCTCCAGGCCAACTCCTGGCTTGTAGGTGTCAACTGACCCCAAGTAACAGGGAGACATTCAGTCAGCCCAGGAAGGGCTCAACCAGGATTTTCAGAGCTGTCCCTGCAGCAGTCGGCCTGGGTCCTTCCTTGGCCCTGACTGTGGAGGAGGTAGAGTAGAGAGACAGAGATGGCAAGCAGATGATGTATTTCCTATCCTCCTCCTTCAAGAGCTCAGCCCTGGTCTCCTCCACGGGGCATGGTGGACCTGGGTGCTGTGGGGAGGAGAGGTGAGTGAAGAGCACGGCCATCCCTGTCCTAACCCCCTGCCTTTGTCCTCAAGGTTCCATGTATGATGGCTTGGCCGACAATTACAACAACTATGGGACCACCAGCCGGAGCAGCTACTACTCCAAGTTCCAGGCGGGGAATGGCTCGTGGGGATATCCGGTAAGGAGCTGCTCCCATTCAAAAAGACCCAGAATGGTGGTCGGGATGGTTTAGGGTTTGTGGGAGAGCAAACCTGCATTGGTTGCTGAGAAGAGTGATACAGGGTGGGAAGGGGCTGCTTTGGTCCCTGAGGTGAGGCCCAGCAGCCCTGACCCAGTCCATTTGCTTGGCCATTACTTTATGGATGGCTGTTAGTGCAGTCTCCTATTTAGGTGATTGGATATTTCTGGATGTCTCAAATGAGAACGTTTTAGAAAAAGCATAAAGAAAAGAACATGTGTTTTAAGTCCATGTTCTAAAATGTCTGATATGATCATGGATTTGAGAGGAGCTTGAATTCTTAAGTTCCATTTGTAGATTAACTTAGATATTTCGAGGAAAATCGTAAAAAGACCTCTTGGCTCCGTATGTGCTGATGACCAAGGAGGGTGCTCTAGAAGTCCCCTGGGGCTGGGAGAGCATGTTCCCTGCAGTGACTCTTGGATAAGAGTGTACACGCTGGAGTGGAGTGTTGAGTTTATAAGTTGGACAGGGGCTCCTGACTGGCTCAGTTGGTAAAGCATGCGACTCTTGATCTCAGGGTCCTGAGTTTGAGCCCTACATTGGGCTTGGAGTATCTGTAAGTGTCTATGAGTTGGACAAACCTGGATCCAAATTCTAGCTCTGCTACTCACTAAGCATGTGACCCTGGGCAAGATATATCTACCTCTGGGCCTCAGTCTCCTCACATATAAAATGGGTATAACAAAGTCTACCTCGTGGGGTTATTGTCAGGATTAAATGAAATAATGAGCATAAAAAAAAAAAACTGGTGATCATCAGTCTTAAGGGTTTCTTTTTTAACTAACAAATGTAGAGATATTCTAGATCCTTTAATCCTAGCCCTGTCACTGTCTTTCTGTGTGATTTCAAACCACTATGCCCATCCATCCATTACTGAACAAATATTTATTTATCCCTGCCCCTGCACCAAGGTCTGTGGTAAATGCTGTGGTTCAACCATATAAAACACTGTAGGAGTTTTCCTCTACTTGAATATCAGGGGTATTGGGCTAAATGACACCCAGGTTTTCTCCCTGTCTCCAAATTCTGTGACTTTCATTTATTTTTGCTAATTCCAACATTAGCCTGAATGGCTTTTGGGAATTCTTTTGTGGGACATTATGCGGATGGAGCGAGAGGCTGCTTTTTCCATGAGAATCTGGGGTGCGGTCTTCTTGGGGCTCCAGGTTTCAGTGGCATTTGCTTCGAATCCACATTGTTTACAGATGTCACCCCTAAGTTTTGGGGTTCTGGACAAGGGAAAGGGTGGGTGGTTTATGAATCAGGTGTTCTTTTTGTTGTCAGTTTGATCCTTCCTTCCTAAGTTCTTGTTGGGGCTAACTGGGGAGTATTTATCTTTCTTGCATGTTCCAGGTTAGGGACCAGAGGGTAGAATTAACTGGGTTTCCTGCAAATTTATTCCCCTCCCATATTTCTGATTTTTTATGTCAATTGATACCATAAGGGCAACATATAGACAGCTGACTGAGCCCATAAGCTGACAGATCAGGCACAGATGTGGATAAAGTGCTTTGACATTGAGAGTGATGACCAGACAAAAATCTGACTTAGAGAAAATGACTTAGTAATGCCGTATAAAGGCTTATATGAGACCCAGGGAAGGCAGATCACTGGACTGGACCAGCAGTCAGAATGAATAATCGTGCTGACTGGGTGGATGTTACAAGTCTTTACATATATTTTGTTACAAATCAGAACCTCGAAAGCTTAGCTAGGTTCTAGCCCAGGTTCTACCACTCCATGGCTCTGTGACTAGATAAACCTCTTAACTTCTCTGGGTATCAGTCTTCTCATCTGTAAAATGGGAATGAGGATATCTGTGTGTGTACTTCACCCACAGGTTGATGTTACATTAACAGTGAAGTGTTATCAGATGGGCAGTGTGGGGTCATTACACATGGAAATTTGTAACCAAGAACTGCAAAGGAACTCTTTCAGAGGTCTTACTTTAAAAAAAAATCTCCACCTGGCCCATGTTGGGCATTTCTTCTGGTTAATCAACTTAGTCTTCAGTAATCTCAGCAGCTCCTGATGCTCCCAAACTGCCCCCACTCGTCCCTCCGCCTGTTTTCTGACAATCCATGAAAATGCCTTCCCTTTCCCGTGCCCTAAGGCCCAACCCTCCTTGCTCCTTCTTCGCTGGCGGGACTTCAGACATGACTCATGACAGGGTAGCTGCTGAGGCATGTCCTGTCTCCTCTCAGCTCAGGAGGGGCTATGGGAACGGTGAAGAGCTGAGCACACATGAGGATTTGGCAGAGGGAGGCGGCAAGGTAGGGAGGAAATGGAATAATTGATACAGGAGCCAGGCATATAATCAGCCAAGGACGGGGCAAACCCAAGCAGGGCCAGGACTTAGGGAGAGGGAGAGAGGGACAAAAGGTAATAGAGCTCGGTGGCGGTGAGATAATCTATGCCCGTGGGATTTTCCCATGGCCGGCACAACTGACAGAGGACCATTTCCTCTCCTCCCTTCTGGTGAAACCAATATGGCGGCAGAAGGCAGGGAGTGAGGGGAGCAGAATGTGGTTCATCTGCACGAGCCTCGTCAGTGGGTTTCAGCAGTTGCTGAAAGCTGCTGAAGGACCGTTTCCTGCAGATACTTCACGTTCATGCCGTCAGCCAACTTGTATTGAGCAACTCGGGGGCAGGGCAGGGAGCGAGGCACACTGCAGACTCCCAGATGAGGAGATTCGGTCTTTGCCCTCAGTGAACTTGCAGTCGAGTTGGGAGAAGCATGGAGGTCAAAGGACAAGTCAAATGCAGCCATTATTTGCTCTTCTGGACTACTGCATCAGTTCTGCCATTGCTCAAAATATTTCCAGACCCTCTAAAAAAATTTTTCTTTTAAACACAACTATCGGTGTGTTTAAAAAATGTAAGAAAACCAGCCTTATTTCTTTACTGTCGTGACCTGTATTTGACCAGAAACAATATTAGCCACTTTGAGCACCTCACTTTTCAGATTTAGCTCCAGTTCCAAATATCAAATGAACTTCAAATAACAAAGATCGGTCACCATGAAGTATATATGTTATTTAAATATGCAAAGGATCTGCAGGCAGTTCCAAAATGAAAGTTCTAAAAATCTTTAAAAAGCAGTGGTGTTACCTTATGATTTGACCTTATATTTTATATTAGCAATAGTCTTCTAATTTAAATAGATGTAAAACTGTACCATTTATAGTCTATGATCACTTATATCACAAATTAAGAAAATTGAACCAAGAGAGTCTTATCATAACATAAAACTTACATTTAATCTGACACACAAAAAGCATCAAGGGGCTTAAGGACAAGGGAAGATTGATCCAAAGATTGATCAATCCAAAGTTGATTGATCCAGTCAACTCTCTGCCAGCCGTTCCACCCTCCTCCTCCTTCAGAGACACAGCAGGAGCCCCAGGGTGGCACAGACCTCAGGGAGAGGGAGGAGCGGGGGGAGGTGGGGCAGGATGGGGCAGTTTTTAGCCTCCCTGCTCAATTTCTCGGATAAACAGACTCTGCTGTTCTGCTCCAATTCTCAGGACCAGACTAGTGAAATATTAGGGCCCCCGGGGGGCTGACACTTTACAGCTGAGGATATCCAGGTCCAGAGAGGGTGAATTACTCAGCAAGGGTCACACAGCTGCTTAATAGGACAGCAGACTGGACCCCCGGCCTCCTAACTCCTAGTCTAATGGAGTTTTGTTCTCATTACTCCAGACTTTTGGTGGTCCTTTTATGTGGGGTTTTTGTTTTGGTTTGGTTTTTGTTTTTGCATCTCAATCTTTTAACACCACAACTGTGTTTTAGGGACCTGCAAGAGAGTTTGGATCCCTTAATTTCCTCCCTCCTCCTGTCCCCCAACCAAGCCTACTCTTTCCTTGAGGAGCCAGCCTCCCTCAAAAGAAGCAGAGAGCAGCCATTTCTTCCTTCCTAAACTCAAGCTGGATTCACTCAGCCCTAAGGATTAATGGGGGTCAGGGCAGAGGTGCCAAATAAAATGCAATAAAATACAGTACTTGGGACATATTTACACTAAAATATTATTTGTTGTTTACCTGAAATTCAGATATGGCATTTTTATTTGCCAAGTCTGGCATCCCTAGGTCAGGGTATCTTCCCACACATTCCCTGTAATAAAAACAGGAATCCCTTAAGTGCTCCTCTCCTAGGCCAGGGACACAAACAGAATTACTTCAGGCCATAGCCACTTCTGGTGAGAAAGTGGAAGCTGTTTGACTCCTGTTAGGGGACCTTGTAATGGGTCCCTCAAATACCTTCCTCTGGGTCAGCTGAGACCAAGATGAGGGGAGTAGAGAGCTCAAGGCACTGGAAGGCACAGCCCTTCCATTCCAAAGCTGGAAGTGGGTTCTTATCGCAGGGTTTGTCAAGATGAAGCTGAGGCAAGTGGACAATTTTGATTTCCAGGGAATGTTTCTGGATTAAGACAGTTACTCCTTTTCTATCATCTCCAGCTCGAACAGATTTTCCTACTCACAAATCAGGAAGCACATCTTGAGCATTCAGGTCTTCTAGGAGTCACGTCAAGTGAGATGTTCTTTGGTTATGGATTGAACTAGATCCTCCTGCCCAGGAGTTGATTTCTAGGAGAGAGAAGCCATGTGGGCATCGTCAGCCAAGAGGTCTGGGCTAGGGCACACCTGGGGTGCCGCCATATTGAATCCCTCAACCGTGCTCAGTTAAATCCAGCCCCGTGCTCCTGAGGGTGAGAATCCCCAGGAGTATAACCAGGGAAAACTCTGCCTTTGTCCTGTTTATTGACCCCATTTCTCTACTTTAATCCAGGATTCACTGGTAAATCTTTCTCCCAAACCCTTCTTAGCTGAACTCGCCTAACAGATATGTCAGTATTTGATGATCCACCCATGACAGAGTTTTGTAGACAACGTGCTAGGGACCCTCACCGTGAGAAGAAGTGATCCTGCCCAGTCGAAACCTGAAGCCACCTGGGTGGCCCATTTTTACAGATGAGAGGGCTGGGGTTGCATGAAGCTCCCATAGGGGATGGGAAACCCAAGCACAGTGTTCTCCAGTTAGCTGTGTGGTTGGAGTGTCCACAAAGGCTGGGTGGGCCTTGGGCCAGGGACTACAGAGGAGGGGCCAGAGAGAAACATGACATGATCCTTGCCCTTGAAGCAGAGAAAGAGACCATCTTTACCAATGCACAGTTAACACAGTCTATTCCCAAAAACAGCTTGGTGTAGAGGAATAAACCTTGAACTTCAGCCAGGAACTTTGGATCCAAATCCTCGCTTTGCTCCTTTACTGGCTATATGACCCGGGCAAGTTCTTAACCTGACTGAGACTCAGCTTGCCCATCTCTAAAATGGGTGAGAATTCCTATTCCAAAGCAGTAAGGGGTTGTGGCTCTGACATGTCAGATCAGTAGTGGGAGGCCTGAATTCTTGTCTTAGCTGGGCTACCACAAACTGAGGGATCTGGGGTGGTCTTCACCTCTCCAGACCTTGGCTCTCCCATCCAGGGAGCAAGGCAGGGGGATTAGATCTGAGAGAAGGACCCATTCAGCTCTAGCTTCTCAGGGTTCTGTGTGACTTGAGAGCTGAGTCTGAGTAGCTACAGGACTCCGTAGCCAAAGCCTACATGGAGGTCTCCCTGGAAGCAGGGGCAGGGGCAGGTCTTCCTGCTAAGACCTCTCACCTCAGGCCTCCGGAGGGATAATGGCTTCTGCACTTCCTCCCTGCTTTCATCTGAGCATCTCCAAGCACCAGGAAAACAGCAGTTAATTAACCTTTGCAACAGGCTGGAAAGGTGATAGGACCTCATTTACTTTGGCTTTACAGAGAGGAAATAGACATGGCAAATGGCTCCACCTCGTAACTATCCTGACTTAAAACTCGGGCTCCACCTCCTCCCCTGCTCCCATTTCTCAGCTCTGAAGGTCACTTGGGGCCCCTGGGCTCCTTTGGCAGCACCGGCCGGGCCTCTGTTCTTGAAAAGTCCAGGGGAGGGGCACCTGGGTGGCTCAGTCGGTTAAGCGTCTGCCTTCGGCTCAGGTCACGGTCCCAGGGTCCTGGGATCGAGCCCCGCATCGGGCTCCCTGCTCGGCGGGAAGTCTGCTTCTCCCTCTCCCACTCCCCCTGCCTGTGTTCCCTCTCTCGCTGTCACTCTGTCAAATAAATAAATAAAATCTTAAAAAAAGAGAGAGAAAAGTGCAGGGGAAGGAAAGATAGGGTGGGTACAGGCTTCTTCTCCAAGAGGGAGTGATTGATGTGTTTGCCAAGTCAGTATCCCCACTGCCAGGCCGTGACTCACTCCCACTCGGCCTGGGAGATAGGAGGGTCCCATGAGGCCCCCAGGCTCTCACCCAACAAGAAGAGACAATGATCCTGCTTGCTGAAGGACAGAATGTGCCCGAGAGCGTGAGGCGCGGGAGTGAGAGCTGGCCCGGCCGGCTCTGGGGCACCCCTCCCTGTGGAAAGCCGTCGCATGCCTTGTGGCATGTTTTCACAGACACCTTGCTGAGGCTACAGACACGCCTAGGGAAGAAGCTGTGGCCAACAACTGGATCTGGGGTGTCCCTTGGGGAGGGGCCCTCCTTCATAAGCTGTAAGCCACTGGAGGGGCTCGGCTTTCCACGTGAGAAGTTCCACTGCCTTTGAACTGGAGCCAGAAGGGACGGGCTTCCTTTAGTGCTTGACTTCCCTGCATGGCTGACTCCAGCCCCTCGGGGAGGCCCGAGACTACCTCCTCCTGGCTGAGGCTCGGGCAGGCCAGGGAGGACTCTTCAGAGGCCAGAGATAAGGCGGAGGAAAGGAAGAAGCGCTGGCCTGGCCGTGGGCTTCTCAGAACATCACTGCCCCGGTGACTGCTGCTGGGACTCCCCTCCCGGCCGGGCCTTGGGCCCATCAGCAGACGAGACAGTGGCTCAGGCCATCTCTTCAGATCCTGTGGCCTTCCTCGAGGGCGAGGAATCGGGGAATGCCTCCCGTGTCCGCACCATGGGCTTGCAAAGGGAAGGGAACGTGGTTCCAGCAAGTACGTGCCAGTGGCATCCAAGGGTGGAGGAAACCAGGCCAGGCTCCTGGAAGAGCTGAGCTTGGAACGGGGTATGAAAGGAGAGGATGTGCGCAGAGGAGAAACGCTCCTAGGCCTGGGGCTCGGTCTGACAGTAGCTCTTGGGCCCTCTTTTCTGACTGATCCCCCACCAAGGAGGGCGGCTGTTTGCCTCTTGCCAGCTCCAGAGGCCTCATAAGCCTCCCTGGCCTCCTGCCACCAATTCCTGGGGCCGCAGGACCGGTGATGCCCTCTGAGCTCAGCGAGCCTACCGCCCACCCCAGCCTTCTGCCCCTGAGGAGCACAGGACCCAGGAGAAGGCAGTGGGGACCCTCATGGGGGACGGGAGGCCAGACGATTTGGCCGGAATGCTCAGGGACAGAGGTTAGAGTCAGGGGCTCAGGGGGGCAGCGATAGAGCTGGTGGGCCGCATCGGGCTTTGCCGGCCCTGGGCACAGTCATTCAGCAGCTGGCCCTTCTCAGACGGCACGTCTCTCCTCAGGAGAGATGACAGAGCTTCTTTTACATCTTCCTTCAGCTTAATCTGTCAGCAAGTCTCCACAAATACTTCACTCGATTTGCAGAGAGCTCTGAGTTTAGGGCAAGGCCGGGGTGGATAGTGTGAGGCGGCTGACCGTCTGGCCCCGTGGAATGGAATTAGGCCTTCTTCCGAGAAGGAAGGTGGCCTGAGTTGGTCACTATTCTCACCTTCCTTCTCACACACATATTCAAAGTAGAGCCTCTGAAACGTTTACAGGGAAGATTGGAAGAATCAAGGATAATTGTAAACTTTATTCTGCTCCAGAAAAGAAATTGGTGGAGTTTTGTTTGGGGCCTGATGTTTTGTGTGTTTGGTTGGTTGGTTGGTTGGTTGGTTTGGGGTTTTTTTTTTTTTTTTGGTCCTGACAAGAACGAATCTACTCAACCAACAAGTCTTTAAAGTCCTAACACTATAGTTAAAAGCAACTAAAGGAGGAAACAAGAGCATCAGAGAGGATGTCATTCAAAGCTAACCTAAACCTCTGCAGGCCTCTGTTCCCTCAGCTATAAGTGGCAGGGTGGGGAGGCCTCCTTCCCCAGCTCCAGCCCCAGGCCCCAGAAGGAGCAGAAGGTCTGGGCAGCCCCCCCCCACCCCCGCCCAGGTTCTGGGGTGAGCAGGCAGGTGGCAGCTCACCAGGCGGCCACAGCCCCACCGCCTTCATCTGCAGCTGGCTCTCACAGGGGAAGAACTCCCATCTTCAGCATCCCTGTCATTTAATAATCCCTTGAATTGGTGCAGCATTTTGAATTTACCCAAAGTGTTCATGTTTTTATTTCCCCACTTGATTCCTCCGTCTTCGTGAGATCGGTAGGTGTTCTCCTTCTTCTTCTGATGTTCTGTGCTGGGAAATCAAGCTGCAGAAAAGTGCAGGGACTTGCCCGGTACCTCACAGGTAGACTTGGCAGAACTGAGTCCAGAGCCCAGTGGGCTGGAGTGACTCAGGATCTCCTCTCCTGCCAGGCAAGCTGCAAATGCTCCAAAGCCAGGAAACGGAGGGGGGGACATAAAGGAGGTCCACGAAAACACAGCCCCGGGTAGATCTTCTGATGCCTCTTTTCTGGTTTGAGAGTTTTCCTTTTGTCACAGAGCTCAGCGAGACAACTGCTGCAGCATTTCCCAAGTGGGTGGAAGAGCCACCCCCACCCTTCGCTAGGGTGAGGCTCAGCATTCTCCCCCAGGGCCCTGACAAGTCTCTACGGAGGCCTTCCTGCCCCAGGAGAGCAAACTCAGCTGAAAAACAAAATCAAATCAGGTGGGGGGTGGCAGGGAGGGGTAGTAGAGACATGGCTGGGAAGAGAAGCAGCTCTGGGGCTCTAGACCCCCAGCACTCCCCTCCTACTCCCCTGCAGAGCTCACAAGGGTGTGGCCTGAAGGGGATGAAGGTGGGGTTTGTGGGGTTTGTTCAGAAGCACTGAGCTAGGTTGGGAAGGAGGCTGTGACTTCAGTGGTGGCTGAATCCTAGAATGCCAAAGTCCGAAGAAGCCTTGTAGGGCACTCCGTAGCTGGGGAAACAGGATCAGAAAGGTGAGGTGACTGCCCAAGGCTGCACAGCCAGACAGGGAAGCACCAGGACTGGGACCCCGAACTCCAGACTCCTCGCGCCCGATCTCCCTGACGCCTTGCCCAGAGCACCTTGTCACACTGTTGCATCTGGGCACCCTTGCCACTGTGGGCCCCAGTGTTTCCCAAACCTGGGTCATTTGCAGTCTGCTGTCACAATTTTTATGAAATCATCAACCAGCTATGATTTATTTCTGATGTACTTACTTTTAAATTTCAAGAGAAATTTTCAAAGGAAAATTTATATCACTAACTCAAAAGTGAAAAAAAAACCCCCCCCAGTATTCTTTGCCATAGATGAAGGCTAACTGTAACTTAAAACCAATAATAATAAATAGAATAAAAACAAATCATTATTTAATTCCTGCTAGATAAAGCTTTTTTTTTTTCTTTCTGCTCAGAAAGAGAGGCTGGCAAGTGTTAAAGAAACATGTTGGCACCAACCTAGACTTTCTCCTTGTGGTGATCAAATGGAAAAAGGAAGCGCTTTCCATGTGCGCCAGTGTTGGTTATTGTGGTGCCTTAAATGCTCTGATGTCACCTCACAAACACCAGCGGTGCCTGTCCCACCCTTGGGGAGATTCTGGGTCACAAACTCATCATGCAGGATAATTTTCCTAAAGCTGGTCCAGCAGGTCAGGTAGAGCGACAGAGCGCAGCCCCCTCTCCAAGGTGACCAGCCACATGCCCGACTGAATAGTTTTGTTTTTTTTTTAGGGAGCATTTTAAAATGATATTTTTTTTAACCTTTTGACCCCCTTCACTCATTTCCCCAGCCTCCCACCCACCCCCCAACTTCTGGCAGCCAACAGTCTGTTCTCTGCATCTATAGGCTTGATTTTTGTGTATTTGTTCTTAGGTTTTTGGGTTTGGGGGGATGGGTTTCAGATTCTACATATAAGAGAGGTCATATGATAATTGTCTTTCCCTGTCTGACTTATTTCACTTAACATAATACCCTGAACGTCCATCCATGGTGTTGGGAACGACAGTATTTCATTCTTTTTATGGCTTCATAATACTCCATTGTACGTATACATACGCCACAATTTCTTTATCCATTTATCCATCGATGGACGTTAGGTCGTTCCCATGTCTTGGCCATTGTAAATAATGCTTCAGCGAACACAGGGAATGCACATATCTTTTCAAGTTAGTATTTTCATTTTCTTTGGATAAATGCCCCAAAGTAGAATTGCTGGATGACAGAGTAGTCCTATTTTTAATTATTTAAGGAAACTCCATCCTGTTTTCCACCAGTTTGCATTCCCACCAACAGTGCGCAAGGGTCTCCTTCTCTCCACATTCTCGCCAACATTTGCTATTTCTTGTCTTTCTAGCCATTCTAACAGGTGTGAGGTGATATCTTGTTGTGGTTTGATTTGTATTTCCCTGACAACTAATGATGTTGAGCACCTTTTCATGTACCTGTTGGCCATTTGCTTGTCTTCTTTGGAAAAATGTCTATTCAGATCTGCCCATTTTTAAATCAGATTTTTGTTTGTTTTTTCCTATTGATTTGTATGAGTTCTTTATATATTTTGGGTACTAACACCTTATCAGATGTATGATTTGCAAATATTTTCTCCCATTCAGTAGGTTGCCTTTTCATTTTGTTGATGGTTTCCTTTGCTATGCAGAAGGGCTTAGAATAATGTAATCCCACTTATTTATTTTTGCTTTTGTTTCTTTTGCTTTGGTGTCAGATTCAAAAACCATCACCAAGATCTAGTCAAGGAGCTTACTATGTTTTCTTCTAGGAGTTTTATGGTTTCAGGTAAAGATGATGTTTCTTTTTTTATTTTTTTAAAGATTTTATTTATTTATTTGACAGAGAGAGACACAGCGAGAGAGGGAACACAAACAGGGGGAGTGGGAGAAGGAGAAGAAGGCTTCCCGCTGAGCAGGGAGCCCGATGCAGGGCTCCATCCCAGGACCCTGAGATCATGACCCGAGCCGAAGGCAGATGCTTAACGACTGAACCACCCAGGCACCCTCTTTTTTTATTTTAAACTTTTACTTATTTATTTGAGAGAGAAAGTGTGTGCACAAGTTGGGGGGGGAGGGGCAGAGGGAGCAAATCCCAAGCAGACTACATGCTGAGTGTAGAGCCTGACATGGGGCTCAATCCCAGGACCCTGAGATCATGACCTGAGCCGAAATCAAGAGTCAGATGCTTAACCGACTGAGCCACCAGGTGCCCCAAAATGATATTTCTGACTGAGTGTCTACAGTTCTCTGAACTAATTGATGGCCTGCTGAGTGCTGAGCTCTGTGGGATTTCTCCCCGAGGCCAACTAGGAGAAGGTCCAGAGGAAATCCTGGGCCTCTTCCACATCTGCCTGCAGCCCTTGGAGGCCCCATGGTGCTGGGAGCAGAGTGGGGGTGCTGTGAAAAGAAACCTGGGAGAGTTGGGGAGCTCAGGGCCAGCCAGTGGCCCAGCCCTCCCTTCTTCTCCCTCCTGACTGCCCCCGAGGCTTGAAGCAGGGTGGCCCAACTCCCTGAGCATGAAGAAGCTCAGCTAGACTTGGCTAATTCCAGGAACTCCAGGCCCAGCGTCGGTCAGCGGTCTTGACATGACTCCCTGCTTTCCCAGCCCAATCTGTGTGCGTTCAGTGGTGCATTTGGAGCAAGGCGTGGTTGAAAGGGTACCAAACAGTCACTTTTCTGCACCTTCACTCTTGTGGTCCTGGCCAAGACAGACCAGTTGTCATGACCACAAGGTCTCCTTGCCCACTGGTGTCCCTTGGAGCAGAGGGTCTTCTAGCCCAGGTCTTTGGGCAGTAAGTTTGCGTCACACAGCTGAGGAGCTACACTCTTCCTAAATGTCTCTAAGGATCTCCCACAATAGGCCAAAAGCAGGGAGCAAATACCTCCTACATCTGCAGCCCCTGGGCAAGGAGCTTCCTAGGAGTCAGGGCCAGCAACTAGCCAGAGATGCAGGTGGTGTTCCTGCAGAGCATCCCTTAGCTGCAGGGGCTCTTTGCCATTTAGTCTTCCTTCATGTCACCAGACTCTGGCGGCAGAGTGGCTGGAGGACAAACACAGGAGGGAGGTTGGAGACCTGAGTCCTGGGTCACGGTCTGCCACATCTTAGCTGTGTGGCCTTAGCCACGCTTCAAGCTCTATGCGCTTAATAAATGCTCACAGAGAGCATGACCATGCTGCCATCTGCCCTGACACTGCACTGGCAAGTGCTGGCCCACAGGAGTCTCCAATAAGACGATGAAGGCAAGGAAGCTCTTTGCAAACTGTAAAGCGCCATGCCTGCTAAGTTGTTCTTACAATATGTTCAGGAACTTCCAAAGACCTTCCCTAGCACGGTCCGCTGCCAGCAAAGCGATGTGTGTCCCATGTAGGCAGGTGTGCATATGGGAGTGTGTGCACATACGGGCACACCGGCTCATCTTCCAGAGAGGAGATCCATCACCGGAGTCCTGGGGGATGCAGCCACCTCTTCCTCCTTTCATGTGAGATTCTTGGCTTTCTCATCAGTGGGAGCAGTTTCCTTCCACTAGTGGTGACTCCAAAGAGCTGTGTTTGGGGCCAAGTAAGCATCTGCTCCTGAGGATGCTCCCACCTCACGGCCTTTGGCCCTCTTCTTCTTATGTCTGGAAGCACCTCCTGGCCCCATGTGTGGGGGGTGGTTAAGGAGCCGCTGAGCCTCCCCCAGACCTCCTGTCATGGGGTGGGGGGTGGGGTGCCTGGCTTAATGGGATCCTCCTGACTCTCGACTATGCTCTTCCAGGAACCGGTGTATCCTTTGAGAGTCCAGGAGTTATTTCATGTTGAAACCTTATAGGGCTCCTCCCCAGGATGAACAGTTACTGGGTCAATGGGGTCAGCCTCTGGGTTCAAAAGGCAGAAGATAGGATCCCGGAACAGAGGGCTCTTGGAGGGCAGGATAGTCTTGCCTCAGACTTGCCTGAGCATGAACCCATGAAAGAGAGGTGGCCGAGGTCTGGAGGTCCTTTGCCACGGGGCCTGTTCTCACAGGTGGTAAACACCTGCTGGAGATTTCCGTTCTCAAATGTAACAGAGATGTGTACACATGAAACTTTAGGTCCTTGCTCCCCAAACCCATCCTGGGAGTTCCAGGCGCTAAGAAAAAACCACTGCTCAGATGTGAAGGGGGAGAGGTTCCGGAGAAGATTTTCAGAAAATCCACATTTTCCCACAGGTTAACAGTGAAGCAGGGAGCAGGGCGTGGAGACAGAGTTGGGTGCGGGGCTGCCACAGTGATCTGTTGAGACGGCAGATGTCATGGAGCTCAAGCTCGTGGCAAGGTGCCAGGTGCCCAAGTATATGTTGGGTCCTGGTGCCCGATAGTGCCAGGAGCCTCCTTGGGCCTGACCCTCCCATGAGCCTGGGATGCAGACTTGGAGCCTGGAGCCCATCAGGGCAGGATGCCTCTTTCACCGAAATTGTGAGCTCCCTGGAGAGAGCAGCACCATCTTGAAAGACCCACAAGCCACAGCCTGGAGTCTGAGATATTTAGGATCTTTTCTAGTTGGGTTGCCGTTATCCAGCTACTTTAGAAAACTTGTGCCAAATCACCCATGTTTCTTACTACTCCCCTGAACGATGCAGGCTCCCAGTTTCCACCTCTTAAAGGTGACAAGGGACACTAACCACTATTAACCAGATCTCTGATGAACTCTGCACATCCAAGATGGGCATCAAAATTTTCGTGGGTTTAGGGGTTTTTTTTACATTTAAAAAATTCAGGTGATGGAAGATGCCCAACTCCTGACATCAGGCTGTTTCCAATTCCTGTCGTGCCTTGTCTAACTGACTAGACACCCACCAGCCCCTGTCCTTCAACTCGCAAACTGGGGTTCCCTCCTGAGTAGGCACTGCGGGTCTCAGGGTGCCAGGAATGGAATCGTGGGGTAGCTCCTCCCCGCCCTGAAGGACTCCCCAGCAGGGGCCCACCCACCACAGCCGCCTCCAAACAGAACAGGCTTGCTCTTTGCCCAGATGTCAGGGCTTCTGAGTGTTGGGGTGGCTGTGCTCTCCACACACCACACAAAGCCACGTGCCAGAGAAAGAAAGCAGGACCAGCCCAGGGTGGGACCCCCTGCTCCTGGCCAGAGAGGGAGCGGAGCCCAGGAGGAGACAGGGATTGGCACTCCTCCTGCCCAAGTCCCACCTTTGGTGACTCAGGCCCAGCAGCTCTCTGCTCTCAGTGACTCCAGCTGCTGAGTAAGCAGCTGCCTCTGCCCGCACCCCGCCCCCAACCTCCTGCGCAGAGAATTCCCCACGCCTGGGGCCCTGATTGCCCCGTCCTGGGCAGCCCTTGCTGAGAGAGGACCTGGGCTCTCCAGAACCCCCAGAAGTGGAGCAGAGCTGCCCCATTGTGAAGCCCCCTCTGCACCACCCCGGCCACCCTGTGACTGGCCAGCTATGCCCAGTCCTGACTGAAATCCCAGGAAGGTGAAAGAGAACATGCCTACTGCACCAGGGCCCGCAAATGAGCACTGAGGGGGGGAGTAGTCGGTACAAGGGAAGTGGCAAATGGTATTTGTCCTCAAGGCATTTTCAATGCAAGTCCTTTCTCAGGAAGGGCTTCGCCCGGCCCGGGAGGCACGGGGACCCCATGAAGTTGTGTGTGTGCACACAGTCTCGTGAGAAGGGCGTTGGGGA
Source organism: Leptonychotes weddellii (assembly GCF_054177405.1). Taxonomy (NCBI): domain Eukaryota; kingdom Metazoa; phylum Chordata; class Mammalia; order Carnivora; family Phocidae; genus Leptonychotes; species Leptonychotes weddellii. The sequence goes on from NC_138374.1 coordinate 112,737,537, forward strand.
GTACATTGCTGCAGGTGGTCCTGTTGGGCACTGTGCTGGGTGTGGGACTCGTAGGGAAGAGCAGGGTGTGTCCTGCAGGAGAGCCGGTTTGGCCAGCCCCACCTTGCTGGCAGAAGCTTGGTTTCAAAATGGACTAATAGCTGGGGACACAGACACTCTTTTCATCTCGGTCTGCCCAGCACATGCCTGGCTCCTTCTGTCTGGTCAGCCAGAGCTGGAATAGAACTCTCTAGGTTCAGCCAACCCGCTAATAAAGCCCAGGTCAAGGGGTAAAGGGAAGAATCCTGGACCCCTATAGCCTGAAGCCACGCTGGGCCACCTTCACAGACTGGCTTGCCTCATCTGGAACCCCTCTGCCTTCCTGACAGCTCTTTTCATTGACAAGGATCCCCTGTGGCCCATGGAGGCTGTGGGAACCCCAGTGCCAACCAACAGCCCAGATTTCCATCCCGGGCACACATTCCCATGGCAAGTCAAGGCACTCCTTTGGGCAATTGCGGTGAGGCCAGCCCTGTTCTAGGCACAGTAAAGGGCATCTTTGCCCTGGAGAGCTTGGGGAAAATGACAGAAACCATTAGCAACTAAAGAACACATAAGGTCACGGCCAGCGGGGGTGTGCAGATGAAGAAGCCCAGCTCTGGACACGACAGAGATCCGGAGAGGGGGCCTTGGGTGGGTCAGAGCAGGCCTTGTGCAGATGACTGGGGAAGAGGCCTTGGAGAAACACAGGACTTGGGAGGAGGGGCAAGGAAAGCTATGCAGGATGGAGAAGAGGTTGGGCAGAAGCAGGTTGTGGCTGATGTCACCAGATAGCATAAAGGGGTGTGTTGGGGAGGCAAGAGGTGACCAGACAGGCAAGGGGGCCAGGCTGGTGAGTTCTTCTTGCAATAAGCAGAGAGACACTGTGGGTTTGTCAAGCAAGGAAAGCTTTGTCTGAGGAAGGTCAGGTGGATGGCACCACCAGGAAGGCACCAGGACCCCAAGGGCTGGGTTAGAGGTTGGCAGGAGGCACTGGAATTGTCCAGCAGCGAGCTGAGGCTCACCGGGGCCACAGTCTGGGGAGTGGGAATGGGAAAGGAGGAGTCAGAAAGGATTCTCAGTTGGAAGGACAGAAGGATGCCATCTCATCCTGAATGGTTGGTCACTGTCATGTCCGATGAACTTGGGCCGACAGGAGCTCTTCCAGTTTGGGGGTCTCTTCAGACTGAATGGGACTCTCAAGGGGAAACTGACTATATTCAGTTCTTTGAGGCCCTTCTTCTTGGGCTGTGTTAGTCTAGTCACCCTCCAGGACTCAGTTTCCTTGCCTGCAAAACGAGGAGGTTGACCTCTGAGCACTTCCTGACGTGAGGAGGAACAGGAAGAGGGGCTGGGAGCATTCAGCAGGACATAAAATGGCACAATTTTCCAAGAAGGAAGGGGAGGAGGGGAGAAAGGTGGATGAATTATAAGACCTAAGTCATTAGCAGAAAGGGAAACAGAGCAGGGCCTGGTTAGGAGAGGCTCTTTGCTAAGGGCAGCCCTCTCTGGCCTACTCCAGCTCTCTCTGGCCTACTCCTGGTTGAGGGTCATCTCTGCCCCCAGAAAGTCGAGTTTCTAGCCTCTGGTATGTTCTGATGCACGGCCCATACCACACAAGGCTGGAGTTTCCCAAGGAAGCGTGAGATAACCAGACGAGGGCTGTGTGTCTGTGTCTCACTGTCCTTTGTATTCAAAGCAGAAGACGCTGCCAGCAGATCACTATCTGGGTGTGGGGGTGTGCCTGGGAGACCCGACATTGGCAGTGAAGCTCTCCCACCTGCTGTGGGCACCTGGGTGCACACTACCCACGTATTCCGCTCCAGCTGCAGCTGCTTGCTCAGGACCTGGAATGTGTGGGGGCATTCTTGCTAGTCACAATGACAGCAAGGCATGCTGGCATTTAGGACCTGCGGGCCAGAGGCAACTAAACATCCTGCAGTGCTTGGGGCAACCTACACAATGAAGAATTGTCCTGCCCCAAATGCCGACGGCACCCATGTAAAGAAACACCGCGTCATTCCATTCCGTCATAAAGCCTTACAGGCAGACCACACTCCTCTGGTTTTCTGAAACCTAGTGAGGCCTGTTCTGTGGCCAGTGGGTGAGACTAGCATGAGGCTCTGAATACTAGTGTATTCCCCTTTCCTGGACTGGCCTACCTTCCTGGGTTCGTCCCCCTCAAGTGCCAACCTGGTGGCCCCTTTAGGCATGACTTGGGTGATGTACAACCCTCAGCCAGGTCCTAGAGGCCCCCAGTCTGCCTCCGGTCTGAGCATCAGAGGGATACAGATGTCCCTACTAAACAAACATTTATGTCATGCACTGTCCTAAGCACTTTACAAACATTCATTCACTGAATTCTCCCCACACTGGGTACAATTATAATCCCAGTTTTACAAATTGAAAAAAAAAAAGAACTGAGGTGTGCTGTGTTCAAGCAAGTTTGCCAAGGCCCCCCATCGGGCAGTTGACATGGCCAGGGCTCGGCCTAGGCAGTGTGGCTCCAGAGTCCATGTTCTTGACCACTGAGTCTCCCTCTGCCCAGGGAGCTGGAGGAATGTACCTGGAGTCCCAAGATTTCAGCCTGATGGACAGCAAAGGGGAAAGGTCACAGGGAAGGCCGGTGACAACCTGCTTTGTCTGAGCCTTGGAGGGAAACCCAGACCCCCTGTGATACTAGGACAGGAAAGGGCCTGGCAAAGAGGAAGCTTGGCGCTCCCACTTGTCAAAGTAACAGCAAAGAGTCATGATGACGGGAGTCACCCGCGGCTGTCCTCAGCCACCAGCAGCCATAACACAAGGAGCTGGGGTGGGGCTGCCGGGAATGGGTGACGCCACCGGGATGTGGCTGATGGGGGGGGGGGTAGGAAATGCAGTCCCACAGGGTCAGCCCTGCCTTCTCCACCACGCCTGGTCCCCCGAGGGCACAGCCAGCACCCTTCCCCTAGGCAGCCCACCCTCGCCGAGATTTGGCAGGGCTGCCCATTGTTCCTTTCCCAGCACAGGAGAGCAAAGCCCAAAGCCTCTGTCAGGCTTAATCAGCATGATCACATTTTTGCTGGGTTTGGTCCAGGATGAGCGTTTGGACTCCTCATCAGGTGCCTGAGCTGACGTCCGGGATTGTCATTTACTGAGAACAAGAGAGTTCCTTGTTGCATTTCCATTTAAGGCTTAGCCTGCCACATGGGGAGTGCTCAGCTGGCCCTTCGAAGTGCTGTCGTCACCTTCCCTGCCCTGGGAGGCTGGAGGGGTGAGGGGTGTGGCCACTGGCCTAAAGCAGGGGTGGCCTAATTGCATATTTTGTGCAAAGTGCACATTCCAGATTCCCTCTGCCTCCTATTGCTCATTTATGCCTCCCCAGACACCCACACACCTGTTCCCTTTGGGTTAGGTTGGTTTGACCCAGTTTGGGGAAGAAAATTATGCCCACCTGAGTGCCCAGCTGAGCATGTGGGTGGAGGAGATGAGAGCACCATTGTCAAGGTTAACAGTTTGTGGCTTCTGACTTTTGGATGCCACTTCTGACTGGAATCTTGACCCAAGGTGGCTTCCTGCTAAGATGAAAGGGAACTGGCCAAGAGAAGGCCCCTCCCCAGACTTGTGTGGCTAGATCTGGTGTAGAGGAGAATAGCCCAGTTGTCTAACCACCTCCCCTACACACACACACACACACACACACACACACACACACACACACACACAAACACTCATGGGGTGGGGCGGGCAGGCTCTGGGCTGCTAGGCTTGGCCCTGGCTCATCCCAGCAAAGGTGAGATCCAAGTCAGCCCCTGTGTGGAGACACTTTATCTCCACAGGCTCAGTGTTACCCTCTAGTCTGAGGACAAGTCAGAGCAAGCAGACCTACCACCAGACTGTGAGCTTCTGGGAAAGTCCCCCTTCAACAGATCTGTTCCGAGCTCATTCCCACCAAATCTCCAGCTTTGTAGGCTCTTAACCAGGGAGGCTGCATCCCCAGGTGAGCTCACACGGAGCCCCGGCGGGGGGCACCTCATTACGGTATGTTTTCTTGTCGGACTGAGCCTCTGCCCAACCTGTCCCTCCTGCAAGCCTGACAAAAAGCCCAGGAGGCTCCCCTTGCACCCCACCCTAAGCCCCTGGGCCTGCCTTCATGTGTGTCGGTGCTCAAAGAAGGCCCAGGAGCAGAAGTATTTTCTCCCTTTGGCCTGTGAGGGGTTCCCCCAGAGGGCGATGTTATCATTTGCTTCTTACCCTGGCAGAGGGGAGGCAACATGAGGAGTTCAGCAGAGAAATAACAGTGGAAAACAGTCCTGGCCAGAAAAGGAGACATCTTGCCCACGCTGAGTACAAGTGGCCAAGGAAGGCTGGCTGTGTTGGAAGCTGCCGGTGTCTGAGAATTTCACGGGGCGACAGGGCAAAGACTTGGGGACATGGGCACAGGTCCAGCGTCACCCTTCCCTCCTGAGTTGGAGGTTCCCTGACTTCTCTGGGCCTCCGACTCCCCACCCGGCCAAGGCCATTCACGTAGGACTGGATGAGTGGCTACCCCCCCCCACCACCACAGTAAGAAACGTGTTCTCCATCGCAGCCCAGCCCACAACACAACATGTGTCTCAACAGCCAACCTTGCACTCTGACGGCTTACGTTCCAGCCTCTACCATGCTGTCCTATTTTTTTAAACGAGAGTCACAAATCAGCTCAATGGATTTCATAATCCAAATTGGGTCACAACCTGCAGTTTGAAAAAGATAATATATCAGATGATGGCTAAGATGCCTTCCACTCCGAACATTCTGGGATTCCATGAACTAGTTATTACAGAGGCCGGGGGAGGTCAGGGTCTCTTGGCCAGCTGGATCCAGAATCCCTGGTCAGGAACCTCCACTGAGCCTTCCTTCCTTCCTCTGCCCAGATCTACAACGGGACCCTCAAGCGGGAGAATGACAACAGGCGCTTCAGTTCCTACAGCCAGATGGACAACTGGAGCCGGCACTACCCACGGGGCCCCTGTCCCACGACCGGCGCAGGCAGTGACATCTGCTTCATGCAGAAGATCAAGGCAAGCCGCAGCGAGCCTGACCTCTACTGTGACCCTCGGGGCACCCTGTGCAAGGGCACGCTGAGCAACAGGGGCCAGAAGACCACCCAGAACCGCTACAGCTTCTACAGCACCTGCAGCGGCCAGAAGGCGGTCAAGAAGTGCCCTGTGCGCCCGCCCTCCTGCACCTCCAAGCAGGACCCCGTGTACGTCCCGCCCATGTCCTGCAACAAGGACCTGTCCTTTGGCCACTCGAGGGCCAGCTCCAAGTAAGTGCCGCCAGGCTGGGCGGGGGGCCAGGGCTGGGGCCAAGGTGGAGGCAGACTGTCAGCGGGGCTGCTCGCTGCGAGGGAGTTGCTGATGATTGGAAGGACCACCTCGGTCCCCAGGGGCTCCTTGTCCCTGCAGGGGGAGCGTTCCTGACCTCGGGCAGTCCTCAGTGTGAAGGGGGAGACAGAACCCAGACATTAACACAAACGCATGGGGTATGTAGGTTCTAAAGGGTCACAGGTGATGAACAGAGGAGGCTAACTAGAGGCCAGTGGAGCTCCAACTGTGTGCCTCCAAACAGTGGCAGCTGCATCACCTGGGAACACTTTCAGGCTGCACCCAGACCTACTGACTCAGAAACTCAGGGAGAGGCTGGGCAACGTGTGTTTTAACAGGCCCTCCAGGGGACCGAGAGTCTGTGATCTTAGGCATGCAAATCTCTATCCATGTTCTGAAAGAGCAAAGGAGTGTGCCCTGATGTGGATGATGGGCAAGGGGGCCGTGTTCCACCTGATAGGACAACAGACAACCAGGACGGTCAGACATCAAAATTGAGGAACTGGATCTAGTGCTGAAGAACAGAGTACATCTCTTGTCCCTCGACACTGAAGGCCCAGTGAGAATGAAGGAGATGAAGTGGGGTGTCCTGTAAAGAGCCACAGGCACAGGGTGGCTTGGGGATGGGACAGTGTCCTAGGGGACATTGGGCCTGCCCTCCAGGACTCAGAGCTCCATAGACCTCCAAACTGTTCCTTATCGCCACCTAATGATCATTTATTCATTGATTTGACAAGCATTTACTAAGCATCTACTATGTTCCTGGATGTATGGTAAGTGGAGGGAACACAGCCAGAAACAGAACAGTGCAGAGCCATCTTAGAGCCACACAATTAACTGATAAACCGTTTTTCCTAGAGCTCCAGGAGCTCTGCAGTCTTCATCTCTAAACCTCATAGCCCCTTCTAGGCAGGTGCTAGAACTCCTGAGGAGGAGACAAGGCACGGAGATGTTAACTCATTTGCCCAAGGCCACACAGCTGATGCAGCATCCTGTGCTCGTCCCCACTCTGTCATACTGTTTCGATAATAAGCTGAACCCCACTGTAAAGCTGGACCTCTCCTAATTACTCAAAGGCCATAAGGTGTATTTAGGATGATTTGGAGAAGGACTAAGAAACCCTCTCCCGTGGAGCAGGGATTGGGGCAGCATCTAGCCCTGGCTCGTTGCCCCAAACCAGAGGCCCTAAGAGGACAAGGTCTAGGCAAGACAGGGAAGGGGATGTATGACAAGCCATTTAGAGATGATGTTTGCATCATGTGCAAGCGCTGAGGAGATTCCTAGTGGGGTGGGGCTGGGTGCCACAGAAGGGGCTGCCCCTGCCCCCAGGAACTCTCCATGTCTGTTGGGAACCAGGACACAGACAGGTGGAAAGGTATCCTTTCGCTGGAATGTTCAGGGAAGCGGGGCTTCATCGAGGCACCTGTGTTGTGACGGGAGGGGACACAGCCACATATGAGAGCCACATGGATGCTCAGTGGACAGAAGAGTCTTGCAGGAGCGGACCTCGTGAGGAGCTGAGGAGTGTGCAAGAGGGCATAGCAGAGCCAAACGATTAGGTTGAAACATAAAATGTTTTGTTTTGTGGCTCAAAAATTTGACTATCAGCATTTCATATGGTCCAACTTAACATGTGCCCTTGGATATTAGTGTAAGCAGTCTGCACTTGAACCCGCAGGATGGAGAAGCCACTGATGGGAACAACACAGTGAACCAGGTGTTAGGACTGCTAGTCTGGTAAAAGGGAGGAAAAATTTGAATAGGGGAGCCTGGAGAAGAGACCCAGTTGTGGGGGTCTCTTGCTGTAGTCCCAGTGAGAGTGATCATGGTCAGAAGGAAGGCAGTGCCCATGAGGTTGGGAAGAAGGAGCAGATGTGAGAATTTTTATGTAAGAAGAATTAGCTGGACTTTGGGAGAGATGGAGGCATTGATGGTTGTATAGAGACAGGAGGGAGGGAGGATGGATGGATGGATGGATGGATGGATGGATGGATGGGTGGATGGATGGGTGGGTGGGTGGATGGGTGGGTGGATGGGTGGATGGATGGATAGACAGGCTGTGGCAGCTTGGGCATACAGGGGGGTTTCTGAGCCCCTGGCCCCGGGGCTCCTAGCCTACCCTGGAACCCACCCCACTGCCCATTGCCCACAGGATCTGCAGCGAGGATATCGAGTGCAGTGGGCTGACCATCCCCAAGGCTGTGCAGTACCTGAGCTCCCAGGATGAGAAGTACCAGGCCATTGGGGCCTATTACATCCAGCATACCTGCTTCCAGGATGAATCGGCCAAACAACAGGTAACTGGCTGCACACCTTCCTCCCCCTGGAGGCCTGGGCAGGGACTGGGCGTGTGTCAGCCTGACCCCATTTAGAGATGGGTGGGGGCATTTGCATTTGCTCCTTCTCGCCCTGCCTGGCGGCCTGGGGCGAGGAGTGTGCTTGGCATTGCCTAAGATCACAGCTGGGCATCTTAACCCTCTAGTTGAGTGGACATTAGTTAGGCGTGTCTCCCCCACTGATCACATGGAAGAAACAGCCATGAGTTCAACAGGAAATCCCCTTTCTCAGATGCCACTAGAGAATGTGACTACTTTCCACCCTTCAATTCCCTTCCCCAGCCCCTTTCCCTCTGTCTGTCTGTCTCGGCCTCTCTGCCTCTCTGTCTCTTGATCCTCTTTCTCACCAGGCATCCATGGTGGGAAACAGGGCTTGTTCATGCCTCCCGAGCTTGGCTGTTGGGAAGGATGCCTATAGGGCTCAGCAGCTCAGCCCTAGGGTGTGATGCCCTAAACAGGTTTCCTAGAGATTCCACGATCCATAAGCATCAAAGTTCCTGCCACAGGAGAAAGAGTTCCTGTGGGAGGGTCTCCCTTACGTCTGTCTTGCTTTAGGATTTTGAAGTGTATTTATATCCATTTCCTCCTCCGGTCCTCACTGCCGTATTCCAGAGGAGCAAAGTGGGGCTCAGAACAGAGGGGTGACTCTCCTGGCGAGGACATGGGGGAGCTAACATCTGAATCCATCTTGGTTCCTGATCTGGTTGCTGTGACTCCACATTGCTTATTTATTTTGGTTGGCTTGAATATTTCAGAACTGGCAGTAGACTTTTGGGTCTGAGAAAAATCACTTTGAGTAGAGACACTAGATCAGCCTCACCTCCCTGACTGGGCAAGGCGGCCCCCCTATCCCAACAGGTCTATCAGCTGGGAGGCATCTGCAAGCTGGTGGACCTCCTCCGGAGCCCCAACCAGAACGTCCAGCAGGCTGCAGCTGGGGCCCTGCGTAACCTGGTGTTCCGGAGCGTCACCAACAAGCTAGAGACGCGGAGGCAGAATGGGATCCGAGAGGCTGTCAGCCTCCTGAGGAGAACTGGGAGCACTGAGATCCAGAAACAACTAACCGGTAGGGAGCGCCAGTCGTGGAGAGCTAGGGGTCCGGGTTGGGCGGGACTGCTGGCTGCAGTCCCAAGATGGGGCGTGGGGCAGCCCCTCCAGGCTGGGTCAAAGCACAACCGTGCAGATTTGACCTCTGGCTAATATCTTGGGAGCCCCCATGGCCCTGGCCTTGGCCAGATTAGTGGTGTCCAGATGGTGCATACCCACAAGGGGTCTAAGTCTTTTTTTTTTTAATTTATTTATTTATTTGAGAGAGACAATGAGAGGGGGGAGGAGCAGAGGGAGAGAGAGAATCTCAGGCAGACTCCCCACTGATCGAAGAGCCCGACTCCAGGCTCAATGTGGGGCTCTATCTCATGAGCCTGAGATCACGACCTGAGCTGAAACCAAGAGTCAGATGCTGAAGCGACTGAACCACCCAAAGGCCCCTGAGTCAAGGTCTTTTTGAAGATAGAAGGCAAAGAGTAGAAGGCTGGTGTCCAGGCAGGATCCATATTCACAGGTGGGATCCACAGGTGAAAGGGAGGAAGGGAGGTCGATGAGAGCAGGGACTAACAGGTCTTAAGCACCTTCCTGTGCCCGAACAGTATGCTAAGCACTCGGGCCGGGGACACAAGAGACAGAAGGAACTATGAAACCTTCAGCCTGGACTGGGAAGATGAGACCATGCACAGAGTAACCATGATCAGTATTTCCGGAATGACTTTCAGGTGGAAAATAGAGAACATTAGAAGACTCTGAGTGCTAACCTTTATATTAAAACCCACAGATCAATCAAATGTTTCTTGATCGCCTTCCATATTCATAATTTTGGCCTAGATAAAGAACCCTAGATGCTCCCCGCCCTCAAAGAACCTGCAGTCTCGTTGAGACACTGGGAAGCGGGCTCAGGAAACAATCAGACACTAGACCGAATAACCCAGGCCTACTTGGAAAGTGACATTCCCGTAGGGCTCGTTTGCCAGAGCAGGCTGGGGGTGACACGCCATCGCCTGGGGTCTTCCTGAGCCTGGCATGTGTTGGGTTGACGGTCCCCAACATCCAGGGCTGCTCTGGAACCTGTCCTCCACTGATGAGCTGAAGGAGGAGCTCATCGCGGACGCCCTGCCTGTGCTGGCCGACTGGGTCATCATTCCCTTCTCCGGCTGGTGTGATGGCAACAGCAACGTGACCCGGGAAATGGTGGACCCTGAAGTCTTCTTCAATGCCACAGGCTGCTTGAGGTGAGAGAAGAGCCCGCCCGTGGGGTCTTTTGGCCCCAGCCCTGGGCCTTTGCCCAGGCAGCCCCATCTCGGGCAGGACTCAGCCAGGGCACGGAACATAAAATGCAGTCTGGCTGGCACCGGCCTTCATGGGTAGACTCCAAGAAATGGGGCCCCGGCGCTCCTGACGTCCCCAGATCCAGATAAGGATCAGGACTCCATGACCTCCTTTAAGGGACCACAGCAGACTTAGTTAGAAATCTGAGTGGAAATGCCAGATCTGAATATCCAAACTGGTTCAACCATTTCCCTCTCCTCCATTTCCCAAAAATGCATTTCTTGGACTATCTTGAAGCGTGTTCTTTTGGACAAAAATTTGCTGATGGGCTCCTAATGAGTCATTTCCCAGCTATGATGCTAACACCAATTGCCATATTCATTGGCATGAAGATGGCAGAGCTCTGCCCAAAGTCTCCCGAGTCCTACCCCAGCATGAAGCAAGGCCCCTGGGGGCTCTTGGAGGAGGGACGTGGGCATGCTCATTCTAGGAGACAGGCTGCAAGCTGGGTTGTGGGTGCTGGTATGGAGGTGTAGCAGTGGAATGGACCCTTTAGGGTCACGCCTTGCTCTGATGGGGTTTGTCTTCCCCAATTCCTGGGAGCCCCAGAGTGAGGGGTGCAGGTGGTGTGAGCTTCTGTCTCAGCTTGTGCTCCTCCCTTTCAGCCTCCATCAGTGGCCCCCAGTGAGCAAAGCCAGGGTGTTAAGGACTTGATAGGGCTGCAGGACTGTTGGGGACAACAGCGGCCACACTCGGCCTACACCAGGCAAATAGGCCCGGGATGCTTGGGAAGGAGCCCGCTGCTGAGGCAGAACACAGCTTCCACGGGGAGGGGGCATCTGGCTCCCAGCCGAGCACCTGTCAGCTCTTTTCTCAGATCCAGCCCCTGGCCCCAGCACCCCAAAGAGCTTCTCCTGTCCCACAGAAAAAAACTGGGCAGGCGAAGCTTCCAGCCCCCGTTCAACAGGTGCCCCCTAGTGGTAAGGCGTGTGTCTTGGCCTGCTAGCTGCACTGGAGGCCTTGACCGTCATAAAAGTTACAGGTGGGCAGCAAGAGGGGTGGAAAGAGCCGCGTTCAAATGAGAGCCCATCCAACCTCAGCCAGAATGGGGCGGAATTGGCTGAATGGTCTTTTCCTTCCTTCTTCCTCATTTCTTTTGCCCTGCTCTCGTCCTATCAAACCTCCAACCGCATCCCCCATCCCCTCCGCCCCCTCTTCCCCCACCTGCTCTCTCCCCTGCGTGCCCCCCAACCACTCTCTTCTCCACCCCCACCCCTCCTCCCCTGCCTCCTCACCCCGTCTCTGTTTTCTCCCTCAGGAACCTGAGCTCTGCCGATGCAGGCCGCCAGACCATGCGAAACTACACGGGGCTCATTGATTCCCTTATGGCCTATGTCCAGAACTGCGTGGCCGCCAGCCGCTGTGATGACAAGGTGAGCACACCCAGGCGGCACCCCACCCCGGCCCTGGACCCCAGTCCTCTTCTCTGTCCAGTGCTCCAAGGCCCAGGGCCTCCCCAGAATCAGTGAGGGCAGCTCCTTGGACTCTAGGTCCTGACATTTTCCTCTCCCAGGCTCCACGAGGCAGGTCTGCACTCGAGGGGCCTTTAAGGCATGGTCCAGTGACAGGACAGACGCCCAGAGACTGGCCAGTGAAGGGGACAGCTGTCTGCAGAGTGCTCTGCTTGCCGGGGACAGTGGTTACAGAGGCAGGTCCCCTGTCCCTCACTCAGAGGCTGTGTGAATGCGGACACTTCCATGATTTCTCTGTTCCTCAGTTTGTACTTTGCTCCAACAGAAATGATCATAATCCTAATCTGCCTCCTGGGTTAGTTTAAGGGCTCAATTAGTTCATAAGCAAGACACGAAGCAGGCCTGGTACCGAGTGAGCTCTCCGTGAGCAGTCACTGTCGCAGGTGCCAAGCCCCGCCTGCGGCCCTGAGGAGCCACACTGATGCCCCCGGGCATCCTCCCTGCACCGAGGCTCCTTCTACTGCACTGGCTTCCCACTGCGTCCCAATGAGGCCACTGGCCAAGCCGCCTCCTGTCCCCTCTGGGCTTTAGGACTCACTAGCACACACAGACAGAAAGGAAAAATCACGGAGGGCAGAGAAACTGAAGGCTGAGATGTTTCCATCACGGCAGGACAGCAATTCGGGAGAATAGTGAGTTCCCACTGTCCCCAGGTGACCAGGGGACTGTCTGGGCACCACAGGTACTGGGTCCTGCACACAGTTTCCCGTGGAGAGATTTTGTCTCCCCCTCCTCCACTGGATGTGACAACAGGGCCTCAGGAGAGAGACGGTGACTTCAGTCCCATTTTACAACTGAGAAAACCGGGGCCCCGAAGGCAAAGTAAGCCACTCAAGGTCACGCAGCTAGGAACTGAGAGAACTGGATTCCAGCGCAGGCTCCGGGAGGCGTGACTGGGAGAGCGCGTTCATCTGTCCTGGAGCCGCGGAGGGGCCCGCCTCTTCCTCAGGAGCTAGGGCAGGGAGGGGGCCCGGGGCGCCGTCAGGGCGGGGCCCGGGCTCAGGTGCCACGCTTCCCTTTGGCCCCCAGTCCGTGGAGAACTGCATGTGTATCCTGCACAACCTGTCCTACCGCCTGGACACCGAGGTGCCCACCCGCTACCGCCAGCTGGAGTACGGCGCGCGCAACGCCTACACCGAGAAGTCCTCCACGGGCTGCTTCAGCAACAAGAGCGACAAGATGATGGTGAGCACCGACCCAGAGCCCGGGCCTGATCCCCCCCAGGCAGCCCGCTGGGCTCAGCGGCCTGGCTCACCCTTTCCCCTCTGTCCCCCCCCCGCCCCCCCCCACCCCCCGCCGCCACCACCCTGAAGCCTGAACCAGCCCGAGGGGCTAAGCCCAGGCCAAAGCCCCGGCCTCAGGCCGGTGCTGCACCCTGGGAGCTGAGTCCAGGGCATTCTGTCTTGCATACAGAGGGGATCTGTGTTCTTCAGACCACCCAGAGGTCAAAAGCTCCAGCCCTCCGTTGGCAGAGCTTGTCCTCTCTAACTACGTGATTGATAAACTCGGCCCTATCTTCTCCATTACCCTGGAAGGTCTGGGGGTAGCCAGGACTCTAAGCCCTCTCTGGCCTGGTTCCCACCAGCTCCCAAGCCTCCCAGGTCCCCCCAGAAGCAGGAGGGTGCTGTGGAGGGAGGGCCGGGCCTCCCACGCTGGGTAAAATGCCCGTTGGCCCAGGGTGGGTCAAGCTCAGAGTCTGACTCTGGGAGGGGACACATCATGGTGTGAGACCCAAAAGCCGCTGGAAGGTTTAGGCAGAGGCTGGCCTTCAGCACACTTCCCGGGATCCCGAGATTGTTCTCTGCCTCCCTCAGAGACCATGGAGGAGGACCATGGCCCCTGTCCTCACTCAATTCTGCAGAGCTGCCATAGTGAGGAAAGGGGCACCGGGGCAGGTGCTTCCCAGGCCCCTCCCATCAGGAACCAGGACCCTGGAGTTGGGGGGCACGCAGAAGGCTTGGGTTCGGTCCCTTCCCAAGGCTTCCTGCTGACCTGCCCTTTGTCCTCAGAACAACAACTACGACTGCCCCCTTCCGGAGGAAGAGACCAACCCCAAGGGCAGCGGCTGGCTGTACCATTCAGATGCCATCCGCACCTACCTGAACCTCATGAGCAAGAGCAAGAAAGACGCCACCTTGGAGGCCTGCGCTGGTGCCCTGCAGAACCTGACCGCCAGCAAGGGGCTGGTGAGGAGTGGCCTCCTCCCCTGTGCCCACCCCCGTCCCCACCCCCATTTCTTCAACTTGAAGCCAGGCTCTGTTCCCTTCGCTGTTCTCCCACGAGTGTGTCCACAGTCTGAGTCCTAGCAAACACCTATGGCCTGCGGAGCTCGGTTCTACAGACATGACTAGAGGCAGTTTCCTATGCGATATGGGGGAGCAGTGAGGGGAGAGAACTAGCCCAGCCCTCTGGGAACTCCCAGGCGGCGGCTAGGCAAACCCACTCCTGCTGGATTCTGTCTGTGCCCACAGAGTCCCCTTTGCCTCGTGATTCTTGGCCCCATGCTGGCCCTGTCTGGGGTGGGGGACAGAGATGAAGGGTATGTTTGTGGCAGGAGGAGTCTCCTGCATGTTGAACTGACGGAGGGAAAAATAGAGGGTTTGGAGCGTGGACAGATCTAGAGGAAGATGTGGCAGAATCAGTAGAGATTTTGAGGCCAAATATAGTTTGGGGGACATGATGGAATGGCATTGAGCCATCGGAGGCCTGTTGCAATCAACGAGCATTTAGATGCGGAGGCAGCCAACAATCCCTCATCTTTACTTGGGACAAAAGAGAATCAGCTGGAAGCAGGACCAGGGTGAATTGAGGTAAGGAAGGAACTTTCTTGACCATGAGAGGATGAGGCTGGGGGTCTTCAAGAACTCCAGACCAGCCTGGGACCAGATTACAGCTCGGATGGCTTTGTTGCTAGAGCTGGCCTACTGTGTCTCCTTGTGGGCACGGACCCTCTCTTACCCATCTTTGTCCTGGGCAAGTACCCAACAAATATGTGTTGAGTACTCCGGAGGTAGAGAAGTTGGAAGGTGGTCAATGCCTCTTGCATCGACAAATATCGCTGACTGTGTGGTTTCATGTGAGCAGACTGCGGGGACGTGTAAGGAAGGCCGAGCTGAGACCAATAGCTGAGCAGCAGCATCTGACCATTTTGTTAGACCAGGAGTCGATTCAGGGCCCCCATGAGCGAGGGGTCTGAGACTTCCCTCTCATCACCCATCTGGGCTCCAGGCTGATCCGGGAGTAGAGATCAAGGTCAAGAGAGTTGGGGGTGTATTTTCGCCTGGGTGCTTGGTTCGTTGCTGGCGCATGAGCAAATTTGTGTCGCTCTTCGTCCGTGCTTCCAACATGAAAGAGAAACGGTATTTGGGATTCTTCGTTTGGGATTACCTGGCCCGCTTCCACCACGGTGCCTGGGAAGCCACAGGCTAGGTCCTCACTGGGCCTTCTTTCTCAGATGTCCAGCGGCATGAGCCAGTTGATCGGGCTCAAGGAAAAGGGCTTGCCACAAATTGCTCGCCTCCTGCAATCTGGCAACTCTGATGTGGTGCGGTCCGGAGCCTCCCTCCTGAGCAACATGTCCCGCCACCCAGTGCTGCACCGAGCCATGGGTAAGCGCCCTCCGCAGCGTCAGACCACCCCTCTGCCCCGGGCCTCCAGCTAGGACTTGGCAGACCCCCCACTTTCCAGAGCCTGCTGGAAGGTCCCCCTCTAAACTTTCCCTAGGGTGAGCATTCCAAGAGGGGAAGCTGGCCCAAGAGAAGCTTGGGGGTAGGAAGGGGCAGGTCCCCTGGAGGTGGGGGGCAGGTGTGCAGAGGTCCCATCTGGGTCCCAAGCCCTGGGTTGGAGCTAGAATGGAGCCTTGAGGGGTCACCTGTCTAGGAACCTGGTTGAGGGCAGTCCGGGACTATGGCCCCAGAGGGAGCCCCTCAGCCCCTCTCTCCCTCGGTCATCTGAGCCCGTGCCCTCCACTCCTTTCTCTCACAGGGAACCAAGTGTTCCCAGAGGTGACCAGGCTCCTCACCAGTCACACTGGGAATACCAGCAACTCGGAAGACATCCTGTCCTCGGCCTGCTACACTGTGAGGAACCTGATGGCC
The DNA here is from genome assembly GCF_054177405.1 of Leptonychotes weddellii. NCBI lineage: Eukaryota > Metazoa > Chordata > Mammalia > Carnivora > Phocidae > Leptonychotes > Leptonychotes weddellii. The sequence continues at coordinate 112,753,187 of NC_138374.1, forward strand.
TCCCAGCCTCAGATGGCCAAGCAGTACTTCACCAGCAGCATGGTCAACAACGTCATCAACCTGTACCGCAGCAGGTGGGCGGGGAAGCGGGCGGTCTCCTCCCCACCTCACCCCCACACCGCCTCACCCCTGCCCCATGCTAAGCACAACTCCCTGCGAAGTCTCAGAGGTGCGGCGGGAGCAGTACCCGGTACAGAGAGGAGAGCCAGGGCAGGAGAGGCTTGGATGCAGAGAAGTTCCCGAAGCCAAGAGCACTGTAGGGATGAATCCAGCAGCCAGGCCCTCGGGCTACACAAACAGGGCAGAGGTGGTGCATTCTCCGCTGTGGGTCACCAGGGGACACTGGGTCCTTAGAGGGTCAGCAGGAGGCATGGAGCAGCAGACCCCACTGTGCGGGAACTTTATTCTGCTCCATGGGGCTTTCTCCTCCCAGAACAAGGGCTGGGCAACCTTCCCCCTCACAGCCCCCAAGGAGAATCCTAGGACACTTCTAAGTGGGCAGGGCCGTGGGGTCATACCCACTGAGCAGAGTGACCAGCCCGACGGGGCTCCTCTTTCATGCACCCCTGGGGCCTCCCCACATCTCTAAGACCTGAGGTGAGGGGAGGAGGGAGGAGGGTGCTCATTCTCATGTCTCCCCGAGTCTCACCCCACAAATGAACTTCCTGCCTGCCCAGTGCCTCACCCAAGGCTGCAGAAGCTGCCCGCCTCCTCCTGTCTGACATGTGGTCCAGCAAGGAACTGCAGGGCGTCCTCAGACAGGTAAGGGCCCGCACTGTTGACCCCTACCCATGAGGTTCTCCTGTACTTGCCCTGCACAGAATCAAGTCCGAGTGGGGCAAGGAAAGAGAAGCAGAATGGCCCACCCCACCCCATGGCGGGGACTGAGCCGCACTCCAGACAGAGAGAGTCAGAGCTGAGAGACCAATGTGCGTGACGATGAATGTGATCACACTCTGAGCAAATCTCTCGGCTAGAATTCTGGGGAGGTGCCAAGTGCATGGAGGGCAGAGGGAATCAAGGTAATGTGTGAGAGGCCTGGGGGGATCCTTTAGGAACAAACTGAAAAACGGGGTGGGCAAAAGGCACAGAATTCATTTGAGGGCATGATGTGCTCTGTGGCTTCAGAGGTAGGTTTGGGCTAGATTACAAACCCCTTTAATCTCTGTGAGAGTTTGCCCTTGGCCCCAGGGAGCCATTGAGGGCTTTAGGTAGAGAGTGTCATGATTAAAGCAATACTTGGATACAGGGGCAGGGCCCAGGGAACTGAGAGGTGCTGGGGCGGCTGCATCTGTCAAGTGGTGACCCTGGCTCCTCTCTGTCCTCAGCGCCTCCCAACCTCGTCAAACACAAAGTCCTAGCCCAGGTCTTAGTTTACCAAACCTCTCCACACTGGCCTCTCCCGCTCCTGCGGCCGCCGTTCTTTAGAGATGTTGGCAGTGATGAGGCTGGACCAAGGACAGGATGCGGAGGAGACAGACTGGTCAGACTGACCATGCTCGAGTGCAAGCCTGGAGACGCTGTGGCCACATTAGCAGAAATAGATCGGTTGGGAAGAGGCCAGGTGGGCCTTGTAGGGAGAGGGAGAGCAGTCCCGATTTCAGGAGGTCAAGTCTGAGGGGATTGGATTGGGGTGCGGGTGTGGGACCTGAGGAGAGAGGCCAGGCTGCCACACAGACGGGAACATTGGGCAGGTAGAAGCCCCGAGAGCAGGCAGGACCACCATGGGGCACAGGTGTGTGGGAGAGTCTTGGAGGATAAAGGCGGAAGCATGGAGAAGACCCTCAGCTGGGGGCCAAGGAGAGCAAAGGGCCAGGGAGCCAGAAGACGCTGTGCCAGCTAGCCAGGAGGGGGCTGCAGCCCGTGCGAGAGGACAAAGCACGGGAGCGGGTAGGCAGCGGTCCCCGGGGCTACTGAGGCAGCAGGGAGGATGGAAACCAGGGAGGCCCCTGGATGAGGCGATCCGGAAGTCCCAGACCACCTGCAAGAGCACTGCTGGCAAAGCAAGGGGAGCCCTTGGGGCCCCTGCCGTGGGCGAGGAGGGACGGGGAGGGGTGGAGAGCGGCAAGGGGAGAACCAGTGTGGTCCAGAAAGGAGGGAGACAAAGGCATCGGTAAAAAGACCCCTGTTTAATGACAGAGGGGACCCAAGCATCTCTGTCGTGAGACGAGAAATGGGCAGAGCAGGGGAAAGTGAAGGGGCGGGAGGATGAGGAAGACCACGGAACAGAGGGGGGCGCAGGGGGTCAGGAGTGACCTGATCGGGTAGGAGAGGAGACTTCCCGCAGCCGCCCAAGGGGAAGAAGGAGGAACAATTCTAACTCCAGCACAGCAGGGAGATAGGAGGGACCATGGCAGTCAAGGTCGACTGGGGAAGGCTGAAGGCCATGGCCAGTGGTGGCCCATGTCCTCTGGTGGACAGTCCAGTGCTCTTTCCCAGCAACACCACAGTGTGGGCAGGCTTGGCCACAGGGCAGCTGCAGGGGAGGCTCCGTGGAAGGGAGGTAGGTGAAGAGACTGGGTGACAACTTCCTCAAGCTGTTCCATGACAACTTCCTCAAGTGGTCCAGAAGGTTCAGCTCACCCGGGAATACTGACACCACACCCCCCCTAAGGCACCCAGAGAGTCCCCTTGTTAACATTGTTCTGTACAGCACCCGTGGGAACCAGCTTCGCCATCCGGTCCCCATTGCTCCCTCTAGTCCTGCTTGACGAGGGCCATGTTTCTGTCCCCAGAGCACCCGCACACGCACTGCCCACTGGGTCCTTACAACCACCGTGAGGCAGACCATGGGGCTTGTGTCCACCCTGAAGAACAGGACTTTGCCTTGATGCAGTGAGTCATGGCAAGAGCAGGGCTGGGACCCAGGAATTCTCACTCCTGGGCTCTTTCCACCAAATCCAGCCAAGCTCAACAGGAGCAAGCAAGCAAATCTGTGGTGGAAAAACCAACATCATGTGATTCATGCCCAGACCAAGCAGGCCTTGGGCTGTGAACCACCTGGTGTCTGGAGCCCTCATGTTCCCACAGGCCAGTGAGAGCTGACAGATTCTCAGAGCTCTTAGCCGGCACCAGGCGCCCCTTCTGAAGGGCCTCTAGGGCCCACCTGCTGTCCTCATTCACTCCAAAGCATTTATTGAGCACCTGCGGTATGCTGGGAGAAATAACAGAAACAAGATTCTGTCACTCCTCAGCAGGAGCTCAGGGGCTAGTGGGGCTGCAGGTGGGAGAGCAGACAGGTAAACAGAGCCTACAGCGTGGCAGCTCCTCAGTACCAGCACCAGGCGCCTCTCTGGTATGTGAGAAACGCTGGACGTGTCCTCGCTGCCAAGAGCTCTTGTCAAGATTTGGGGAAAAAAAAAAAACAGGGACAGTCAGAAGGAAGAAAAACAAACAGCTTTTCTAATCTGACTTTGGTTATTGTTCTGTTTAAAGAGTAATGACTACGAGCTTAAATCCTTATGCCTTAATTCAGATTTCTGCAGATCCACATAGGAAATTCAGAAGTGCTGGTGGAAGCCCAGACACGCTTTACTAACCTGGGCATATCCACGGCCTTATGTTTTGTTGCGCATTTAATCATGCCAGGTTTAGCCCTGACACA
>NC_138374.1:112756890-112815840 GCF_054177405.1 Leptonychotes weddellii
CAAGCCCAAGGCCACTCTGGGAGGGCAGGGTCTGGTTCAAGCCCAAGGCCACTCTGGGAGGGCAGGGTCTGGTTCAAGCCCAAGGCCACTCTGGGAGGGCAGGGTCTGGTTCAAGCCCAAGGCCACTCTGGGAGGGCAGGGTCTGGTTCAAGCCCAAGGCCACTCTGGGAAGCCAGTGTCTGGCCCTGTGGGAAGTCCCACACTGTTTCGTCCTAGAGTATTTCACGCAGCTGCTGTTTCTTCCCCCTGCAGCACGGCTTGGATAGGAACATGCTGGGAACCTTAGCCGGGCCCAACAGCCTCAGGAACTTCACCTCCCGATTCTAAGAAGGGGCTGCCCAAGCAAGTACAGATTGCAGGTAAGAATCGGCCCCCCCAGGGCAGAGGCACGTCCAGGACCCCTGCAGCTGCCTCAGCTGGTCTCAGAGGGAGAGGCCAGGCCTGTGTTCCGCAGGGCACAGAAGCATCCTTCAACCTGGCAGATGGCCTGGCCGTGGCCGACGCAAGGCCTGTGAGGACAGCCATATAGGCTACTTGGCCACAGGACATTAGGGATGGGCAGTGTCCTGGCCAGAGGTCTGGGCAGAACTTCCAGGTACAGCTGTGTAGGTTATGCACTGCACAACCTAGGTGGTGCCGTTCACATGGACTATGGTATGAATGCCCCCCCCCGCCCCCGCAGTGATACAATATGTCATTCTGGGTTTGCACACCTACAGCTCACTGTCTTATCCTTTTTATAATTCACTTTCCAGTCTGCACATGCCTAATGTGGCTAAGCTTATTTCTAGCTGATGATTCCAGGGACCGAAAACTCAGAACCAGTATCTATGACAAAGGCCTGCAAGCCTTAGCTTCCAGTAGAATCACCTGGGCTGCTTCCTAAAACACACACTCCTGGCCTCAACCCCAGCAGATCTGACTCCGGAGCACTGGAGTGGAAAGTGCATTATTAAACAAGCATCCCAAGTGTTTCTGAGGCAGGTGACATCATTAACCTTCCCTAGCGGGTCACCAGAGGTGGCCCTGCTGTGGAGCCATCTGCAAAGAGCCAGGGGTGAGGACAGGGTCTCCTGAGCTGAAGGGGGCTCCTTAGCACCCTGGTTATCTGCCGACATGCCAATACCTGAGGAGGGGCCTGGTCGGGGAGAGGCTGAAACTCCAGTCCAGGTGAAGATAGATAAAACGTCAGACACCTTCTCCCGACAGAAAAGCTTCAACAACATGAGTGTGGACAAAGAGAGAAGACAAAAGTCAATAGCTTCTCAACGAGGGAAGTATGGACCCTCAGCACCGTGCGGGGCACCGTGCTCACCAAACAGGGTGGGCATGGGGGGAGGGACAAAGCTGACAAGCTTCTGGCTCAGCAAGAGTGACCTACAAATGTGTCAGGGGCGACTCGGAATGCCCTCGCCAGCCAGGGGGCACATCTGTGCGGACATGGGTGGAAAGGGGGGGCAGTATTGGCTAGACCTCCTGGTGTGGGGGTGTCTCCCCAGAAATGCTAACCGGATGACCTCTCCTTTTCCAGAAATGATATGATCCAGCTGAGAAGACCTCAGGCCTTGCTGGAGGGGTGATTCTGCCCACCCTGTGCAGTGTTTGGAAAAGTTCAAATGCAACTGAAAGCAAACCTGAAAACTGTGGATGATGGAAATATTTTTAGATTTTTTTTTTCCTTGGGGGAACTGGCAGGCAAGGGGGGTTGGGAAGGGTGGGGGGGGGACTTTTCTTGAGTTAAAGGGGCTTATGTTTCATGTCAATACTTCTTTCGCTGAGAAATGGTATATGTATATGTATAGGGTAAGTGTGTGTGTGAGCGCACGCGCACGCATGCTTGTGCGTGAGTGCCTAAAAGTGTGACCACAAACTGCAAAAAGCTAAGTAAGCTGTTTCTGCAGCTCATGAGGTGGTAAAAAGGACTCTCACTCTCCCACGTTTCCCACACGACCTGTGCTTTTTGTTTAGCGGCCTGTAGTTCCCAAAATATGTCATGCCAGGGCAGGGGACCCGCACCAGGGTCAAGTCCACAAGAAACCTTGCGAGGGAACCATCCCCCGGGCGAGGGTAGGGGGGAGGTGGGAGGGGAGAGTAACTGGGGCTCGGGCCAACCTACCCCCCGTAAGAGGCAGCTTTGCAGGAAGGGAGGCTGGCAGGGCTGCTGAGGTTCAGTGTATCTCATGGGAAACTTTAGTTGTCTGATCATGCCTCCCTTCCCGCAGGGCCACAGGACCTGGGGCTGGACAGGGTTGGGGCTCCAGGGGACGGGCAAGGACAGTCATGCTTGCTTTGCTATCTGAAGTCTGCTCTGGGCTGCAGGAGCCAGAGAGATGGGGCTGGCCATGCTCTTGGGCTGCATACCCGTCAGAGGAGGCTCAGCCTGGAAAGCCCCTGCCTTCAGGGGCTTGTCATCTATTTATTTCAGGAGAAAGAAGGCAAAATGGTGCTCAAAGCCAAAGAGCTGTTTGGGGAATGGCTGTTTGGTCTTCACATTCCCAGTGGTGAGGGGGACAGCTGGGGCCCCGGTGGGACGGTGGCCATTTGGAAATTAACCAGGAGGATACTTCCTTGCTAAGACTCAAGAGAGGGAGGGTTCTGGGTCTCAGGAGACTTGGAAGATGGGAATTTGGATAGAACAGGAAAGGGAGCTGTCACTTCAGGGCACCAACAAGCTCCAGCTCCAGCCCCAGCCGGAGGCCAACCCCACCTTACCCTGAAAACCAGCCATCCTGTCTCCACTCTGTCTTAGGGAAAACCACAGAGGATGTGATATAAGAGGCTTGTCAGGGGCACCAGCCACACCCAAGACCCCAGACTCGTGTGCATTTCAGAGGAGAGGAAGTAGGAGGACCTCAGGAGAGCCTCATGGAAAAGCTCGCTGTAAATAGCCCTTAGTATACACTGTAAGATAGAGCAGAACGTGGGTTCCCAAGGCTTCCTGATGTCTGCCTCTGCCGCCCGCACCAACATTGTTGGTGCCAGCTAGGAATTGGCTCCCTGGTCCACAGGCTTCTCTAGAAGAATAAGAGGAGCTCCTCACTCTTCATTCGTCCTCATCCTCCTCCCAGGCCCCCTGCCCCCCACCCCGCTCTACCCCCCCGTCCAGCCCCACTTCTTACCTCAGCAGTCAGAACAGAAAAGTACCCTTCTGGATGACGGATGTGCCTGTTAAGACATGTGACAGACTGGGGCCAGCCCTGTGATGATGGGCCATTTAATCAGTGTCCCCCACTGCTGTGGGTCCGTGATGCCCTCCCCCCTTGTTGCTCATGATGGAAGGCCTCTTCCTGACTCCCTCTCTCTCAGGGGCCACGTGGGAGCGTGGTCCCACCAGGCTGTCCTGGGTGTAGGTTCCAGGATGACTCCTCTGCCGATCACCAGGGCTCAGAGGAATTCGTTTCTTAAAAAAAATACGTAGGGAGCACCAGGATGTGCCAGGCAGTGTTGTAAGCACACAGGATACATCCGTGAACCAAACAGACCACTGCCCCGTCCTCATGCAGCTTACATTCTCAGAGAAGAAGGAGGAGACACGGGATGCTTGGCTTTGGGGATCCCCCCAGTGTGAGAGGATTGTCCAATCCAGTCAGGACAAGAGAGAAATAGCCCACTACCAGTGAGGCTGTGGCTCTCAGCCCCTCACCCCCAGGGAGGTGCCCCTTCCCTTAGCCCTGCCCTCACTTCCTGCCACTCCTCTGCTGGATTTCTGTCACCAGCCGGGGTGAAGAGCCAGGTGGGCCCAGCCCTCTGCCTTGGGGAACGGTGGGCTGGATGGACAGTTAGGCCAGGCCTGATTTTGTAACCTCTTTTGTGCTTTCTTCAGCCCGCCAGCTGGGCCCGTCACCCGGGGCCTCAGACCCGTGGCCTTTGGAAGAGGCAACGCTGAGAGAGTCCTGAGGAGGCATTTCCCAAAGACAGGGAGGAAGGGGTTTGCCGAGGCCCACACTGGCCTCATGCTACCAGGGCTGACACCCCAAACAAGACATTCCAATTTGGGGCCAATGGGGAAGGACAAAGACCACTCAGTCTCTGCCTGTCCCTGCCCTGACCCCAGGATCTCTTGTGCTTCAGACAGATCTGGTCATTGGCCACCAGCAGCCTGTCCAGTGGGGGCCAGATCAGCATCGCAGACCCCACGCTTCCCCTAGTGATGCAGTGAAGGGTTTTCTCCAGACACGTGGGGACAGTGATGTTCTCTCTTGTCCACCCCAGAGCCTGGCTGAAAGGTGGGATGGCCAGGATGAGGAAGGCTGGGAGGATGGAATGGGCAGGGGGAGATGAGCCGAGGGAAGCCCGGGAGATGATGCTGGAGGTACCCTGGAGCCCCTCTGGAGCCCAGCCTTCCATTTGCCCCATGTTTGTATAAGAACCTTGTGCTGGCCAGGCCCAGTTTCCCTGTGTGATGCACTATGTATTTGCTTTTGTGGAAATATAGGAAATCAATAAATTGCTGGCATTTCTGTGAACTTTTTTGAGCAGTGGATTATTTGGGGGTACCATTGAGGAAAGCAGAGCTGCGCACTCCCTTCCAGGCTCTCCTCTTCCTGAGCCTGCGCCAGGCTAGGACTGAGCACCACCTGAGGGAGACGGGCACCACCACGCATAAGCACCTGCTCCGTGTCCGGGCATCTGAGCCCCACAGTGACTAGATGACGCCAGCATTGATGCCCTCATCTGACAAATAAGTGAGACTTAAGGAGAGAGCAAATGTGCCCAATGTCACCGAGCTTGGAGAGGGAAAAGGCACCCCACCTGTGAATGCACCAGGCAGAGCACTTGTAGGGAAAGAAACGTCAAGGACATAAGGGGATCCCATGTTTACTGAAAGTGTATCTTACCTGCGTCCTGTATGAGGTGCTTAGAGCATCACAAAAGCAGAGGAGGTGGTGGGCCCCAGCCACAAGAGGGACATACAGGACAAGACGCACACGGGGAACTTCCTAAGACACAGGTGGTAAATTCCAAGTGGTGGCCTGGACAGGCCATCACTGCATGTCAGGGCCATCTGGGTGGAGAAGGTTGAGAAAGCTGAGGGAAAGCCTAAAGATGAACTTTTCCCAGCTCAGGAGGGTGGTGCCTGGCACAGCCTCTCTACAGAGCCGTGGCCCTGACTTTCTGGGTCATCTCTCGATTGGGTAATGGTCAGAGTGTCTAGGGAGGACAGGCTGGCTCTCAGCCCAGGGGGAGGAAGGTGGCCTGTCTGTGACCCAGATTGTTAATATACTGGGTCTGGGGCCCCTGAAAATGTCTTGAGACCTGAAAACATGTATTGGCTCTGAAATGCGAGCTCAGATTACAAATTCAAACTCAAGAAATGTCGGATGGTTAAGCTTTCCTTACAACAGCGCAGACAGACAGACAAACACACAACTTACATGTGTACTGCTCTATAAATCTTTGCTAACCGAACACCCCACGCAACCAGCACCCAGATCAAGAACTAAATGTTACCAGTGCCCGAAGGGCTGTGCCTGTAAATAGCCCCACTCCCCAAGGGTCACCACGATCCGAACTGGTAACACCACACAGTACTTTTGCCTGTTCGGCACTTTATATAAATGGAGTCAGGATGTCGCTTGCTGTGTCTGGCTTCCCCAGCTCATGGGCGTGACATCCATTCGTTACCGGTGTATATCACTTCCACGGCCGTGAACGTGGTAGTCCAACGTGGGACAATGCTGCAAAGCAAAATGCGGTCTGACACCACCATCGTGGTTACAGCTAGAATTTCTAAGTATTCGGCAACAATGGGTGGATTAGCCGTCTCACTTCCCCCAGAGTTCCCACGTGTGGTGTGATCACTGGGAAATTAAAACTAACAGCAAAGAGATGTCACTTGATGTGAGTGTGGGTGCATCTAATGTGTAGGAGTGGCAAAGGGCTACAGAGGTCCTCAATCAGCCATCCCTGGCCAAGAGGGTGGTGGGCCTTTCTGGCCCCTCAGACGACTAGCGTATGAGCATGGGAGGGCCTTGGGGTCTAGGAGCAGAGGACAGGACCAAAGTGGGGGGCACCAGAAGCAGCTGGAAGCCTAGATGGTACCAAAGGAAAGGTCCCAGGGTCCCACAAAGCAGAGTCTCCCAGACCCCCACGGCCAGGCTGCTCAAGTCTATCTGTCCCTGAGCCTTGAAGCCATTTCCTCCTGCCCCTTTGCAGCTGGCCTGGCCCAGGACCCGGATCCCGCCGGTAGTCCAAGCTACTCTAGAGACAAAGCAGTCTTTGTGCATCACTTCTTAAAATGCAGTGCATTCTGTTGCCCAACACGGTCAGAGAAAGAGTGAACAGAAGTTGTTAATACAAACAATAGTCTTTTTACTTGAGGGACCAAAAAATAACCCCCTTACCTTTCAAAGCCTTAAGGTATTCATTTTCTGTTTTGAGCTTTACCTCATTCTAGTGAGACAAGCAGAGCTCAGAGTATTACATTCCAGTGTACAGATTAAAAGAGAAATTGCCTTTCCCAGACTCACATTGCAAGTGTGTGGCAGAACCAAGGCTGAGACCCAAGCATGCTGTGTCCCAGCCCAAGTATACTCTGATCGACTCACAGGAGCCTTCCCAGCTGTTGGGGCCCTAGAACATGGTAAGACAGCCCTGATACAAAGGCAGTAAGGTACACAATTCAACCCAGTGGTTCAGAAGCTCACACTACCTTGAGGCATGCTAACATTGCACATCTTATGAGCGCGGGTTGCTGTGCAGACATGCTGATGAGTAGAAAGTCATGATTTGTGGAATATCGGATACCAGAAACCACCGTGAAGATCATCTAGTCCGGGGCCACCTGGTTTGGTGGGTCAGAATATGGGGCTAATGAACCCCCCAAGAGCCCCAATGACTCCAGCAGGCATGCCCCACCCTAACTGGTCATCCTTCAGACACCTGCCACGAGTCAGCAGAGTACAAATGTCACTGAGTAGTGTGTCAGCCCGCTCAGGGGGGTATGTCAAAGCTGATGAGCCCCACTGATGGCAGATCAGCAGACATATTCCATATAAGAAAGAGCTGCATGCTCCCAATGTTCCAGACCCATCAGTCGACCATTAAGAAGTTTCATGACTGGTGAATTAAATTTAAAAACATTTCCATATTAATCAAGTGGTTCAAATCTCGAGGCCGTAATCCAACCCTCTCTACACAAAGCCATTAAAATCCTGTTCTCTACACCTCACTCAGAAAGGAAGCTTCAACCAGGCCTCCAAGGCCAGTGGGGCCCAGGTGTGTCATTCTGGATCTTCCCAAGCTCACAGTCCTGCGTTCTGGGGCCCAAAGTTTTCCTGGAGGACAGCTGGGCCGTGGGCACAGGTGTAGACCTGGAGAGGAGTAACCACGTATTAATTATGTAATTGTTTAGTCTTCATATCGATGCCACAAAGCAGGTTTGACCATTCCCATTTCACAGATAATGAAACTTTGGTTCAGAGAGGCCTCATTATTTATGCAGGGTCATACAGCTAGTAAGTGATGGACTCAGAATCTGAACCAAGTCTGAAGCCGAGGCTGCTCTTCTCTCCCTTTGGCTGGAACTGCCTTTAGACAGCCCCTGCCAACAGTTAGGCTGACATCTCAGCTGCCCTCTCGGGACCTCCCTTTGACTGTAGAGCCCCCTGGGAGCCCCTGTAACCTGGGTCAGAGACTAGAGCAAGACCCGGTGCCCTGGACACATACTGTTCACTTGGTGTTGTTTTTTTGCGTTTTGTGGGGTTTTTTTGTAATTCAAGAAACATCTGGGTAAAAAATTCTTGTCCTCCAAAAAGGCTCTTGAGACAAAACTAGGAGTCAAACCCCGCCTCCCCCGCCCTGCGACCTCACTGGCTCCTCCAAGCTGATAAAAGCCATTTCGCAGACAAGGGGCCAGTTCTGACTCTGAAAGAAGCGCTTCTTGCCCAACCTCTCCGTTTTCCTTTTGCCAGCCCAGAGCTGGCCCCACCTGGCCCCTGTGCCTGCCTGAGTTTGGGTCCCCGCTGGGGGCAGAGCCTTTACTCTTGGCCTCAACAAACCAGAGCTCCCGGATGGCTGGACAGTTCGGCAGGCTGTAGAGGGGGACCTGTAGCCTCCCCACCCCGAGCCAGGGGCCGGAAGGCGGGCTGGCAGGAAGCGGGACTGAGGGGGCACCCTGGCCTCACCATCCAGCAGCCGGGACCCACCCTTTGGAACTGGCCCGTGTCAGTCTCAGGCTGTAGAGTTGGAAGGGTCTTCAGGATTCCCCTTGTCGGGTGATTTTCACACTTTTTCAGCCACAGAATCCTTTAGGTGAATGGCATCTAACATGGAAGCCTGAAACCAATAGGTAAGATCAAAGCAGCCTTGCTGAAAGAGTTTAGGGGCAGGAGCTCCAACTGCCCAACCCCCTTCTTCCCAGGAGGGCGATCCTCAGAACCCCAGGTTCCAAGGAGTTGGAAAATCTCCGGTCTAGTCCAGCCCCCTTGTTTTGCAGGTGAGGAAACGGAGACCCAGGCGGGGCCACACAGCAGCTCTAGGGTCTAGAGCTCGGGTTTCTTGAATGGCAGGCCAGATCCTTTCTCCTAGACGGCCCTCGCCTCCCGCACTGGACCAGGCGTACCTTCTGGTGCTCCCCACCCCCACCCCCTGGTGCTCTGCTGGAGCCCAGCATAACACTCACCACCCTGGCTAATTGTTGCAGCCCATCGTCTCTACCTTCACGTGACTGTGAGCTCCCTGAGGGCGGTGATCCTCGCAGTACCTGGCACAGAGAAGAGGCTAGAGAGCCCCCCCCACAGGCACGCGCACGTGCACACACACACACACATAGAGCACCTGGCACTATGTTGGCATAGAGCAGAGTCTTTGGTGTTAGTGCCGCTATATGATTAAGTAGGACCTTTCTTAGAGTCCCAGCATTGGTGACCAGGATGCAGCAGGGGACAAATTGATGCCAAGAGCCCCACATCCTAAAGAGGGTCTAGAATAATTGGAGCCAGACACCAGACATCTCTGAGCAAAGATGTGAGAGCTTTTAAACCATTAAGACTAGATGAGATGGGGCGCCTGGGTGGCTCAGTTGGTTAAGCGACTGCCTTCGGCTCAGGTCATGATCCCGGAGTCCTGGGATCGAGCCCCACGTCGGGCTCCCGGCTCAGCGGGGAGCCTGCTTCTCCCTCTGACCCTCTCCCCTCTCATGCTGTTTCTCTCTTGCTCACTCTCTAATAAATAAATAAATAAAATCTTTTTAAAAAATTTAAAAATTTAAAAAAGACTGGATGAGATGACCAAGGGAATGAGTGTAGATAGAAAAGAGAAGAGGTGGGGCACCTGGTGGCTCAATCGGTTAAGCGTCCGACTCTTGATCTCACCTCAGGTCTTTTTTTTTTTTTTTTTAAAGATTTATTAATTTATTTATTTAGAGAGAGCCCTGACTTCACAACCCAGAGATCAGGACTTTCTGACCTTTCTTTAATGTTTGTTTTCTATTTCATTAGTTTCTGCTCTTTTGTTGTTTCCTTTCTTCCACTTCCTTGGAATTTATTTTGCTTTGCTTTTCTAGATTCATAAAGCGGAAATTTAGGTCATTGATTTTATGCCTTTCAAGCACTTAAAGTTCCCTCTAAAAACTGTGTCAGCTGCAAATTTTAACATACTGTAGTTTCATTATCCATTAGTTAAAAATATTTTCTAAATTCTCTTGTGAATTTTTTGATCCATGTGTTATTTAATTTCAAATATTTGAAAGTTGCTACATATTTTCTTTTTATTTCTAATTTAATTCCATTATACTCAGAGAACACATTCTGCATAATTTCAGTCCTTTTAAATTTGTTGTGATTTGTTTCATGGCCCAGCATATAGTTTTAGTGACTGTACCATGTGCACTTGAAAGATGTGTATTCTGCAGTTGTTGGGTATAATATTTGCTTATTACATCTTCCTGACAAATGGACCCTTTTGTCATTATGACATGTCCTTCTCTGTTTTTGTTAATAATTTTTGTTTCTATACCTACTATATTTGATATCAACATAGCCTCTACAGTCTTCCTATGGTTACTGTTTGCATTCTACACCTTTTTCCATTTTTTAACTTTCACTTTATCTGTGTCTTTCTTAATTTTTCATTTAACTTTATTTTATTTTTAAGTAAACTCTATGCCCAATATGGGGCTTAAACTCAAGACCCTGAGATCAAGAGTCCCACACTCTACTGACTGAGCCAGCCAGGCGCCCTTCTGTGTCTTTGTTTTAATATGCAACTATTGTAAGTAGCAAATAGTTAGGACTCACTCTTACTTTTATTCATTCTGACAATCTGAATTTTAAATGGAGTGTTCAATCAATTTACATTTAACGTCATTGTTTATACGGTTGAATTTAAATCTACCATTTTACTATTTGTTTTCTGATTGTCAAATCTCTTTTGGGTCCTCTATTTTTCCTTTCTTTCCTTCTTTTGGCTAATTAAATAGTTTAAGAATTCCATTTTATCAGTTGGCTTCTTGGCTATACCTTTCGCATTTTTTTGTGACTGCTCTAGAGATGACAGTATTTATCTTTAAACTTTACCTGCTTCAAGTTAATATTGTGCTATTTCAAGTAAAATGTCAGAATCTTGCAACCACATAGGCCCATTTGCCACACCCTTCCTTTATGCTATATTTGTTCTATGTGTTAAACCTCCATATATTATAAATCCCACAAAAAAGTAATAATTTTTGCTTTAAAACATCTCATGTATTTGAAAGAAATTAAAAGAAAAATCGTCTTTAATATTTATCATTTCTAATGCTTTTCATGTCTGTTTCCGTCTGGTATTATTTCCCTTCAGTCTGAAGAACTTCTTTTAGCATTTATTGTGCAGGGCTGATGGCGATGGAGTCTCCCTCTTTTTTTTTTTTTAAGATTTTATTTATTTATTTGACAGAGAGAGAGAGACAGCGAGAGAGGGAACACAAGCAGGGGGAGTGGGAGAGGGAGAAGCAGGCCTCCCGCTGAGCAGGGAGCCCGATGCGGGGCTTGATCCCAGGACCCCGGGGATCATGACCTGAGCCGAAGGCACATACTTAATGACTGAGCCACCCAGGCGCCCTGCTGATGAAGTCTCTTATTTTACATTTATCTTTAAATGTCTTTATATTACCTTTATTCTTGAAGGATTATTTCTCTGGATATAGGATTCTGGTTGATGGTATCTTTTTTTCTCTCATCACTTTAAAGATGCTGTTCCACTATTTTCTGGCCTCCATCATGTCTGACGAGAATCTAGCATCACGCATATTACTGTTCCCTGTATGTATCATATCATTTTTCTCAGCCTTGCTATCCAGATTTTCTCTTACCTTTGGCTTTTGGTGATTTAACTATAATGTGCCTAAGCATGGTTTTCTTTGACTATATCATGCTTGGGGTGTGCTAAGCCTGTTGAATCTATACATTACATCTTTCACCATGTTTAGGGAAATTTGGGCCATTATTTCCTCAATTATTTTTATGTTTCCATTTTCTCTGTCCTCTCAGAGTGGGACTCCAATTACCTGTATGTTAATAGGTCTTTATATATTTTCCCACAGATCATCGAGTGTCTATTTTTATTCTCTGTTCTTCAGATTAGTTCATTTTTATTGACCTATCTTCAAGTCCACTGACAATTTTTCCCATCATTGTAAGTGTGCTGTTGAGTTCATCCAGTGAATTTTTATTTTACATACTATATTTTTCAGTCTTAGAATTTCCATTTGGTGCTATTTAATACTCTGTATTTCTTTGATAATATTTCCTACTAATTTTCTATTTATTCATTATTTACAAGTATATTTTCCTTTATATCTTTGAGCAAAGTTATAATCTTTGCTTCAAAATCTTTGTCTGCTGGGGCACCTAGGTGTCTGCCTCAGTCAGTTGAGCAACCAACCTTGATTTTGGCTCAGGTTGTGATCTCGGGATCGTGGGACAGGGCCCCATGTCAGGCTCCACACTCAGTGAGGAGTATGCTTGGGATTCTCTCTCTCCCTCTCCCTCTGCCCCTCCCCCAACTCACTCTATCTCTCTCTAAATAAAAAAATAAATAAATCTTTTTTAAAAATTAAAAAATTAAATCTTTATCTGCTTTCATGATCAGTCTCCATTTATTGCCTTTTCTTTCAAGTATAGGTTACATTTTCTTATTTCTTATTCTGTTAGTAAATTTGGGTTGCATTCTGGACATTATGAATGATAAATTGTATAGCTTCTAGATTGTGTTATATTCCTTTGAAGAATATTAATTTTTTTAAGCAGGAAATTAACTGGCTGAACTCAAACTTCCTTTGTGGTAGCAGCAGCTAAAATTTCTGTTCGGTTCACTTAGTTTTGTTGGGCTGTTTGGATTCTTTTCTACATATGCATAATTCAAAGGTCACCTAGAGGTTTGGGCAGTTTATATTCAGAATTTGTGGGACTCTCTCTGTGACTCTCCTTTCAATATTTCCCTTCTCCACTTTCCAACTGCCTCAAACTCTTGCCTCTAATCCTTCAATCCAGTAAGACTATGAGCTTCTACTCAAGTTTTGACAGCCTGAATGGAGCCAATTACAGCCAGCCATTGGCAGAAAAGCTATAAAAGTAGAAAACTTACCCAATGCATTGTTATTCTTCTGAGTGCCAACTCCCCTGAATTTTCTGACTGCTTTTTGGCTATGCTTTAATACCCTCATGTAGTTACTTTTCATATTTTGTGCAGTTTTAAGCTATTATCTGTAAGAAAGATGATTTGATGGGCTCTACTCCACCATCACTGAAAATGGAAACTTCTGACCATCAAATTTAGTGACATGAAAGCCATTGGCGCCTTGATAAGAGCAATTTTGGTTACATGGTAAGAGCAGAAACTTGACTAGAGTGGGTTCATGAGAAAATGGAAAGAATGAAATTACAGATAGTAAATATTTACAGTTTCATGAGTAGTTTTGTTGTAAAGGGAAAGAGAAATCAAGTGGCTCCTGGAGGTCGATGTGGTATCAAGAGAGACCATTTTGTAAGATAAAAGCATGTCTTCTATGCTGATGAGAATAATCCAGCAGAGAAGGAAAAGTTGATGATACAGAAAAAGAGGGAAGAATTGCTGGAATGATGTTCTTGAACAGACGAGAGAAGATAGGACATGCATAAGTGGAGGAATTGGCTTTGGATAGATTGTGGACAGTTCGTCTATACTCGCTGAGGAAGGTGGGTGGGTAGATGTGGTGGAGCAGGCCAGTTGGAGTTCTCTTTGTTTTGCTTCCATGTTCTCAGTGAGATAGGAAGCCCAATTATCATCTAAGAGTGAGGATAGAGGAGGATGTGTTAGATACTTGGGAGAGGGGGAGGAGAATCAAATAGTTTTCTAGGAAAGTAGAAGAACTAAGGAACTAACAAAATATAGTAGGAATGCCGGGCAGCGCTAAGAACTCTCTTGAGGTCGGCGTCACGAATTTAAAAGGAGTCAGCATAGGCCTGGATTTTTCTCCACCCACATTTTGCTACCACACAGGTGCAGGTGTAGAATAGGTGAAGAGTATTTAACCAGAGATTTTTCCAAGAAGGTACGATGAGGCAAGAGAGGAGTAAGGGCGATAAGGCTGCATGCAAAAGAATGATTAGAGATGGGCCAAGAGAGGATGCAGAGAAAGGGGGACCCGCCTACACTGTTGGTGGGAATGCAAGCTGGTGCAGCCACTCTGGAAAACATTATGGAGGTTCTACAAAAAGTTGAAAATAGAGCTACCCTACAACCCAGCAATTGCACTACTGGATATTTACCCCAAAGATACAAATGTAGTGATCCAAAGGGGGACATGCACCCCAATGTTTATAGCAGCAATGTCCACAATAGCCAAACTGTGGAAAGAGCCTAGATGTCCATCAACAGATGAATGGATAAAGAAGATGTGGTATATATGGGCGCCTGGGTGGCTCAGTTGGTTAAGCGACTGCCTTCGGCTCAGGTCATGATCCTGGAGTCCCAGGATCGAGTCCCGCATCGGGCTCCCTGCTCAGCAGGAGTCTGCTTCTCCCTCTGACCCTCTCCCCTCTCATGCGCTCTCTCTCTCTCTCTCAAATAAATAAATAATCTTAAAAAAAAAAAAGAAAATGGGGTATATATATACAATGGAATATTATGCAGCCATCAAAAAATGAAATCTTGCCATTTACAATGATGTGGATGGAACTAGAGGGTATTATGCTAAGTGAAATAAGTCAATCAGAGAAGGACAATTATCATATGATCTCATTGATATGAAGAATTTGAGAAACCAGAGAGAGGACCATAGGGGAAGGGAGGGAAAAATAAAACAAGATGAAACCAGAGGGAGAGACAAACCATAAGAGACTCTTAATCTCAGGAAACAAACAGGATTGCTGGAGTGGAGGAGGGTGGGAGGGATGGGGTGGCTGGGTGATGGACATTGGGGAGGGTATGTGCTATGGTGAGCACTGTGAATTGTGTAAGACTGATGAATCACAGACCTGTACCCCTGAAACAAATAATACATTATGTTAATAAAAAGAATTAAAAAAAAAAAAGATATGGGCCAAGAACTTTAAACTGGGCAAGTAAGGGGAGAACATGAGGGGTTTGAGAGCTAGTTGAAATTAAGGCGACAGAATGAATGTATTATAGGGTCTGAAGAATTACGAGTCAGAGGACTTGAGGGAGTGAGCTGAAAGTTAGGAAGTGGCAGTCACAGAGCATGTTTCGTAAAATGGAAAAGATGCAAAAATTGTCATCATTGGTAACAATAAGATTAGCTGACCATGGGAGTGAGTAGTTAGATAGGATAGAGGAAAAATCATCGGTGGACAGGAGATCAAGGAACCAAGAGGCCAGGTTATTGGAAGGATCATACTCCTGGACACTGAAATCACCAAGAATTAAAACAGAATTCATACTGAGAACGTGATGGCGGACTGGAGCTGAAGTCTTCAGGGGAATGAGGGGAATGGCCTGGGGGTCTATAGGTGACTGTCCCAGTGGGTAGTAGCTGCACAGGGTGGTATGTTTAACTAAACTGAAGTAAAGGTCCAAGGCAGCCCCAGACTTTCTTCTCTCCTGGATTCCACCTATAGTAGTTTCTAGTCAATGCGCAAGTGTCTTCCGGTGATAAAGAAGAGCTCTCCCCCAAATTCTCTAAGGTAACCCAAGAACAAACCACTGTTTGAGATTACAGTGAGAAGAGATCCCCATTTCACTGCTGGTGGGTCTGAGCCCTGTGGGTCCAAGTGCCCGGCTGGTGGGCACACTAACTCACAGCAAGGCCATGGGTGGGGGGCTGGTGCAGGAAGCACAGCAAACGTACTTCATTGTCAACCTACCAGGTTATCTTGAGAGGAGAGTTGCAAAGTTTGGCAGAGGGGCGTGGGATGGAGCAAGAGATGTAGGCGTGAGAGAGGGAGGCAGAGGAGAGGGTCTGGGGCTTTGCTAGAAAGCCAGGACACTGCGTCTGCCTCTGTTGCTCATTCAGAGGAAACTGAGGCACCAGGAGGGGAGAACCCCAGTAGCAAACCTCAGACCTCTTGTGGCTACCTTGAGAGCTTCTTCCCAGCTTCCCAGCACCTCCCTGGGCCTTCCTTTCTCTACTCAGGGCTCCACCAAGCTTAAAACGAGCCTGAGCCACACATATTTCGGGTTGTTTGCTTTTGAGAAACAAAAGACAAAGGCTAATGAAATCACCAACTACCCAGTCATCCAAGCAAGAAACTCTAGTAGCCTCGTCTTTAATCCTTCCTTTCTCATTCGGGTACCAAGTCCTTAACGGTGTTGAGATGTCACCTCGTCTCCATACCCATAAACTGGGCCCCCTACAAGCCTGGTCTTGACCATTTCAAGACACCAGTGCCTCCAGTTGCCCCCCTCCTTGCTCTCCCGACCCACCTCCCAGCCACCAGAGTACCACCGCCGGCGCAACCGCCGAAAGCAATGCTGACAAAAGCCTTCCTCTGCGTAAAAGCATCCGTCAGCTCCCAGTCTTCTGCAGCTAGAATTCTTAGGCTGTCACCCAAGGCTTTCCCCGGCTGGCCCCAGTCCACCCTGTCTGTCTCCGGCTCCTTCCCATCCACTTACTCTCTGCACTCCACCCATGCGAGGCACCTCCCAGACACCACGTGCCTGTTTAATCCCATTGTCTTTGTGTTGTTTCTTCTGCCCAGTGTGCCCTCGCCCTAGCTCTGCCCATCAAAACCCTGTTTGTCCTTTGAGACCCAACTCACGTGTCCTTCCCTCTGCTGGACCTGCATGTTTGCACCTGCACAGAGGCCCCCATCGGGTCTTGACTTGCACATGGTTCTATTTTCGCCCTCCCTGGAACGTGGAGTTCCTTGTGGGCCCCAACAGTGACTTACTCATTTTTGTGTCCTTACTCAACACCTAGCACGGTGTCCAGCAGAGAGCGTGCGCTCCAGCATGCATGGACGCCGAACTGAAGAGGACTCTGGGTTCATCTCCTGTTGCACGGATCTTAAAAGCCTCCCAGGCCTCCCTCCCCACTATCTGATCTTGAAGGTCCACACGCGCAGCCTCCAAGTTGGCTGAGCACCCTCTGAGCCCCTCAGGGAGAGACTACTCAAAGCTGCCCTGGCTGTTAGAGGCGTCCCTCCCGTGGCTTCCCCTCCCCGGCCCTTTGCTTCCCTCACTGGGGCCATGGAGAACAGATCTAATCTCTCTGCCTCGGGACAGTTGTCTCAATATCTCAAAAAGGCTATCCTGTGCCTCTGAGTTGTCTCATACCCAGGCTAAACGTTCTCAGGTTCTTCAGACTTTGCTTATAGGGCATGGTTTGGCGTCCCTTCGCTGTCTCGGTCACCCTCCTGAATACCTCTCAGGTTATCATCATCCCTCTTAAGAACTGGGGCTCTGAATGGGGCCTCGGACATCAGATGTGGCCCAAGTGGTACCAAGACCAGTGGAATGGGGCCTCTCCAATTTGGGGCATACATGTCTAGTCTACTCGGTCACCCAGCCCCGAAATCGCTGGGTTCCTGGCCTCTTTGAGCTCCCATCCCTTGGAAACTCATCTTTTTTGACTGCAGGGGGCCCAGGCCTGTGGTGGATCCTACTCTGAGCTTCCTCAGAGACGTGGGTCTCATAAGGAGCAAGGAAACAGGGCATGCGCCTTTCGGTATTTGGAAATGGAATTCTCCAGTGTGGACAGATCCAGCTTTGGAATAAATTTATTCTCAGGTAATTTAGTTCTAGCTGGGGAAGCGGTCAGAAGCCACAAAAAGTGATGTCTCAATATAATTGTCAGGAAATCCCAGCTCTGCCACAGAGCCAATGGATGGCCTGGGGAAAGCCTCCTCACCCATTCCCTTTCCACTAAACTGAGGCGTCTAGGGTCCTGCGCAGTTCTGCCTCTCTGTGCTGATACCTGATGCCTCTCAGAGCATCAGGGTTCCTCAAGACCACTTTCTCCGTGCCCCCCAGTTCCTTGGGGCCTCCATGAACTCCAGACCTTGGCCCCAGCCTGCCCCAGCTCCCTGGCAGGGGCTGGGGAGCCCAAACTCTGGCATTCCCGGACAGATTCCCACACCCTCCCTGCCTCGGCCTCCTCAGCCACACTGTGCTTGTGCAGGAGGCCGGGAGGCCGAAGAAGCCGGTGAGTCAGGCTGTCAGAACTGGCCCCGCCAGTTCCACGTTCCATCTAACCACTGTGTCAGCAAAAGCCCAGGCCAGGTTTGGGCTAGAAACCTCTTCCAGCTGCTGCCACACATTCTCCAGGTGGACAAGGCGTGGAGCTTCCCTGCAGAAGTCCAGGCCAGCTGCTGGATTTGCCAAAGCCCTTCTCTCCCTTCCTCTCCCTTCAGGAGGGAGTCACACCTTCTTTTATAATGGCCATTAGGCCCATGGGAACAGCCTTTTCCCTGCGGCAGGGACAGGACGCCAGCGCCAGACGAGGCTGGTGGGTTGGGGCGACACCAGCATTTGAGACTCAAAACAAAAGCAGGTGAGAACAACGGCCCCATAGATTCTGGGCGAGGTGACACTGCCTATACCCACTTGCCTACTGCCCAGAAGGGGCGTTGAGGGAGAAGCTCCACCGGACCACCACTCGCGGCTTCTCACCTCAGAATGTGGGGGCAAGGGACCCCTTAGCACCAGAGAGCCTCACATAAGGACTTCAGGGTTTGTGTGTCTGTGTGCGTATGAGTGTGTGTGAGTGTGCGTGTAGAAGGGAATAAGGCTAGCATTTCCCAAAGTTATTCCCACAGGACATTCATAGATGCTAAGTGAGAGGAGAAGTCTACGTTTTAGAAACTCTGGGCTAAATGAAGTTAAACGGTTTTGTTTTACTCCTATTTCCCAGAAGCATTAATATGCTAATGTGTGTCCCGGCAGAGAGAGGACAGGAGAAAGAGAGAGGAAGTGGGGATGACAGGAAGCCCATCCTGAACTTGTTTCATGGAAGAACACTTCTTTTTTTTTTTTTTTTAAAGATTTTGTTTATTTATTTGACAGAGAGAGACACAGCGAGAGAGGGAACACAAGCAGGGGGAGTGGGAGAGGGAGAAGCAGGCTTCATGCAGAGCAGGGAGCCCGATGCGGGGCTCGATCCCAGGACCCCGGGATCATGACCTGAGCTGAAGGCAGACGCTTAACTGACTGAGCCACCCAGGCATCCCATGTATCTTCAGTTTTGTTGTTGTTGTTTTTTAAGATTTTATTTATTTATTTGACAGCGAGAGAGGGAACACAAGCAGGGGGAGTGGGAGAGGGAGAAGCAGGCTTCCTGTGGAGCAGGGAGCCCGATGCGGGGCTCGATCCCAGGACCCTGGGATCATGACCTGAGCTGAAGGCAGACGCTTAACGACTGAGCCACCCAGGCACCACCATGGAAGAACACTTCTTGACAAAATACCTAAGTTCTGGAAAGCCAGTCTGGGGGTAACTCAGATTGGTTAAGCTGACTTTCAACGGCACTTCTGGAACAGTAAATGGCAAACCAGATGAGCGCAGCCTGGGAAAGACCTGTGTCTCAGCTAACTAAGGGTCAGGGGTAATTCTGGTGTGTCCAGCCTTCAGCCAGCTGGAGAGGCTGGTGGGAAGGCCATTCGAAAAATAGTTTTGGGGATGGAAGAGCAGAGCAGGGCCCATGTCATCATTTACAGAATGAAATGCTCTCTTCTGTCTCCAGCCAGGCGATACCAGCTGACCCAGAGTCCCAGAGTCTCCATCTTCTCAGGGGCTGGAAGAACAAGGGTGACCTAGCTCAATAACTCTCAAACTGTAATGCACCTGCAGATCCCTGGGGACTGTGTTAAAATGCGGATTCTGAGAGGATGCAGTTCTGGGAGCTCCCAGGTGGATGCCGTTGCTGCCAGGCGTCCGTCCACAGACCACGCGTTGAGTAGCAAGGTCCTAGCCAGTGTAGGAAGGCTTTCTGGAAGGGCAGACCTACAAAAGAGGGGGGACTCGAGGGAAGAGTTACCAGAGAGCAGGGCTGGGGCTGCAGAATACCGAAAAAATGGGGAGAGACGGAAGGTGAGACAGGATGGTGGGAAAAAGGAAGCCAATGTAGTCTGGGGCTCAGATTTTAAGGTTAGGTATGGGGCAAGAGCCACGGACGAGGGCTGGAGGATGGACAGCAAGGTTGAGCGGCTAGCAAATTCCACCCACCCTACCCCAACCCCACCCCTGGAGCCACACAAGGGAGGTGCGCGGCCTAACACAGGGTGAGCGATAATCCCTCAGGAGAGGAGCATGGCCATGTGGGCTCCATGTCTCCCCACTCTACAGAAGAGATCTCTGATGAGCTGGCAGGAGATAGAGTGCTGTCACTGGTGGCTGCGGGCAAGGCAGGATGGGCTGACTCACCCAGCCAGGCCCATCTTCCCATGACCAGCGGGTCCCAGGCTCCACTCAAGGAAGGAGAGGGCAGGAAGGAGGAGCTGGCCAAGGCCTGCCCGAAGGCCCCTAGCATGGAAGGGACAGGGGACCTAAACTGGGGGAGTCTGAGAGGAGGGAGAAGGGGGAGTAGACACCACAGGGAGGGAAGAGGACAAGGGAGACACACGGGGGGAAGGGAAGTGTTTCCATCTCCACGGCATCCCAGAAATAACAGCAAACACTCATAGGCTTGTGCCACGCACTGTCCTGAGCACTTATATTTATATAAGCTCATTTCATCCTCCAAAATCCAATGAGGCAGTTGCTGATATCATCCCCACTTTACAGATAAAAAAATAAAAAACAGGGGCGCCTGGGTGGCTCAGTTGGTTAAGCGACTGCCTTCGGCTCAGGTCATGATCCTGGAGTCCCGGGATCGAGTCCCGCATCGGGCTCCCTGCTTGGCAGGGAGTCTGCTTCTCCCTCTGACCCTCCTCCCTCTCATGCTCTCTGTCTCTCATTCTCTCTCTCTCACATAAATAAATAAAATCTTTAAAAATAAAAAAAATAAAAAAATAAAAAACAAAATGGACACAGTAACTTGGCCAAGGTCATGCAGTGAATACACAGTAGAATGGGGATTGAATCCAGGGAGTCTGGCTTCAGAGCTAGTGCCCTTAAACACTCTCCAGAAGACAACAGACTCTGGGGGACATACGACTTCTCTTCCACTATCCACCACCCCCCACCCCCTCATCTGGCCAAGTAGGGAGGCAGAATGGCTTGTTGGTGGCCAGAGCACCGGTACCACTCCGTCAGGCGGGGCAAGGCAGCCTGATCTCATTCCCGGGAAAAACTGCTTTCCAACTGGTGGTTCCCCAGCATCCCCCCCCTCCCCCCTGGTCATTCACTCAGGGCACGGCAGCCCTGGCCTCGTCATGTCCACGCGCTGAAAATTCTGCGAATGTTCAGAGTGTCCATTTCTTCAGTGTCAAATATCTGTGTCAAAGAGCCCCCGCCCCAGAGCCCCCAAATCTCTCTATTCACCTCTCCAAGCAGCAAGATTACCTCTGGCCTTTTTAGAACACCGTGTATGTGTAACCCGTCCCGTGTGAGGTCTCGACTCCTTGGCGATACATGGCCATTCGTTCATTCAGCAGCTAGAGTGCCCCAGGTTCCAGGCACACTCTTGGCGCTGGGGATTCAGCAATGAACAAAAAGCAGACAGACTCCGGGTCTTCCGGAGCCTATAGTAAAGCGACAGACCAAAAACAAGATCGGGAGAAGGGACCAGAAGTGTGGGGTAGAAGGGAAGGTGCAACAAGTTTTGCCTTATGGCCAGGGATGGATGGTGCCCCCCTCGGAGGCTGAGTAAAGACCTAGAGGAGGGAGGTTTGATTATGAAATCTCATTGTTCTCTCCATAACTGCTACCACCTGGACTCTGATGGGTTCCAGTCAAGGTTCCAAAACTTAACAGCCACTTTTGATTCTTTCAGCAGCCCCTCTGTAGTTACTAAGACTTCAACCTCGTCGGCTTCAAATCCCAACCTCACATTTGATTCACAGCTCCCCATCCCCGCCCTGCCCGGCATGGACTAGAATTGGGGAAGCGTGGCTGGGCTGAGCTCTCCCACATGCCCCTTTCCCACACGGACCCCTCTCATGCTGGGATGGTACCAGGGAAAGGGAAGGCGCCTGCTCTCACTTGGTTCCCATGGGGGTCACACCATTGCCCTGTGTGGAGCTTCTGTCTTGTGGTCTCTTAACTCAGAGGGGCCTCCACGGGGCCCAAGAAGCCCCTCTGGAAGGTCTCTCCTGGGCCTCTCCCATCTGATTTGCCACTTAACCACGTTCGAGAGTGTGTGCTCAATATATATGTGTTGGATTTACGGAATGACTGAACCAATGAATGAATGAACCCTTAAACAACGGACACATTAGTAATCAAGCCGACTCAGTGCTAACATTGATACCACATAAGTGAGGTAAACATCTGAACCTTTTAAGATCGGTTTTTCTTTTTCTGGGTTCCATTGTTTTGTTTTGATTTACAGCGCTTTGACAACTATCAAAGACAATACAACGATAATGTAACTATTTTACCATATTTTCCCTCTCTTGGGAAGATATTTTACCGTATCTTCCCCCTCTTCCCTCATTTGACAATCAAATGATCAAATCCTGTACAAGATCTGCTGAATGAGAATGATTTCCTCCTACATTCATTCAACTGGTATGGAGGGGGCCACTGGGACCTCTGGATGAACAAGCCAGGGCCCCACGCCCCACTCCCCACCCCATCTAGACAGGGAAAGCAATGAGGAAATCAACAACGCAGCTGAGTGGGAAGAGGCCCGTGTTCGTTAGCAAGTCATTTTATCTGAACAAGGAACAGCGGTAAGATCTGTAAGATCGCATACTCATCATCCTGGGCTGCCCCCGGGGAGTGATCAAAAGTCTGCAATAGACAGATCGGAACATTCTTTCACACGAGTTTTCTTACAAGGATCAACGCACACATACTTTGCATTATACCATCAGAAATTATTCAAATATTTGTTAGCTAAAATACAGAAGTAATGTCTTTAAAATATGCTTTTCTTTGTTTCCATCAGATACCCAATTTTATTCGGTGGAAAGTATACCATGCAAATAAAAAATCATAAGCAGAACAATCAGGATCCTGCCCTGTATGACCTTGGATGAGTCACTTAAGTGCTTTGAGCCCCAGCTTCCTCACCTATAAAGTGGAGTTCTTTAGGTCCTTACTGTAATTGGAGAGTGCACATGAACTGTGTTGCACATTGCCTGGAACACAGTAGGTGTTAATAGGTAGAGGCTAATATCGTTCATTAGTATGATCATGTAGCCGGCTTATAAATTATGTCCGGTCTCTCCCAACAGAGTCCACTGCTCACCACCTCCCCTGGGCCCCAGGAGGTGAGAGCTGTGGGGCCAGAGAGGTCTCCGTGTCAAGTTCAGAGGAAAGAACTCTGCTTGTCCATTACCCCCAAGCAGCAATGAAGTGAGCTCCCCCTCCTTCATCCTCACGGACCAGCACCCCGGGTGGTTGGCTTCTTTGGGGAATTGGCAAGGTAGGGGTGGGTGGGGATCAGGGAGGGGTAAGGCAGCTCATGCTAAACAGGTCTCCCTGACCCACCTTCCGCAAGCCCAGCACAATCTCAGCCCTGGAGCCAGCCTGGGAATCTCACCGCCTCCCCCGCCCCGCCCTCCACTTTCCTGAAGAGCAACACCAGCCCGCCGCCTCTCCAGATTGGCGTTGCCCAGGCCTGACTCTACCCGGGGGAACTGCTTCAGGTGCACTGCAGGTGTGGCTGGGGTGGGCCGGGCGGTACTGAGTGCAAGGCCATGGGCAGGGCGACTCCCCGGGGGGCCTTTGCACAAGGTGGAAACCTTGCTCTCCTGAGTCTTCAGCTGAGAGCAGTTGAAATTCCTGTAACTGTTGGGGTGGGGGCTGAGAACCAGGATGAGCAGGTAGGTGGGGCTGAAGAGGCTGCCAGGGTGGGGCACCCAGACTTGGTTTCTGTGAATCACAAGCCCCGGGTGAATGGGCCTCAGTGTGGGGTTCTCAAGGCAGCCGGGGGGGGGGGAGCATTGCCCAAGGAGGCCATGGGGGCTCAGGAGGAGGCCCCCAGACTTCTTGGAGAAACAGCCACTGGAGCCAGGTCCTGAGAGGTGGGGAAAAGTTGGGTAGGCAGAGAGGGAACGAAGGCATTCTAGTGGTAAGAAAGAGCATTGCCCAGGTGGGAGAGCACGGGACACTGGGGGGTCACAAAACAGCTAGCTCCACCTGGCTGCACAGTAAGATTGCAGGTAGACCAAGGTCGGGGACAGGGGGCGGCGGTGGGGGGATCTCCCTGGATTAGGAATCAGGCCCGCCACCCCCACTGCTGATGTTTATAGGCCAAGCCTCTGTCCACCCTGGGTTCCCTCTCCTTCTCTCTTTGCAGGGTTGAGGGGTGACCCATTGGCAAAGCAATGACAGGTGCTTCCATGATCCACACGTCCCCCTAAGCACCCGTGGACAGCGGCATGGGCTGGCATCACCCCCCCGAAGGAGGAGGCTGCCTGACTGTGCTCTTCCAACTCTGGGCAAAGCCCCCTCCCATGCTGGCCATGCACCTCTCCAGCGATCAGGCCCCAGGGCTTCCTGTGGGGCAGAGCAGCTAGCCTAGCAGGCTGGCAGGCACAGAGCAGACAGGCTGCCATGAGGGGCTGCTGTCTCCCGGGGGGGGGGGCAGGGGTGCGGAGGGCGGGAGTAGGGGCAGAGAATGCTGAGCCCCTACTCTCATGTCCTATGCCCTGGCCCCTGGGCCCACCTCCAGCGGCTCACAGAAGGTTCGGACTCCGGCTCAAGCCCTGCACTCTGTGAGATCCGAGGTCCTCCTCAGTCCACAAGGTTCATGTGCTGGGAAGAGTCCTGGCTCTGAAGCCATAAGCTTGGGGTTCAAGTCCCAGCTTCACCACTTACTAACTGAACAGCCCTTGACATGTTGCTCAAACCTTCAAACCTCAGTGTCTTCCTATGAACGTGGGGACAAGACCTGAGGGCCTTGGGGGTGGGGGGTGGGGAGTTGGCCCAAGTGAGTATGTGTCAAGTAGCCAGCACAGGGCCTGGCACGGAGGCCAGGGCGAGATACATGTGAGGAGATGTTGTGTGGGAGAAGGGGTGAGTTTACCCCCCCCCCCGATCAGCAGCATTGTCCTGTAATTCCCACTCCATCTTCCTCCTGGTAGGGCCAAGGGGCAGGCTGGACATTCAGAGGAGCAGCCTAGCCCAGAGTGGTGATGACCCACGGCCATCCTGTGGGGACACGGATGCTAGTGTACTTCTGGCCAGCCCCGCCCCCAACCTGGGCTGATCGGAGAGCCTGGCCCCGAGGCTTGCGCCCAGCGCAGAGGAGGGCCAGCCCCCGACTCCAGGGTGGGTGCTGCCCCACCCTTTCCAGAAACCAGGCTGCAGTGTCAGGGGTGGAGCTCCACCTGGGAGCAAGTTCGGCACACCTCCAGCCAGGCGGTGGCACAGACCTGGGACCGCCGAGTGTCAAAGCCACACGGTGGGGGGGGGGATCCAGCAGCAGCAGCAGACTCCTCCCACCCCGAGCCCCCAGTGGTCTGGCCTGGGAGAAGGCCTGACCCTGGAACACAGAGGGAAGAGAGGCTTTCAGGGGCTCCGTGAAACCCCATAGACAAGGAGGAGCCAGCTTTGACCCAGCATGGGTGACTCGGCTTCCCCACACCTTGAGCCCTTGAAAGGGGCTGGTGACAAGTTACGACTAGAATGGCCTTATTGATGGCTACGTGCGCTCCCCACTTCCCATGCACCAAGCGCTCCTCCAGTTTCCAGACACACTACCCCATTAGCCTTGCTGACAATCCCCGTTTTTCACAGAAGGGAACTCGGGCACAGAGAAAGGGGGTAACTTGCCCGGAGTCGCGGAGCTGGGAAGTGGCGGGGCCAGAATTTGATGGGAGAAAGCAAGACTCTGGCTTCAGAGCATGGAGTCTCCGGCGGGAAGAGCTGGATGCCAAGGCAAGCGGCCCCTGGAGAATCCATCATTCTCTCCTGGCTTTTCCTCCTCAAAAGTGGGTTTATCATGTGAATGCATTTCATGACCTGAGCTTGTTAGGAGAGAAAATCTGATGATAGGAGGACGGCGGGGGCGACGGGTGAGCAGAGCTCGGAGGTCATTTCCCTGAGCATATACACGGGGCGCCAAGAGATCTGCCAGGTGAGAGGTGCGCCCAGAGCAGGGGGAGGTGGGAACCTCGTGGAGACGGTGGTGCCTGGGCGATTGCAGGGGACGGTGCAGGGCGGAATCAGGGTGTCTGGTGGCACAGTTCGACCCGCTGCAGCCTCACCCAGGTCCCGAGTATGGCTCTCGGCCATACTCGCTCCCTCCCTCAGTGTTTGGTTCGGCTCCCGCTGCACGGTGAGCACAAGAGTGACAGAGTCATGAATGAACCAGGGGGGAAGTGTGCATGCCTCTCTGCACCTTGCCACTCGCTTGTGAACCCATCACAGCGTGCTTCTGTGCACGCGTCCGTGGTCCCTCCGTTCTCTAGGAATGTCACGGGGGAAGCACAGGACGAGGCCCAGAGCCCATGGCATCGCCTGTCGGATTTGGAAGGGCCCCTGCCTTGGGCTGATGACCTAGGTATGCCCCTGCACCCTGACCCCCGTCTGCTCTCTCCTTGGCGAGTAGGACAAAACAGGGCCACCTGCCCAGTCTCTTCACTTAGGGACAAATGCCCCAGGGCCCGTGCAGACCAGCTATCCACAGGGCTCCCATCTGAAGACAGCACCCATGTCACCCTGCAGAGTTCTTGTTCGGTTGATGGGGACCTCGACTGGATTCCACGGAGTCAGAGCAGAGGAAGCCCTGTGTGGGGACAGCGTCTAGGGTACTCACAGGGTCTTCCCGAAACACTGGGTGACTTCAGGAGAAAAGAGATACATGGGACCTGGCCTCAGGGAGGCTCAGAGTAAGACAGCAAGGCTGCCTCCATGGCCCCTTCAGAGTATGGTCATTGAAGGAGACACCTGCTAGGGCAGAGGGATGATCATGAGGACCCTGGTGGGAAAGGAGGTGCAGGAAGCAGGACCCAGGACCACACCATCAGTCCCTCTTGCTGCTCCAAGGAGAGAATGAGACAGGAGGTGGAGCCCCCGTGGGGATTTGGCAGTTGGAAAACTCTGGAGTTTCAGTTCTGGATTCCATGCCCCTCTCTCTGGTAGCAGGGAGGGTGGGGTTCAGTGGATCTCCCAGAGACAGTGGTGGGAGCCCTCTGTGGACCTAAGGCCCTGTATCCCGCCTCCTGCCTTTTGGCCACTTACAGAGGCCCTTCTCATTCCCCACCAGAAGCCCTTGTATTCTGTGATAACCGGGGCTCTTCAAACACACCAGGCCAGCCCTTCCTTCTAGGGCTTTCTATGTGCTGTTCCCTCTTCCCGTCCCTGACCCCTGGCCTTGACTTTCTTCTTCTCATCTTCTGAGACTTGATGTAGAAACCTTTTCCTCTAGAAAGCCCTCCTGCTCACCAATGCCAGGTGGGGTGGCTCTTGTCTGTGCTTCCCCAGCACCTTCTGCCCTGCCTGCTGTGACACTGAGCTGGGATCTTCTGTTGGCCGCCCCTCTCCCACTGGGCTCTGAGCTCCACGACGGCAGGGATGTGCCTATTTAAATCACAGCATCACCTACACCTGACACAGCACCTAGCACATATTTGGTGCTCAGGAGACATTGGATGGATGGATAGGTGGATGGATGGGTGGGTGGATGGATGGATAAGAAATGAGGCCAAGACCCCAGGCTAAGCCCCTCCTCATTGCCCAGGGACCATATCCTTTCCATCTCTGTATCCTGGCCATCTATCACAGTGCTTGGCACGTGGCACAGGATAAGTGGGTCTATATTGTCTCTTGAGAGTCACAGGGGTGATGCCCGCAGGTACAGACAAAGGGAATGAAGTGTAGGATTAGAAGCATAATTGTGGTAGCAGTTACAGGAGGGTCCAGGGTGCTCAGAGCAAGGAGAAATCAATCACTCTGCGTGGAAGAGTATGGGAAGACTTCCCAGAGACAGTGGGGCTCCCTTTGGTGGATGACAAGTGGAGAATTGAGGGAAGGCCTTCCAGGCAGAGGGAGCAGCTGGAGCAGAGTCATGGGAGCGCCACATTCAGGGGGTTCCTCTAGGGAGCTGTTGAGTTAGGTGCTCTCCCATCCCATATCGTTTCCCTTCTGCCAGCTGGGCTCAATGCCGCCATGCCATCTTCTTCAACTCAGGGACCCTGTGGGCCCTGGTTTACACTCAAGCCCTAGAGGACTTGCAAATGGCGGGACCAGCCCATGGCTCTCAGCAGCTCATCTCTGCCTGAAAAGCTACCTGATGAAACCGGCCCTCTTCCCTCCCTCATCGGCTCCCTGCCCCTCAGACGCCTGCTTCCTAGTCCCCCGCCAGGAAGAGAAAGAAAACAGGCCCATCCTAAAAGGCCTCCACTGTTCCCAAGGAGTGACTCACACAGGGATAGGAACACTTGTCCCTGCACTCAGCGCTTGCCCCCAGTGGGCCTCCAAGTGATTCACAGCAGCTCCCGTCACAAGCCCTTCTGTTGTCATGAGGCCTGGGCCCTGAGTAAGCCTGTGCCTCCCCCGGGGCCAGCCGCCCTCTCCCCTCCCCAAGCAGGTGGGAGGGGGCTCCTTTGAGTTTGGCAGTTCCCAGGGGCCTGTGTCCCTGAGGGTCTGCTCTGGGCCCTGACTCACTGCGAGACAGGCTCTCACCTCAGTTTCCCTCCCTCTGAAGGGGAGCTGACAGACAAGGCATGAGATGCGTGCTGGCTTTTATTATCGGCATGCGTGGGCATGTGGGGGTACAGGCACGAACAGCAGCTCCCAGCCGGGCCAGCTCCTGGTTTCCAGACCTGAGTCTGCCTCCCATGCCCAGGAGGGCCCCAGAAGCTGGGGGCGAGCAGGGCGGGGACACAGCGAGGATCTTTGGTGAAGGGGAACTGCTGCCCCTACTTCCAGCGCCCGGTGACCTTGGCCTTCCCGCGGGTCTTGGAGCTGCAGAAGAAGCAGGGCCCAGTCAGAAGTGGGACCCAGGCCAGGGCAGCAGGTCTCCACAAGGAGGAGGCAGAGGGGGTTGATGCAGAGGGCTGAGAGGGGCAGCCTGGAGCTGCCTCCAGATGTAGAGTAGGGCAGCAGGCTGGAGGGAGTCCTTGGGGGCCCTGCACTCCATTCCCCACTGAGCAGTGATCATGGGGGAGCCCAAGGCCGAAGCAGCCTGTGCCCTGAAGGGGAGGGGGAAGGGGTGGGAGCCAGAGCCCTCAGAGGAGGAGTGGGATGGCTGGAACACAGGGAAGGAGGAGGCAGGGCTGGGTGTTGGAAGGACCTAGAAACTTACACTTTCTGGTTATCATTGATCCTGTTTCGGAGAACATTGATCTGTAAGTGGGAAAGATAGAGTAACTTTGGAGCTCATTGATTCAGGTCCCAGGTGGCTGGGGGTGAGGGAGAAGCCGGCTTAACACAGTTGTGGGGGAGGAGGGAGGAGGAGGGGAAGGAGGGAGGAGGAGGAAGGGGGAGGGGAGGGAGGAGGAGAGGTGGAGAGGCCAGGCAGCGAAGCTGTGAGGGTCAGAACGGTTAGAGATCCAGAAGGGCCCAGGTCCCACAAGCAGAAGCTGAGGAGAGGCTTCCTGACCACCCCACTGGCCTGTCACTGTGGGGGTCCCAGAGCCAAGGAGGGCTCGGGACAAGGGTGGCATAAAGAGGCTTTCTGAGAATCCAGTGCAAGGCTGGGCCTCAGGAAGCCCTCCAAACAGCCCAGCCCAGCCTGAGACACCCCCCTCCCCAGGCACTCCTGCCCAGTTGCTCAAGAAGGGCAGCACCCCCATGGGCCACACCCACCCGCCCTGTATTTCGGCCAAATCTAAGCCCGGCAGGCCAGTTGCAGAGTTAAATAAGGAACCAAAGGAAAAGAGGAAGGCCCAGGCCTGGAGAGACTGTAATAGTAGCTAATAGCTACCGAGCACTTAGTGGGGTACCCGGCATTTTCTGTTCCGTTATGAGCACTTTCCCAAATATTAACCCATAGGATTACTGTGAGGTATAACTTCATACATGTAAAAGTGCTTGAACAGTGCTTGGAACACGTTGTTACTGTTATTATTACTATTGTTACCTCTGTAACCGTCACAATAGCCCTGTGAAATACGGCCTGCCGGCATCCTTGTCATTTAGATGGGAAACGGAAACAAGGAAAAGTAAGTGACTTGCCCAGGGTCACACAGCCGGTAAGGGGCAGAGCTAGCTACAGAACCCAGGCAGTGTGGCTCCGAAGTCCCTGCTCACTGTCACTGCACAAAATTGCCTCTCTGCAGCCACGGGGGCCTGAGCTGTGCTCAGAGGAGGGGCCTGTCACATGGGAGATGCAGGAAAAGCAGGTCCCGAAAGGGAAGCTGGACTCCTCGAGGCAGAAGGGCCCCCCGGGGAAGTGCGCAGGACCCGTCCCGGCTGAGCCGATCCTTGCCGGCTGTCTGTACACCTGGGACCCTCCAGGCTGTGAGCTGGAGGCTCAGCTGGCTGTGCCCACACCGGGGCCTCGGGGGCCGTAGGGAGAGGTGAAGGGGCTACCTCTCTGGTGAGGCCTCCTCTCCACCAGGAGGCCTGGCTCTGTGCATCCTACTCCTCCCGTCGGGCTCAGTGCATCTGAGCTGCTGCCTCAAGGCCTTCAGGGACAGAGGGAGGGAGCCCCCCCCAGGGCTGGAACCCCAGAAATGGGTCTTTGCTCAGCTCCAGCCAGTGAACCATCAGACTTCTCCAACAAGCTGTAGCCCAGGGGTGGACGCGCAGCCTTGTCAGGGACAAGACACCCGGGCAGGTGTGTGAGTTGGCGTGGGTGATGGATGACAGGGACCGGGGAAAGGGGCCTGACTGGCAGCAGCAGCGCGGGACCTGATCAAACCAGGAGGAGCATGGGATGGGGGAGGGCAGCCGTGAGCAGGCTCACTTCGTATTTCTGCTGCTTGAACTTCTCCTGCAGGTCGAACTTCTCTGCCTCCAGGTTGTAGATGCTCTGCCATAGCTCCTTGGCCTTCTCCCTGCACCGGCCAGAGTGGGGATGGGGGGGAGGGACAGGGAACGATAAGGAAGGGTCTTCATCTGCCTTTATCCCAAATCCGACCCAGCCCCCAGAGGCCCCAGCCCTCCTTCCCACCTCCAGGCCTGCTAATGGGACCCCCAGCCCACCTGGCTCAGCATGGGGCCCAGATGGCAGTGCCCAGTGCTTAGGAACAGGTACCAGGGGCTGCTAGGGCAGAGTTCGGGGGGAAGAGGGAAAAGCCCTTCTAGCACTATAGAGCGCAGTCCAATCCCCCTTCCCACCACCTGGATGCAGGTGGGTAAGGAGAAGCTCAGAGGGGTGAGGTGCCTGTTCAGTTCTCTTTCCCTATTCCCTGAAGGCAAAGCACTGAGCTGGCCTGACCGGCTCCCTCCCAACTCCACTCCCACCGGAGTCTTGGGAAAAAATATGTGGTATGGCAGCGCCCCCTGGTGGTTCATGTGGAGAATGTGCCCTCTGCCCCGCCTGCCCTCCCCACGCAGATGTAAGCAATGTCCGGAGGACCACCAGCCCCCACCTCAGCTGATCTTCATTCAGGTGGTCGATGGCCAGCACCTTCCTCCTCTCAGCCAGAATCATCTTCTTCTTCTCCCTCTCTGTCTGCCTCTTCCCGCTTTTCCGCTCCGTCTGGAGAGGGTGACAAGCAGGGGGCGTTGGCTGGAGAACACAAACCCCCTCTCCCCTAACCCTCCCCAAACCCAATAGGGAGTAAGGCAAGGCCTGCAGAAGGACTAGGTCCTAATCCTCTTCTTCCTGAGACACCCACGCCATCAACTGCATGGATTTCCAGGAGAAACTGAGGCCGGGGCAAGGAGGACCATTTCAGTCCTGTGTTCCTTTGCCTCTCCAAATTCTTCCATCTGTCTCCCGGCTCCCTCCTCCCACTTACGCATTCTCCACACTCCTCCCCTCCAGCCAGCCACCCTCCCCTCCCAGGGAGCCCCCAAAACCATGAGGAGGAAGAGGGTTAGAGGTTTTTGTACCCACCTGGGCCTGCAGGGCCAGGACACCATGAGAGAAAGGCCGAGAGAGAAAGAACGAGACCCGGACAGAGACGCAGAGAGAGAGCAGAGCACAGGGCCGGAGGCAAAGGCAGAGAGACAGGGGAGAAGGAGAAGGTGATTCAGACGCTCCTGCAGGCAACCTTGTTTATTAGGACAGGAGTCTGGGGGTGAGGCACGGACTGTTTAGAGAGCGGGGCCTCGCCAAAAGTCTGGCTGGAGTGGTCGCTGTGGGGACAGAGGCAGGCAGGCTGGTCTGGTTCTGAGCTGGGGACTTTAGAAATCTAAGAAAATGTTCTGATCTCTCCACTGCATAGAGAAAATCAATGTTTTATTTCCTCTCCTCCCTTGAGAATGGAGTACCTAGCAGGAGTGGGACACAGAATTTAGGAGCTGAGGGAGTCCGCAGGAATAAACCATCTCACAGCTGTGTGGGACACAGATGCTTGCCACGGGAGCCCATCTGATCTCCGAGCAGGCAGGGCAGACAACATTAAAGCGACTTTACAGGTGAGCTAGCTGAGCCTCTGAGTTTGCCCAAGGCCACACAGCTGTACCAGAGCTCTGATTCTAGGCACGAGGCTCTTCCAGATGCACCAGCCAGCTTGGGGGCCCCCAGGCACCGCTGACACAGGGGGGGGCCTCTGCCAGCAGCCCCCACCCCAGCAGGCCCCTCCTGGGGAAAGCCACAGTCAGGCAGAGAGCCTGGGGCGGGGGGCGGTGGGGGGGCAGGAGGAGGCTTCGGTCTCTCACACCAGGTGGGAATTTCCCCCTGGAATCCAACTTGAAGTCTGTGGACACCCCACTCCTCCCCATACACCAGGACCCCCTGAGACAGTTGCTGCTCCCTGACCTACCTTCTGGATGTAGCCCCCGAAGTGCATCATGTTGGACAAAGCCTTCTTCTTCCGCGCCTCATCCTCGGCCTTCCTCCTGTTCTCCTCCTCCTCTCGTCGGGCTCTCTCTTCCTGGTTTCCATGGAGGGAGGGGGGGAGGAAGAGAGCAAATCGGGGGGCACAAACCCCTGACACTGGGCTGAAGTCCGTGGTCTTTATGGGTCAGTTGAGTGGCGCTTTCTCTCCACCGGGCAAGAAGCCTCCTGAGGGGACCCCCCAGCACAGGGCCCGGCACATGGGAGCGTGAAGACTTTTGTTGATGAATGAGGGAAGAATGATTCCCAGGTGTGGCTCCCATCCCCGCCTCAGGCAGGGAGCCCGCCCCCCCACCCCTCCAGGAGGCCTGGTGCCCTGGAAGGACCTCCAGCAGCAATACGGGAAGAGGGCCATGGGCCCTTCTGTTCTCAGGGAGCCGGCACAAGGGCAGGGAGGAGGGCTGGAGAGGACCTACTTGGGTTATAATGGAAGTTTTGTACCTTTCGGCCCCTTCCATCCATTTCGCCCACCTCCACCTGCTGCCTCTGGCAACCACCAGTCTGTTCTCTGTACCTATGAGCTTGGTGTTTTGGTTTTGGTTTTGTTTCATTTTAGATTCCACATATAAGTGAAATCATACAGTATCTGTCCTTCACTGTCTTATTTCACTTAGCATAATACCCTCAAGGTCCATCCATGTTCTCACAAATGGCAAGATTTCCTTCTTTTTTATGGCTGAGTAATATTCCTCTTTGTGTGTGTGCGTGTGTGTGTGTACACATTTTCTTTATCCATTCTTCCATCGACAGACACATGGCTTGCTTCCATGTCTTTGCTACTATTAAGAAGCCTACAGTGAATGGGGCACAGATATCTTTCCGAATTCATGGTTGCATCTTCAGGTAAATACCCAGACGTGGAACTGCTGGACGGAGGGTCTTATAAAATAGTAAGTCCGGGAGGACCCAGACATTTCTGTCTTGTTTACTGTGTATCATCAGAATCCAAACAATGCCCAGCACCCCACCAGGGGCTCGTGGACTGAATCAGTGTGTATGAAGACAGAAGGGTCTGGGAGGCCTGGAAGGAGCTGGAAGCACGGTGGGGGGGTTCTGTGGGCCTTGCACTAGGGGTCACTCACAGCCAGGCGAGTCTGCCGCTCCTTCTCCTGCTCATTCCGGATGCGCTGCTGCTCAGCCCGCTCCGCCCGCCGCTTCTCCTGTGGGGAGAGAGGCCAAGCCTGCCCACTGTGTGCACAGGGAGGAGGTGTCGTCCGAGGTGCCGGGACCAAGCGGGGAAAGCGGTGGCAAGAGAGCCCACGGGGGATGTTCCCCACCGAGTCTCAGGGCAGGGCAGGCCCTGCCTCCGAGGGCTTCCACTCTCAGCCAGCTCCGTGGGCGTGGACGCAGATGGCCCCCCGACAGGTCCGAAGGCCCCAGCTAAATAAAGACAGGCCACAGCGGGCATGTGCGGAGGGCCTACACTGACCATCACTCATCATGGGGTTGTCCTCAACGATCTGACAAACGTCAGGCGGGCTTCTCCCGTCTCCCCTGACTGCCATGCCCCTGGCCCCACGCCGGCCCCGGCCCCTGCTGCGTGTTCACCGACAGATGGCCAAATCCTCAGCGAGGGGGCCAGCTGGAGCCGCGCAGCCGTGTGCCAACGCGGCAGCGAGTGTGGTGGGGAGAAAAACAAAGGAATCAAAATAACCTCCCCTCTCCCCAGCACAGGCCGCATCACCCTCCCTGCGTTGGTCGGGGAGCTGGGTCCAGTGGGAGGGAGGCAGGGGCCGAGGTGGGACGACAGCCAACTGACCGGTCATCCCACAGCCAGAGCCCAGGGCGCCCAGAGACGATCAGCAGCTCCGGCTGCCAAGCACCATCCAGTCTGGTGGGGAGGGAAGCGGGGACCCGAGAAACCACAGTGCAGGGCCTCCGGAGCGGCTCCAGGCCGCAGGGATCCTGGGGGAGAGCCCACTTCCCGCAGGGGCCCCAGGGAAGGCTGCCCGGAGGAGGCGGTGCCTAACACAGAGGGGGGAGGACAGAGTGCGTGGCCTCTGGGGGCATTTCCACGGGAGACTGGACACCCACAATTCTGTCTTTGAGTGAGATGAGCTCCTCCTCCTCTTTCTTCCTGTTCTCAAAGTGAGCCTCGATCAGCGTCTGGAGTTCATTCAGGTCCTTCTCCATGCGCTTCCGGTGGATGTCCTGCGAACGCACAGCAGGCTCAGGGCTGCTGCACCCACGGATCCGGAGGACAGCGGCTGGGTAGGGAGCACCGTCCGCAGAGCAGAAGCGATGGGCGGGCTGGGGGCCTGGCCCGGGAAGGGGCCGCGGTGGCCTGAACCCAGGATCAGGCCTGGCCAGGTCTGTGCCGAGCACCATCCCACCTGCCACGTCACCCCACCCCACCCCCCACCAGGCCCCCAGGCCTCCTCGGGGCCTCCGCGCTCCCCACAGGCACACTCACATCAAAGTCTACTCTCTCCCCATCGGGGATCTTGGGCGGCACCAAGTTGGGCATGAATGGCCTGTTGGAGAGAAGAGGAGGGAATCCGTGAATGTCATCCCCACCGTGGCCCCAGCGGACTGTGGGTGCCCCGGGCGGGCAGGGCCCCTCCCCTTCCTGCGGAAGCGCGGCTACAACAGTTAAGCCACATCACCGTCAAGGACAGCAACCTCGCACCCGGGGCCACCAGGCTCTCTCATACATGCCCTCTCAATTCATCCTCCCCCTACACCCGCGATGTAGGACCGCCCGTCTTGCCAAAGACGCCTGAGGCTCAGAGAGGTAGGGACGTGCTCAAAACCACACAGCTAGGAAGCAGAGAAGCTACGACACGTGTGGCTGACCCCACAGGATCTCCCATGAGCCCTGGAGTCCTGTGGTTTGGTCCCAGCCCCAACGCATGCTTGCTTTGTGACACCAGGTCCAGTGGGCTCTGGTCCTCAGTTTCCCCATTTGCCCTCAGGTCTGGGTGGGGCTGAAATGAGATACTGCAGTGGCCATTCAGGTGGCCAGGAAAGGGAAAGGCTCTGGACAAATGAGCAGAGCTGGGATTATCTCCGGGGCTGGTTTCAGGAGGTCCCATGGAAACGGGGAGAAGCCTGCGAGTGTGGGCGGAGACGCCATCTGCTGACAGGTTGAGCATGGCAGAAAGGGAAACCTTAGTTGGCCAACCCCTCCCCCCTGCTCCCCCCTCCCCCGACACCCACAGCTTGCAGGTGCTTTCACATGTGTGGACCCAAGCCACCCTGCCCCGCCCCTCTGCGACACTGTGAGGCCACCCAGGCTGGCACAGTGTCATTACTTGGCTCCCCCAGATTTTCTTTTTTTTTTTTTTTAAGATTTTATTTATTTATTTGACAGAGACAGAGAGAGCAAGAGCCCCAACACAAGCAGGGGGAGTGGGAGAGAGAGAAGCAGGCTTCCCGCTGAGCAGGGAGCCCGACTCGGGGCTCGATCCCAGGACCCCGGGACCATGACCTGAGCCGAAGGCAGACGCTTAACTGACTGAGCCACCCAGGCGTCCCTCCCCCAGATTTTCTTCCCTCTTCCCTCAGGTCCCAACTGAGCTACAGAGGAAGGTGTTCCAGCCTTGGGATAGGACAGGGCATCCGTCCAGGGCCGCAACTAGTCCACCCCTTTCCTCTAGATGAACACAGTGCTGTCCACAACGGGGTACGCAATTGGTAACGGAGTGTGAGTGGACTTCAGTCCCCGCTCTCCCTCAGGCCGACTCTCGTGCAGTACACAACCTCTACTACTGGGTCTGTGCCTGCCGCACCCCGCAGCCCATGCCCACTGGGCCATACTGCACTTCTGTCCTGCCCTAATCATCCCTCAGGGCTTCACCACAGGTGTGTCCCACTCACCTGGGCTTTGGTTTGGACTCCTCCACTGGGCCATCTGGAGAGAAGCACAGAGCCACAAGGTCAGGAGGCCCCAGATCTGGTCCCAGCTCTGCGCCTGATAAGCTGGGCACCTACGGGCCTCCATTTCCCCATCTGCACAGTGAATTCCTTCTAGCCCCGGGGATCCCTGGTTCCAGGAGCGTCATGAAGAATTAAAGCAGCAGGGTCACAGACCCCACACTCGCTCTCCCATAGCAGCTGCCAGGGGGGACATCTCAGGGCACAGCTGGGTCCTAACAGGAAGCACACACTCCCAGAGTGAAATTTCCAAGACTTTTCTCATTCGCCAATTCTGGGCAAGGCAGCTTTGCTTCCCAGTGAGGAAGGGTCCCATGGCACTGTCCCAGGGGATCCTGGCCCCGGGGTCCCCACCCAGGTCTCTGACTCCTTAGTTGCTCCCTGGACTTCCTGGCCTCCAGGAGGGAAGCTGATGGGCAAGACCCAGCTGGCCCCTCCCCTCCGGAGACGTGATTGGGACCACTGCACCCTTGCCAAAGCCTGCCGCATGACAAGGATCACCACAGTGACCCACCACATGGACCGTCTATGTCTTTGGATTTCATCCTATAGACACCACACATTACAAGTGATTTTGCCTGAGTTCCAGGAGCCTTGTATGTGTAGGTGACTTCTGGGGGCCCTGCCCAGAATGGGGACTGGACATTGGTCCCCTCTCCCACAGGGCACCACCCAGGCAACTTCTCTAGAATGAGGGGGACAGAGGTTTGGAGCCCAATACCCAAAACCTGCATGGTCACCAACTTCTGTCCTCCCCTCCCCTGAGCCCCTCTTCGCCCACCTCCCTGGAGGA
The DNA here is from genome assembly GCF_054177405.1 of Leptonychotes weddellii. Taxonomy (NCBI): domain Eukaryota; kingdom Metazoa; phylum Chordata; class Mammalia; order Carnivora; family Phocidae; genus Leptonychotes; species Leptonychotes weddellii. The sequence continues at coordinate 112,793,922 of NC_138374.1, forward strand.
AGCCCTGTGGTCAGTCTCCCCCCAGAGCTGCTTGTAGGGGTTCCCTTGACACCCCAATACCTCTCTCCTGATGTCCAACAATCCCTACCTTCAGCTTCTTTAGCCTCCCCTTCTTGTCGATCTCCTAAACAGAACATGAGACATCAATAAGATCCTTGTTCTAGGCTCAAGTCCCCCTGACAAGAGTCTCCCCCACACACAGGTCCTAACCAAAGTGCACCCTGCCCGCTCCCGTGGTCAGGGGATGTCTATTCACGCACATGCCCCTGGGCCCAAGGCTCTGCCTGACATGAAAGGAGCACACGGTCAAGGTCATTGACCAGACCATCGGCGGCTGAATCCCAGCCCAGGCAGGATGTGCGGCTGCACAGGCTGGAACGCGGCTTCCAGGTGTATTTCCTAGCGCCACAGGAATGTCTCTGGGGGCTCCTGCCACGTCCCGAAGCACCAGGACAAAGCCCCTCACACCCTCACCCCAGACAGACCCTTACCTTCTGCATTGGTCTCCTCCGTCTCAGCCTCACCTTCAGCCTCTTCTGCTGCCGCCTCTTCCTGCTCTGGAGAAGCGAGCCAGACACAGTGAACACCCAGGCCCCTACTTAGGCTAGCAGGCAGAACCCAGATCGGAGAAGGCTCGGGACGGAAGTTAGCAACACCCAGGATCCAGATGAATTTTGGGGTCACCGATATGAATGACAAGGGGCTGCTCAGTTCCGGGTGTAAACCAGAAGTTGACAAACTATGGCCCAAGGGCCAAACCTGGCCCCCAGACTGTTTCTGTAAATAAAGTTTTATTGGAACACAGCCACATCCATCCATGTCAGCACTGCCTCTAGCAGCCTTTGCCTTACTGCAGCAGAGTTCAGTAGTTGCAACAGATACTGTGGGGCCCATGAAGTCTAAAATATTTCTATCTGCTTCCATTACAGAAAATGTTTGCTGACCCTGGTCAACCAATGCAGAAGGGCATGATCCGGCCTGTGAAGAGTCCTTTTGTTCGACACTTGCCTCTCCCAGAGTTTGGGAACTGGAAGTGGGCCTTTCTGAGCATGGAGACCTGCTCTCTACCTGAAAGCCACTGGGAGGGCCAGAAGTCTGAGGTAGGAGTGCGTTAGGTTGTGGTAGGTGCCGTGGGTACCCGCGGAGAAGGGCTTGCAGGCCTGGCAAGGCTCATTGCTGGGGGCGGGGAGGTCTGGTGGCTAATAGCTGTTTCTGCCTGACTTAGCGCCTTTCCCCAACAGCCTCCCTGGAAATGTGATTCCACCCCATTCCCCAACTTTCCACCCCAAATGTTCCACCCAGGCATCTGACACCACAGGATGTATCCTGCTTAAGGTGCGGTGTTGGGAAAGCTCCTGCCCTGAACTCAGGAACTCTAGGGACCCTTCAGCTGTATCTAAAAGAAACCAAACCAGCAAGACTGTGGGTGGGTGGATGAGATGCCCACCCTGTAGACATTTGTACTGTCCAGAGTTGGTAGGATTTTTCTATTTTCATCCCTCTGTTTGGTAGGATATGAACCACCCAAGTCAGGCACTTGGAATAGACAGATAAGACAGGATGACGCCCGACACGCAGCTCTGCCTGTAGAAGGTGTTGGGGAATGCTCACTGACAGATGGGCTGACATGTGGCGGCCTCCTGGCAGAGGGAGAAGAAAAAGCCTCAGGGCGGGAGAGAGAGGGGCCATCATGAAAGAAACACCGGCCACCAGTCACTCTGCCTGATGCTCCCTGTTCTCTTTTCCTAGGTCTGGGCCTGGGGATGCCTCTTTTTTGATCCCCACAGGATCCTTACCTCAAAGAAGATCCTTCCAGAAGGGGTGAGAGTAGAAGGCTGGCCAGCAAGAGTATGGCCAGTTTGGGGGTCCTCTTCAGGCCATATTGTTAACCCCTCCCCCCATCCCCATCTAATGTTTCAGGTCTCTGTAGAATACCCCCCATCCTCATCCAGTGGTCAGGTAACGTGCTCGCCAAGGTGCTCCCAGCCTCCCCAGACCACCCACCGCAGCTTGGGACCTGACTATGAGAAAGCTCTTACTCAACTTTAGCCCAAGTCTGTCCCCCTGCCCTAGTCCTATCCCCAGGGGCTGGAAACAAGTCCAGGCCTCCCACCCCCACCCCCAGCAGGGCACATTTGAAGGCTGACGTCATGTCCTTTCTGCTCTGGCTATTTCCAGTTCCCCCAGCTGCTCTTCAGATAACTTTGTCCCCAGGCCCCTCACGCCCTGGCCACGCTGCCTGGGTGCTGTCCAGCTCAGAGGGAGGGCCCAGTATGTGCAGCAGGGGCAGAGAAAGGCCACTCATTCCAGACATTAGTCCCCCTCTGTGGCCACATTCAGAGCAGGCTGGGGGACAAGCCAGCCCGGGTCCTTCCCACCACCACCCAGCCCAGGAGAAAGATCAGGAACCAGGGAAAGAAGCAGTGGTCTGGCCCCTCTGAGGCTGGGAGGAAGTGACTGACCCACACCCGCCCCCCTGCCCCCGCCCCTGCCCCCCCTCCCCTCCCCCACCACAGAACAGGGCCAGGCTCAGGACAGCAGGGAGCAGAAAGCACAGGAAAGTAAAAGCTGTACTACCGTCTTCGTCCTCTCTCCAGTCCTCCTCTTCTGGGGGTCAGGGAGTGGCCGCAGCAAAGGGGAGAAGCGAGACAGGTTAGTCTGGGAGCAGAGGATGGGGACGGGAGCGGCGGGACAGCGCATGGTTTTGAGCGTGAGCTTTGGACTTAAGCTCCAGTTCCAATTCCTGATTCACCACGTCTAGCAACTTGGGCAAGTCCCTTCTCAGCAGCTTCCCAGGTGCCTTGTCAGTAAAATGGAAATAATCATCCTCCCTTCTCCGTCTACGTAAGGATGAAATGATTGGGCACCTGGGTGGCTCAGTCGGTTAAGCGACTGCCTTCGGCTCGGGTCATGATCCTGGAGTCCCCGGATCGAGTCCCGCATCGGGCTCCCTGCTGGGCGGGGAGTCTGCTCCTCCCTCTGACCCTCCTCCCTCTCCTGCTCTCTGTCTCGCAAATAAATAAAAAAAATCTTAAAAAAAAAAACAAAAAAGAAATGATCTACCATATGCATGCAGCACCCAGCTGTTACCTGGCACTTGGGAGTCATTCAGTAAAGCGGTAACCGGCCGTTTCCGGCTCTGCTTCCAGACACGGAGACAGAGGCCCCGAAGAGCAGAGTGGGAACAATGCACTGCCATCCAGTTTCTCCCATGTTCCTACCCTGAATGAGCCTCTCTGATATCCCACAGAACATCTCCAGTTTCCAGGAGCCATAGCTGTGAAAGCCCCACTGGAGAGCACGGCACAGGGCAGATGTGCCTGGTCTGGCTGAAGGGAGTAGCCCCGTCAAAGGAAGGCACAGCATTATAACACAGGGAACAGACCAGCACACAGTCAGCAAATACCTGCCCAAAGGAAGAGCTTACAGCAATTGGTACTCTTTCTCTCCTGGAAGAAGAGAGGAGCTGTTGTCCATTCTGTAGGCTCAGTGGCCATCCATTTAGACCTTGCTCCTTCTTGCTCATTTATAGCTGGGGACTTAGCTATGTGGGAGGCAGGTGGAGTCCATTCCTTGCAAGCAAGGCAGATGCTACATGGAGTTCAGTCCACCGTCGCAGCAGAGAATTATTTTGTTAATTCACAGCCAAAGCCTACTGTGTGTAGCAGGCAGATTAGTCCCAAATTCAAAGGTCTGTATCTCAAATACCACCCCCTAAAATTCACGAGCCGGCAAGTCCTCCAAAGCAGAGGAAAAGCCACCGTATCGAGAGTATGTGCAGGGAACACAACAAAAAAGTGGAGCCAGCTAGATTTTTGATTCAAAAAATATTTCAAAGAGCTTCTGACATATTTGGTGTTCCTTGAAAACCAAGGTGACTCCAGTGGCCCCTCTTAGTTTCCCCCGTGAGTTGCTCCGGTGTCTACTCTTTGGCCAGGCACCCTAGAATAGCCTTAAATGTGTGAGAGGCTCCTCGTTTTCCCTAGAAGGCATAAGGAAGAAGGGGGACAGCTACTGAAGCGCTTGGCTCTCTCCCTAGACCTTCAGGGAGCCCCTTCTCCTGATGTCCACACGCTGTGTGCTGAAATGATACTTCTAAGAATTTGCTGAGCCTCTAAGGGGCAGGATGAAACCCGCCTGGGGCGCAGAAGCCTGGGGGGACTGAGGGCTATTCTGGGCCACTTGGGGGGCTGGGTGGGGACTGGAGTGAGGCCTCTTAGTCACTTCCATGTGTCAAGCACTCAGGAAGAGAGAAAGGTTAGGGTGTTCTTTCATTGGGATATGAGGCATAAAGCTAAGGAAAGAATTGTGAGAACAGATCAGAGTAGGAATGGATCTATGGGTCAAAATGGACTTTCGAAAGATAATGATGTCTTCATGCTTATCTAAAATATTCCAGAGGGGCGCTTGGGTGGCGCAGTTGGTTACGCATCCAACTCTAGGTTTCAGCTCAGGTCGTGATCTCAGGGATCGAGCCCAGCGTCGGGCTCCATGCTCACTGGGGAATCTGCTTGTCCCTCCCCCTCTACCTCTCCCCCTCCCCACTCGTGCTCTCTCTCTCTCTCTCAAATAAATAAATAAAATCCTTTTAAAAATGTTTCAGATAACTGAACACTTCCATAATCTCATTTGAAAAATTATTAAGCTGAATGTTTTTAGGGGTGATAATGGTGTCATGGTTATGTTTTTCTTTAAATACTGCTTATCTTTTAGAGATACCTACTGAACTTTAAGCATGAAATGATATGAAGTCTGAGGATGATTTGGGATGTGTGCTCTAAAATAAGTGAGGGGAGGGGGGTGGGAGGATGGGTTGGCCTGGTGGTGGGTATTGAGGAGGGCACGTTCTGCATGGAGCACTGGGTGTTGTGCACGAACAATGAATCATGGAACACTTCATCTAGAACTAATGATGTAATGTATGGGGATTAACATAAGAATAAAAATAAATAAATAAAATAAGTGAGGGGAGATGAAGCATAGATGAAAAAAGATTGGCCATAGTTGATGATTGTTAAAGCCAGATGCTGGGCATTTGGGGAAGCAGGGTGGTGCGTAATTCTATTTTTGCTACTTGTACATGCATTTAAAACTTACCATGGTTGAAAAAAAATTAGAGAAAAAAATCAAAAAAATAATTAATTGGAAAAGTGGCGATTCTGTGTGAACAAAATGATGGACAGTCGAGACAGGTTTAAACCTTTTGCCTAAGACCTGAGCAACCAAGGCTAGGACTGATTCGCATTTAGGAGCCATGGATCTTGGCTCAGCTGGGAGTGAGGGGCAGTGACATGATACTGGATTCCCGGGATCTGTCCTTTCTGGCCCTCCCTCTGCCCGAGCTCCGTACCTTCCACAGCTTCTTCTGCTCAGGAGAGAAGACCACGGCCGCAAGAGAGGAGACAAGAGGTGGGTCAGTTTCCAAACAGGCTGCCCTTCATCCGAATGAGTACACAAGCGTGTGCTTACCTTCCTGTTCCCTGCCATGGAAAAGATAGTGTCAGTAGCACCCCACAAGCACACACTCGTCTTTCCCCAAAGGTAAGTCCATTCCCTATTTCCCTCATTGCCTCATGGAGCTCACCCTCCTAGGCCCACCTACAAAGGCACCCCTGAACGGGCCCAGTCTTCTCATCCAGGGCCTCCCGCCACAGTCCCCAGCAAACCTCTGCTTGGTCTCTCCAGCATCTGCCCGCTTAACAACTCTCTCCCTGCACTGAGCTTTGCCAGACTGTACCCTAGAACACCCTGCCCTCACCCTTCTCTCCCTATCCAAATCCGACACAGGTAAGCCTGACTACCCCAGCCCCCACTGCTCTCCCCCTCCTTAGAGCTCCTGCCCTACCCACAGCCCACCCTCCAAGCCCAGCCCCTCTTGGCTGATTACTTCCAACATCTGACATCCTAACATCCCATAGGAGAGCAAATTCCATGAGGGTAGGAGCTTTGTATCCTGATATCCTGATACCTCTGCATCCTTCCTGGTGAGCATCACCCTCCAGGAGATCATTGTTAGATTGGCTGCCAGTGTCCCACCCCAGGGTGTCCCCAAGAAGGGTGGTGGACAGGGCACTTTGGGAGGAATATGGTTCCAAGATGAAGTGCTAACAGTGAGCTCTGATTTGGATTTTATGGGGCATGATCAGCTCTATGGCTTCAGGATAGCCACTGAACGTCTCGGATATGTTTTCAGGAGACACACCTTCTAAGCTCTTCTGCCTCCTAGTCTCGTAGCCAGGTAGGACCCCAGCTGACCCTGGGAGCTGAGCTTTCTTTATTTCCAAAAGTCTCCCAGCCTGTGGCCAGCCCAGGATCCGCAGCTCAGAGGCCAGATCCCCGGAACGGGCACAGCTGCTCCCCTCCCCATCCCAGCTGGTCCCTGGGCCAGGTGTGAGGGGTGGGGTGGGGAGAGGGCCAGCACCCCAGACAGGATGCTCCAGATACTCACTCCTCGTACTCTTCTGCCACCTCTTCTATGTCCGACATGATCCCTGCTCTCCCTCCAGAAAGAGAAAAATGTCAATATGGGCAGAAGGGGAAGCCCATCCTTCTCAGCCCCAGGCTGCCACCCCGAGAGGCCCTGGGGTGGCGGAGGCTGGTGAAGCTAGCCCGCCCCTCCTCAGCCCTGTGACCTGCAGTGAGGAGCCTGCTTCCTCCTCTGTCGGCGGGGATAGTAACCCCCACATCGCCGCAAGGGCAACCAGCCGATGCCCATTTCACTCCTTGCCCCTCAACAGGCAAACCTTTTGGAATGTCCCTGTTCTGGTGCAAATCATTGTAACTCTCAGAACAATGTATCTATAGTTTCTCAACCTTTCCAGCCCACAACCTTGCCAGGCATTCAAGGCAGCAAAGCTGTGCAGCCCCCCTCCATGGGGTCTGCTCGTCACCGCACAAAGTTCCCCTGGGAGGTTGGTTCAACGGACTGTGGCACATCCGTAGCGTGGACTACGTCTCGGCAATGAAAAGGAATAAACCAGTGATACTTGAGACACCTTGGGTGAATCTCCAGGGAATTACCCTCACGGAGGAGGAAAAGGCCAATTCACGTGATTTCACTTATGTAACATTCTTGACATGGCAAAATTATAGAAATGGAGACTAGACTGGTGCTTGTCGAGGGCTGTGTGTGGGGTGGAAGAAGGCGAGGGGAGGTGGGCATGGTGATGAAAGGCACACAGGAGGGGCGCCTGGCTGGCTCAGTCCGTGGAGTGGGCCACTCTTGATCTTCCGATGTTGAGCTCAAGCCCCACCTTGGGTGTAGAGAATACTTAACAATTTTTAAAAAGGCACATAGGACTTTTGTGGTTTTAGAACGGTCTCGTGTCTTGAGTGTGGTGATGAACACGTGAGCCTACACAGGTTAAAACCATAGAGAATTTCACACACACTCGGTCTAAGTAGAGCTGGGGAAGTCTACATCAGGCTATGGTTTGTAGCGAAGTCCATGTCCTAGTTTCGATCCATACCACAGATGTGCACATGTACCGTTGGGGGGACTGGGCAAAGTGTACATGGGACCCGTATCATCTCGGGATTTCACATTAAACTACCGCTGATCAGTACAAATTCCAATTGAAGAATGTTTGCCCGGGGAACTCAATTTGAGATACTCCCTTAACTGGGATAGGAAAGGACAATTCGAATCCTCTTCCATCAGCTTGCTGAGTGTGTTTGGGCAAGTCTTTGTTTAACACCTCTGAACCACGGAGATACAGCATACACATCCTGGCTACCCAGGGGTCTTTATGAGGAGTAAGTGGACATTAAGGAAAGTGGAAAGCACGAGGCAATGTCAGGTTTTATTGTATTTCCATGCAATTACAGGGAGAGGCGAGACAAACCCGGATGTGAATCCTGGCTCCATCTCACATTTGCCTGTGACCCTGGAAAGGTCACGTAACCTCCTTCCCCCTCAGTCCCCTCTTCTGTGAAAGGGCTCCTCCTCTGGGGAGGCTGTGGGGCTCAGAGCTAATAAAGTACCTGGCCCAGAGCAGACCCCTGATGAATACCCATTGTAACCCAACCCTCCTGGGCCACGGCAACGTGCCGCCCAGGGACGCCACTCACGCTGGCTGAGAGCTGAACGACGCCCCCCAGAGCTGGGCAGCATGAAAGCTGTCCATCTGCCCCAGCGAGGAGAAGGGTAAGGTGGTGTGAGGGCGGCCGCCTCAGTGAGGCTTCTCGTGAGCCACCAACTTCTGACCCAAGCCACAGGGACGGGGCCACAGAGCACCGCTTACCACCCTCTCCACCTCTCCCTGCACATCCTCCTGGAGTGGCGCCCCAGGCACCCACCTGCGGACACCCAGGGACAGTCCCTGCTCTGGCGGGGTGGGGTGATGTCTGCTGCCAGGCAGCCGCTTTCAGGTTGAGGAACTCCGAAGGAGCCTCTGCTCACGACTGCCCCTCTGCGTGGAGAACTCCCCCAGACCCAGTGTCCATGGCAGCCTCGAGCTGGCCGCTCATCTGAACCTGCTCCAGAGATGTCCGGTTCTGCTGGGCTCAGGACGAGCGCGCCTGTAGCCAGGCAGGGCCCTCCCCAGCTCTCTCTGCAGGAGTAGGGTGGGGGCAGGGAGGGAGGGTTTACACAGAGCTTTGGACAGAAACTCTGAGCCACGGTTTGGCTCCCCTGGGATGGGGGTGGGTGAGAAGAGATGGCCGGCATGAATGGTGTCATGCAGGAGGATGGACCCTCACTGTGCTGAAGAAAGACCCAAACTCCAGAGCATCTCCAAACGGGTCTTCGGATGAGAGTGGCCAAAGAGAATAGCTCCCTAACCCCAGATATGCTCTGCCCCAAGCCCCAGGGCAGTAGCCAGGACTAGCACCCTGGGAGGAGTCTGTCACCTCAGGCAGGACAGAGAAGTTTCTCAGGGGAGCTATGCATGCCAGCATGGGGCATGTGGCCTCTAGCTTTCTCTCCTCTCCTGCCCTGCCCTCCCACCAGCTCGGAGCCACCAGCCATGGCTCGGAGGCTCAGAGGAAGAAAGAGCAGCTTGGAGCCCTCTCCCTGCTCCCGGGAGCACCATCCAACTCCTAAAAATAGCAAGGATGGAGAGCAGGGAAGGGCCTGAATTCACCCAAGAGGACGCTGCCAAGCCAATGGCCCAAAGGCAAGACAGATGAAGTGGCAGGGGATGGGCTGAGGTTACAGCTTTGGAATGAGATCCAGTCAGGACCCTGGCAAGGCGAGGAATGAGAATGTGCAAAGCAGTTGTGTCTTCACACCCAGACCCTCACCTGCTTCCACAGACTGCTTTCTAGCCAAACTCCCTCACAGCCAAGAGATCAGGGTCACCTTCCTGGGGGAGTAAGTCAAAAACAATACAAGGCACAAAGAACAATGGCCATAAGGTCAAAAGATCTGGATGTAGGGGTGCCTGGCTGACTCAGTCCATAGACCGGGAGACTCCTGATGTTGGGGTCGTGAGTTCAAGCCCCACAGTCGGCATAGAGATTACTTTAAAAAAAAAAAAATCTGGGTTTAAAACCCAGTTTTTGCTGTGTGACCTTAGCTAAGTCACTTAATCTCTCTAGGCTTCAATTAGCTTATCTATAAAATAGATGAGCTTCAAGTTCCCGTCTTGCAGAAACAAGTCTCTGAGTCTCTGAGGAATGTAGGCCCCATCCCTCAGCCCTTGTCCCCAGCATCCAGCTGGACTCCTCCCAAGCCTGCAGCTGTCAGCCCACCAGGAGAGCTAGGGGACAAGGTTGAGGGGGGCCAGTGGGTAACCCAAGCCGCTCAGAGGACCTGCCCTGTGAGACTGGGGTCAGAGGAGGAATTCTGGAGGTCAGGTGGCTTCCCAACTGCACAGGGCCCGGAATGTGCTTTGAAATTCCTTGCACTCCAGGCAATCACTTCCGTAGACATTTGCTCCGCCTGCCCAGGAGAAGCTGAAAATCAAGGGAATATGACCTTCTCTGCCACTCCCAGACCCAGAGCAAGGTCTGTCCCTCCAGGGCATGTCGGGATGAGGTGGGGCAAGGGTCACATTCGCAGAGACCCTGGGGGCAGGGGGCAGCTAGACTCTGACCCCTGGAGCTGGGCTCACAGCCCACAAGAGGACCTTGCGGTGGGGTCTCTCCCCCCTCAGTCCCCCAAATGCTGCTTGGCAGTGCTTTCTCTCTGCAGAGGGGGGTGGTGCTGGCTCTGGAAGTCAGACAAACGTCTCCTGTCTGCTTGCAGAGCTGCTCCAGAGGTCCCTGCCTGCCCTGCAAGTGTGCTCTTTCTCAACGCTTCCAAGACAGTTACTGACTTGCTGGAGATGAGAATTTGACCACCAGGCCCTCTTTGTGACTGATACGACCGCAGTCTTGCTCTGCTCTGAATCCAGAAGGACCTGCCTGGAAAGGTTCAGGGGGCCCTGGGCCTGGAGGTGAGGGTCGGGGCCGAGCGATCTGGGGGAGGCCCCGTTGCTTAGAGCTTCATTGTCTTTTGAGCAGGCAGAGGCCTGGTGATTATCTCGTCCATTCTACAGATGAGGAAATTGAGGCCCAGGGAGGGAAAGGTAATCACCCAAGACTTTCCAGCTACACAGTATCTTTAGTGGCAGGTCTGGGACTCAGATCCAAGGCTCTGACTGCTAACAGAGGGTCACTGCTGCCCTACGGCGCTAGTCTCGGAGTCCCATCCCTGCGACACCTCCTCTAAAGCGTGGCCTCTTCTCGGAGGGAACGTGGACCACCAGCAACTCTGACATCCCCGCAGTGTGGACGCAGGCAGACTCTGGGAAAGGTGCCAGGCTGCAAGACATCTTCCCTCTCCTCTCTGCTCTCCCCATCTCAAGCCATGCCCGAGTCTTACCTCAAACCAGGAGCTGCCGACAGATCCCGAGGTATCTGCTCAGCCTCAGCGGGGACTGGGTGAGGGCAGGGGATGGAGAGGGCTTTAAGCAGGCCTGTGGGCTGAGGCCCCCTAAGCCAAGCCCTGCGGTGGGAGGGATGTGCAGCCGGAGACGCGGCGGGGGCGCGGGGGGTGCTGGGTGCTATTTTGGCAGGTGCCGGGGATAGGGCTAAAGGGACATGCAGCCCACGCCATATAAGCCCATGTGGTTGTCCAGCTGCTCAGATAAGCTATTTAAAACCAGAGCAGATACGCAGGCAAGAGAGGAGGGAGCAGGCATGGAACAGAAACCAGCTATCCCTCTTAAGAATCCTGATAAAGCAGATGCCAGAGGCCCAGGCCTGGGAAGGCAGGCTGGGAGCAGGGCTGGGGGGCAGAGGGCAACCTCCGAGACACTTCATGAGTCTCTGGGCCAGGGGGGTCTGGTGGGCAGAGGGAAGGGCTTATCTGCAGCTACACAGAAAATGATGCTGTGGGGAAAGACGTCTTCCAGGCTACTGGCTGTTTCTACTGGGCTGAGGGGACTTGCAGGCAGGCTCGGCAGGCCTCAGTGAGGACATCTGCAAAGTGGGTCTGCTCCAGGCCCCCCTAGAGCCATGTGACAAGCCCTCCTCACTGGGAAGGAACTAAAACTGCTCCAAGGGGTCAGATACAAGGTAGAACTTCCAATCAGGAATGATGGTTCTCCTTGGACAGGCAGCTGGGTTGTTTGAGGGGGCCATGAGGACCGCTGAAGTGCATCCCCCTAAGGCTTGAAGATGAAGGAATACGGGACCACGATCTGCTAAACCTACTAGATTGTAAGATCCGTAGGCCAGGATCCAGGGGTTTTGTGGTTGGCTTGCATGTCCTCAGCCCCTAGCACAGTGCCCAAGACATCCTGGGGCTCAATACAGGATGGAAATCGGGGGCGGAAAGCAAGTCCGAGCTGACTGCCCCCCTCAATGTCTCTGAGTTTCCAAGGCCTCTCCCCTACCTCTGAAGAAGGAACATCCCTCCTCTGGGCCAGGCCCACTCCTCCCGTGTGCCCCTGAACTCTGAAACCCCCGGCCCTTCCAGATCTTGCCCATCAGTGATGCACATTCTTATCTATTTCTCCGTGGGTGAAGAAAGCCAGTCTCCCCCTTTCCTGGCCTCCTCCCCCCACCTGACCATGTATCCAAGCCTCCCAGTCCTGGACTCTCTTCTCAGTCCTGCTGTCTTGGGAGCTACTCTGCTGTGCCCACCGCCACCGTTCTTGAGAGAATGTGGGATTTCCACTTGCGGCTCCCTGACTCCGCTATCATACTCTTGCCCCATCAACTCAGCTGAAACTGTCCCCTCCAGGGTCCCCAGTGGCCTCGGAGCCCAGTGGTCTGATGGCCCACCTTTAGGCTTATCCCGCCATGAGCCCCTCTAGGCGGCCAGCAGAGCTGTGGCAGGGCGAGCCGAGGCCACGGGCCTGCCAGACAGCATCCTGGGGGAGCAGGGGGCATGGGCCAGCAGAGAGGAGGCGGGGGGGGGGGCAGGTGGGGGGAGCAAGCTGACAGAGGAACAGGGAACAACCAGGCTGTCCCTGAGAGATGGAGGAAAAGCATTATGGTCCTTCTCTCCTATCTAGCCCACCGGGGCCCAGCCTTGCTTTGTGTCCTGGCCTGGAATCTCCTGGAATCTAGGGATTGCTTGTCTTAGGCCTTCCCTTCACTTGAGCCACTTTCAGTGGGTAACTGTTCCTCATAAGCCCAACAGTCCTTCAAACAGGCCATAATTTGTTTGCACAGATGCCTGGGAGAGGCACCTGAGCATCTAAATCACCAAAGCCTCCCCGAAAAAATCCAGTAGGTTCTTGGCGCTCATGGACCATGTGAGGCTTTTACTAACTGTTCTAAAGCAGGGATTTAATTCAGAGAAGCGGGGGGGACAGGCAGGCAGTGAGAAAATCCAGCCGCTTTCCAGCAGCCACACCTTGACACGGCAGGGCTGCTCCCAGCCTGTCATGGGTGCCCTGTCCTTACACTACATGAGTTCCCTCCTAGAGCTAATGGTAGAAGGGAAGAGGAAACAAAGAGATGGTGCTTACCCAGAGTTTTACTGGAAGAAGCATACACTGGAACACTGCTTGCAACTTTAAGGACCCACAAAAGAGCAGGGCACGTGTGGGGTCCCAAGGACACTAGGGCAGGAGAGTAGACCGGGCAAGGAGTGGTAGGTATATGGATAGGGGGACTTCTCTCTCTCCAGAGGGTGCTCCATGTCACCTCCCCCAAGAGTCCTCCCCTGCCCGCTTAGCCATCCAGTACCAGCATGCTGCACTCTGTCCTCACACCTGTCCCCAGCTGAAATCATCTTGTGCATATAATTGTCTCCTTGTCGCGTGGCTGTCCCCTGCCAGGAATGAGATCAGGGCCTCTTTGTGGGGGAAGGGAAGAAGGGAGGCATGAATACAAAGGACAGGGAGTCACGGGGTCATGTCCCCCAACACTCTACCCTGCGGCCTGTCCTTGATGGTCACCCCAGGGAGGATGTGCAGGCATGAAGCGTTTCAACACCCTGAGGAAGTAGCCACCACGATCCCCCAGACACCCCGGCCCAAGCCAGCCCCCTCCGCCCCCACCCAGGCCTCCACTCTGGAGGAGGGTTTCTGGGAGTCTCTCCCAAGAAAAGCCTGTGTGAGGACAGTCCTGCCTGCAAAACAAATTCACCTGCCAAGAGACTTCCCAAACTTGGGAACATGAGCGTCCAAAAATCCTAGGTCCTTGTTTGAACCTTGAGTCCAGCAGGTCCTTTGAGTCTCTGGGCAACGCTGGTTTTGTCCTCAAATTCTGGAGGTGGAGCTCTTGCAAAAGCTCCAGCCCTTGGGGGAATTAGTGGGGTGCAGGGCGGGGCCTCCAGGTCCCACTATCCCCAGCTCAGTGCAGGCTCGGGACCAGCCACCAGCTGCAGATGGGCCAGCCTGGGGTCACTGCGAGGTCTGCACAGATGGGGCCCTGAGCGCCTTCTGTCCCCTGGACCAAAGGACCCAAGACAGGAGCCCTCACTCCTAGTCACAGACACTGGGACAAGGCTGGTAGTCCCTGGCTGGTGTGTCAGCGCCCACAAGCTTGGGGAACTAAGGCCTCGTGATGCCCTTAAGGGCTGTGTTCTGAGAAACCCTGGGGTTTTCCAGGTATGCCTGGGGACAAGGGACAAAGTGGAAGTGGGGAGGGCTCTGCACTTCTCCTTCCCTCCCTCCCCAGCTGGTTCTGGGTAAAACCAGAGCAGTCAGGAAGAAGAGTTCTAATCAAATTTAAATGGGGGAAAAAAAATAGGTGTGTGTGTGTGTATAATATACGTATAGGTGTGTGTGTAATATAGAGTATATAAATATGTGTGATATAAATGTATATCCATATATGTATAATACACACGTGTGTACACACACATACATACACTTTTTTTTTAATTACAGCATTAAGGGGTTCGACAGAGCACCAGACTGAGCTCGGTCTGTCCTAGATGCTCAGAAAGCTCAGCCTTCTCCAAGCTCACACGGGCCATGACACTGGGGGCGGGGAGACCGCGCTGGGGAAGCGTGGCGGAGCCGTGGCACTGTAGTCCCAGCCCCCCCGCCAAGCCACTAGGTAGGACCGGGTGGCCGCCCACCCCAACGTGAGGAAAAGAGGGGCTGCAGGGAAAACGACACCTGACCCCCCCATCCAGTCACAACAATCCTCCTCACACTCTGCAGATGACCCCGCTCAAAAGCAAGTCCTCCGGGAAGGAATCCATTCTTAAGGTCTTATTAGTCACACCTGAGAGTGAATGAGTTTATCAGCTCTTTCCTGAGAACAGCTTTTTCAGAAAGAGGGTGAAGGCGTGCACAAAACGGCACCAAGCTGCTGGCCGAGCAGCAGGCCAAGGAAGCGAGAGGCAAAGGAAGCAGGGAGACAGGGCGCACGGAAGACACAGGGCAGCGCCTGGCCAATCTGGCCTGACGGGCCTCAGCAAGCTGGAGGCAGGCCGCAGGGACTGAGGGGGGTGGCTCCAGGCCTCAGTGAGGGACAGACATCACAGGCACGTGGAGGCACACTTCAGGGGGGACAGCACCGCCCCGCCCCTGGACGTGAGCAGGGCCTGGAGGCCACCTCCGGACAGGACGTGGAGGCCACACGGTGCTGACGAGAGTCGGTGCTGTGCCCGGGCGGACACCGGGTCCCAGGATCTGCTGCGCCTGCAGTGGGACGAGAAGGGGCCGGGGCACACCCGCCCCCAGACGCTAGACTGGGAAGGAGGTGGCTGAAGCTCCTCGACACTCGTGGCGCCAGGTCCAGAGGCAGAGAGGGAGCAGGGGTGAGAGACAGGGATGCTGCTGGTGGCGGGGCCTGGCCTGAGGGAGGGCCCCTGAGATGCAGACTCGCAGGTCCATCCTGGCAGGGCTCGTCACACCTGTGGGGCAGAGGTCTGTCAGGAAAGACAAGGAGGCTCCTAGGGCTGAGAGGGAAGGGGGTCTGTGGACAGGAAGGCATCCCTTGGCCCAAGGCCCACACCCACAATGGTCAGAAGCCCCGAACCTGCTTGTTGAAGAAGGGGCTTTGCAGAGCTGTGGGCACAGAGAAACCAGCTCAGGGGTCCGACCAGTGTTCTCGAGGTTGGGTCAAACCAGCCTGAGAGCAGAACCCTGACATTCCGGCTACTGGGACTATGCAGTTGGAGGGGTGGGGGCGGGGGTGGGGGCGGGGTCTCCCCAGGGCCAGCCCCTCTCCGCCCCTCACCTCTACATCCAGGGAGGAGTCTTTGTTTCCCCACTGGGTCCTCTTGGTGGCTCCTGACTCTTTCCGCACCTCCTGGTTGGAGACGTGAGGGGTTAGGGCAGAGTAAGGCACACTGCAGAGGGGGCTTGGGATTCCCCAGGCCCCTCCCCTTCCTGAGAGGGAAGACCCCAGACCCATTCCTCCTCTCTTCTGCCTCCTGGTGACAGACTTAGGCCTCCCTACTCCGCATGGTCTCCGCTCCGGGCACATCTCCATTTCCCTCAGGGCTGCCCCCTCTCTGACCCAGGTCATTCCACCATGAAAGGCCCATAGCACGAGATCTCAGGGAGGGACAACGTGCCTGCGGGTCCTGATCTCCAGACTCCTGGGTCCTGCTGATCCACAGGTTGAGCTTTGATGTCACAACCCCTGAAAGCCTCAAGTTATCCTGAAAAGAAAGGCTTGCATCTCAGGGCTTGGAGCTGCTGGTAACAGCACGGTGTCTTCAGAAAGGGCCCTGGCACAAGGATCCGATTCTACCTTGCTCCCATATCCACTCAGCACGTGCCACATATACCCGGGAAGGCCCCCAACCCACCCCCACCCCCCAAGGGAGTGCTGTGCGCAGCTAAGGAGATGGGCTCGTGCGTGGCAACTCGAGTCAACGGCAGGTTCTGCCAAAATGGACACATGAAAACACCCGGTTCTACGTTTGGAAGCCTCAGGCCTAATCAGCCTAAACATCCAGCTGGGCCTGAGCCCCTCACCTTCCGGCTGGAGGCCGGTTCTGCTCGGCTCTGGCCTACCAGCTCCTTCTCAAAGAGGTGGCGCTTGCTGGCTACGCCCACGGGAGCCACAAAGAACTCGGTGCGGGAGGAGCCGGGAGACTTGACTGATTCTGATCTCTGGAATCAGAGAACACAGATGGCTGACCCACGGAGGTGAGGCGCCCGGGCCACACCCACCAAGCCGGTCGGGTACGGAGGCCCCTCCGCAGGAGCCCTGCCCACCTGGACAGCCGAGTGGTATCTCTCCAGCTTCTCCCCTAACTTGACTGTGCCAGCCGGGAGCCGCATGCTGGCGCTGCAGGACAAACCAGGACAGGCCAGGACAAACCGGGTGAGACCTCTGCCCTCAGCCCTCCCGGAGCCTGAGTAGTGCCCACCCACCCTCTGGACAAAGAGAAGACGGCCTCCCTCACTGAACGAGACTCTAATGACTTGGCCAAGGTGAAAATCGACTGCAGAAGTCCAAGGACCTTCCTCACCTCCCTAGAAACATCCCACTCAGCAGGACACCCCCAGGATCGGAAGTATCTGCCATTCCTCCCCCGTCTTGTCACTTCCACCTCACACCTCACACGTCTCCTGAATCTCCCCCGCCCCCACCTTCCCCACCACCGCAGTCACCTTCCTTCTGCTCCCTCGGCCTGCCACCCCAAGCTCTCCCCCTCCTGCCGCCACCGCTCCCACCCCAAACGAAGCCCACCCTGTCCTTCCTTCCAGCTCAAGCCTCCCAGGCCACGGGGCAGGGACCAAACTCCCTGGTAGAGCACACAAGGCTCTGGTGGTCTGGTCCCTGCCTCCCGTCCTGACACCAGTGTCCCCCCGATGCCCCAACCCCTTTCTCCACACGCTTATGTGCCAGTTAACCAGACACCTCACGTTTTTCACCCTCTGTGCCTTTACTTGTGCTGGGCCCTCTCTTTCCAGTCCCACCCGGAAGTCAATTGCTCTGTGACATGTCCTCTGGCTCCCGCAGGCTGGGCTGTTGCCGCCACTCCGGGGCCACGTTCCTGTCCCTGCACCTCCCTGCTGAGGGGCTCTTGCATGTTTACTGGCCCAGTGGGAGATGCTGGAGAGTAGCAGCCATGTCTCATTCATCTGTGGGCCCCCTTGCCGCCACCGTCACCCCAGGCCTAGCCCAGGACAGTCGGCCTCTGCAAATGTGTAGGGGCAGGTGGACACAGCACGAGTGCATGGAATTCCTAATACATAAGCACAACTGCTTTTCAGACCCCATTTCAGTTTCTTTTCTTCAAAACACAGTCCTGGGGCGCCTGGGTGGCTCAGTCGTTAAGCATCTGCCTTCGGCTCAGGTCATGATCCCAGAGTCCTGGGATCGAGCCCCGAGACGGGCTCCCTGCTCAGCGGGAAGCCTACCTCTCCCTCTCCCACTCCCCCTGCTTGTGTTCCTTCTCTCGCTGTGTCTCTTGTCAAGTAGATAAATAAAATCTTTAAAAAAAAAACAAAACCACAGTCCTTAAACTACTTGCATCAAAATTATGGGGCACGGGGATGCTCATGGAACATGTGGATTCCCAGGCCCCCCAGCATCAGGCCTGCTAAAGCAGAGCCTTCCCCTTCCCTGTACTCTTCATAGGCCCCCTCCTAAGAGGCCCTCCTCCTCCTCTCCACCCCAACTTCTTCTACCTTCAGAGCCCCACCCAAGCCCTGCCTCCTCCAGGAAGCTCTCCCTGATCCCTTCCCTCCCTGTTCCATCTCCTTGGGCCTCCGACCCTCATGTCAGTCCAGTGTCCCTGCAGGACCTGGAGCCCTGGCTGAGGATGGCACCTTCCCCTCAGGTGCCCTGTGGCCCTGCCTGGGAGTACACAGGGCAGACACTCAACACGCATAGGCTGAACGTGACCAGATCAGACAAAGCCAGAGCCTCCAGGCCCCTGACCTGCGGGTTAAGGTTGTTTCTGAGTTGTCTTTCCTGGGGCTCATCTGAAACAAGAAGGAAAGTCTCTGATGAGTGAGAGTCCCAAGGAGGCCAGGGCCTTCCACAAGAGAAGGGCTCACCTCTCTGAATATTCCTCCTCCTCCTCCTCCAACCCCCAACCAAACCTCCATTAAAGGCCTTCCTCTTGTCTGGGAGACACCTGCCCCCACCCACCAGGCTGGGTCAAAAGCCCCTCCTGTGCCCCACCCCCCACCTCAACCATCTATTTTCCTGTCTGCCTTCCTACTGCCCATGAGCCCTGCCAGGCAGGGACCAGCCCCGATCAACACCAGGCCTCCAGCTTCCTCCCCAGGGCCTGGCACACATCAGGGGTACAAAGCACAGTCAGTGAAAAATGAATGAACCACCCAGCGAACCAAGGAAGTGAGAGTAAATACCAGAAGGTGAAATGAGTCTCCAGTCCACACAACTTGTACTACTGGAGCAGAGGCAGAGCACGGAGCTCTAGGAGAGCCCCACTGCTCTCAGCCCCTACCCTTTCCCCCTGTGCCAGCCTCCCGGGTGAGATCAGGAACTGATGAAGGCAGGTGTGGGGCCCCTGCCACTGAATCCGCCCGGTGCCCTCTTCCTGCAGCTCCAGCCTTGCCCACTAGGTGGGGCTGCTCACTCTCATCCACATCCACCCACTGGGTCATTAACGTGCTCTCCTTCAGTTAATCCAAGTCATCTGCTCTTGGCCACCCACGGGAATCCAAAACCCCTCTCCAGCCAAAGGATCCACTTGATATCTAACCTAAGGCCTCATGCTGTAATAAATGCTGATTTCCCCGGCTTGCCCTCCAGTGGACTGGAGACAAAAGGTGCCCTGGGCTCTCACCCGAAAGGAGATGGTCCTGGAGCTGGAGCGTTTGAGGGAGCTGCTGTAGGTGGCCTGGGTGGGCGAGGGTGTGTCCACCTCTTCCTCCTTGCTGGGAATTTTCACCTGGATGGAGTGGGGGAGTGTCACACAGGAGGTCTGGGTAGCCTAAAGCCCAAGCCTCCATGGGGACCCCATGTGGCCTGGCTCATCCCAGGAGCTGCAGGAGGAAGGGGGGGGGGGAAGAAAACAGTCCTATGCCTTCCTCTGGGGCCTCCCGCCTCTCCGCCTCTGCTGTGGGGATGGTGGACACAGTTCTGTGGGGCTGGGCCACCAGACAGAGCTTTCCAGCAGAACTTCTGGAAGGACCTGTGGCTTCCCAAAAGTCTGCTGGTGTCCTGAAATCCAGGCCCTGGATGAGGATGGGGTGCAGGGTGGTGGTGCTCTCTGTCACACAGCTGATGCCCTTTTCAGCTGGCCCCTGCTTTAGTGTCTGTTCTGACAGAGACTAGAAGCAGGTAGGGGGAGAGGAAACGGCCCAAGCCAGCCTCACGGCGAGAGGACAGGAAACAGCAAGGGAGCCAGAGACCACCTGAGGCAGGACTAAAGGGGTACGTGCAGGGCTGGGAGGGGCAGGGGCACTGCCGACCTGGAATGTGATGGGCGGGAGGCGGGAAGCCACAGTCGGAGGGTCCGGCGCCCCCTGCTCTCCCAGCTTGGCCGAGGATGGTGGGCTCTTCTCGGGGAGGGCCCTTCCCCTCTGCCCTGTGGTGGGAGGGGGCTGGCTTCCCCCCGAGGCCAGCTGTCCCCCTGCCTGGGGCTGCCCTGAGGCGGCTGCCCTCTTTGGGGCCAGCTTTGTCTCGGTGGCCTGGGTCTTCTCTGACACCAGAGACTTCGCAAAGAGCAATGCTTTCTCAGAAACTACTCTCCTTTCCGTATCTGAAGTCTTCCCTGGGGCTGGCAGCTTCTCCGACACACTTGTTTTTTCTAGAATTGACTTCCTCTCTGACACAGATGTTTTCTCAGGGCCCAGAGCCTTCTCCGAGATGGAGGTTTCCTCTGAGACCAGTCTCCTTCCAAGTACTAATGTCTTCCCCAGGACGGGGGGCTTCTCCAAGACTGCCGACTTCTCTGAGACCTCCTTCTTTCCACCTTCGGACTCTCGACCCGCCAAGCTCTCTTCCTCCCCGGCCCAGGGGCCCCGCCGCTCCCGGCTCAGTCTCCGGCGAGGTGGCGGCTCCCCGTCCTTCTTGGGCACAAGGGGCTGCTGCTTGGCCTGCCCTGGGCCAGAGCTGTCCCTTGGCTCCTGTGCCCCCGGCGGGCTGGGGGCCTGCACAGCCTCCACCACCTGCCGCCTCTGCCTCCGCTCCTGCCGGGTCCTGAGCATGGCCTGGGTGTCCTCCTCCTCATCTTTAGAGGCTGAGGTTCGTGGCTTGGGCACCTCTCCTTCCTCCACGCTCGGCAGTCTAGGCCAGAAGATGGGAGATGGGGTGGGAGATAAGAATGAGAGGCTATCAGAGGTGGGAGAGACCCTGGGGCGACCTGACCCAGTTGAGAAGCTTCCGGGGCTGCCAGGGAGGGGGTGAGGAAGTAGAGCCCTGGCCTCCCCCACCCCCCAACTATCACTTAAATAAGGATCGCTTTTACCTGCTTTACATATTGGGTTTCCAGGAAATCATCTGAACAAAGCACTCCGTGCTTTTAAAAAGTTGATAAACCTCTACCAGGACCAACTATCCCGTGTCCAGACCCAATCAACAAACACTGAACGGCTACCTTACAGGTGCCCGGCCCCGTGCTGGGCGTTGGAGATCAAAAGCAATAAATGCAGTCTTCGCCCCTTAGAGCTTAGATCAAGACCAGAGACATTCAGGGATGTGTCAAAGGTCACCCAGATAATGTGCGGTGGAACTGGGAATAGAACCCAGAGCTTCCCACAGGCCACCCTGCACTCCTGTTAGTCACGTGGCAGCCACGGCCCTGGCGTGGCCCGGGGCACACACAGAGTTGTCCCTTCGCCCGGGGGGCCCAAGGGAACAAGAGTAACATGAGGAGACTGTCCAAAACCTGTAGCACTTGGCCTCCAGCCAAAGGAGATTCCTTTCCTCCCTCACCCCCTTGCCCTCTGTGTGCTTTGGGGCAAGTTAATTCACTGTCTGCGCCTCAGCTTCCCAATCTGCAAACAGAGTTTATTTGGGTGAAATGAGACTCCTTCCCTGTGAGTGCCCACCACTGTCCTGGCACACGGGGGACTTGCTTTCCCTCATAGCTCTAAAATCTAGGCAGCAAGAGTAGCCCCCGTGTCCCTCCCCTCAGGAGCGAATCATGGAGTCAGGGAGACAGGGAGGCAGCGTGGGCTGTGGAAAGGGTTAAGCCAGACACTGAGAGATCTGGACGAGAAGTCTGGCCCTGCCACTCCCTGGGTAAGCGATCTCAGCAAGTCGCCCGTGTTCTGCTTCCGAAGAGGTAGGGGGCTGGTGTGTGGACGAGAGTCTAGGGAGGGTGAGGAGCTGGAAGCTTATCTTCAGACCTTCATCACATTGGCTAGGCAGGCCAAACCTGTCGTACGCCGTCTGTCTGGGGCTACTAAATCCATCCCGGTCACCTGGGATAGGGAAATGGTGCCTCGTCCCCCCACCCTGACCCGGGCACCTCTGGGCAGCCGGTGCGTCTCCATTCTGGGCGAGCTTGGGAGCCTCGTCGTCTGTGGTGGAGCTCAGATTTCGGTGCCGCCGCCGGCGCTCACGTTCCTGCTCCTCCTCATCCTCTAGAGTCCACTGCCTGGTCAGGCTGCAGGGGGGACAGGGGAGAGGGTCAGTGCAG
>NC_138374.1:112816340-112824918 GCF_054177405.1 Leptonychotes weddellii
AGTTTTCAAGGGGAACCTCAGCAGGTGCAACTGTTGAAATCCCCATAATAAATATATGATAAGTAAGGGCGTTAGAATGATGCTTAACATTCAGTAGCACACAAATATTAGTTGAATACGGTAAATAATAATAAGTCAATAAATAAAGGAATCAAGAAGTGAGAGTACTGGGGCGCCCGGGTGGCTCAGTCGTTAAGCGTCTGCCTTCGGCTCGGGTCATGATCCCAGGGTTCTGGGATCGAGCCCCGCATCGGGCTCCCTGCTCGGCGGGACGCCTGCTTCTCCCTCTCCCACTCCCCCTGCTTGTGTTCCCTCTCTCGCTGTGTCTCTCTCTGTCAAATAAATAAAAAAATCTTTAAAAAAAAAAAAAGAAGTGAGAGTACTAACACCTAAGTGCTTACTATAATGCCAGGCACCGTTCTTAGTATTTTACAAAGAACGTGGACATTAAACCTCACAACAACCCCGTGAAGTAAGGTGGTGTTATCCCCATTTCACAGATGAGGAAATGGAAGGTCACTGGGGCTAGTAACTTTCCCAAGATAGCACAATTAATCAAAAGGAAAAAAATAAGATTCCATGCCAGGTCAGCTTCTCAAAAGCCTGTACCCTTAACCACAATACCAGATGCTAGAAGAGGCGGTCCGAGGAGGGCTGCCCCTAAGCCAGAGTGAGTCCCCACCTTCTTGACAACCTGTCAGTGTATGTTCAGAGGAAGAAGCTGGGGAGCCTGAGAGGGCCTCTGACCATGTGGGATTCTCCACCCCAGGGCAGGCCAGAGCTCATGGTGCAGCCTGGGAGAGCAGAGGTTTTGGGGAAGCCCCATGGCCAACGCACTGACCAGAGCCAGGCCCAGGACGGAACCTGGGTCCCACCATCTGGGAGTCCCAGCCACTCTCCCCAGCTGATGCCACAGCCTTAGGCAGCCGCCCCACCACTCCCTCCTTCCCGACAATTCTTTCCTCTACCTCCTGCCCTTCACTTGGGGACAACATCCCTCTCTTCGCCTCCATGTGCGGCCACCATCCTCCCCAATACGTCACTCACACCACTGCTTTCAGCTGCTTAACAGATAGAAGTTAGATCTAAGGAAGAACCTCCCTGCGGGAGACCTCAAAACAAGCTCAAAAAACAGATCAAGGCTCAGCTGCTCTGGTTAAATAGGGGAAGGGTGGGAAGTCTGCCCCAGAAACATCTGTAGAACCCTGGGCCTCAAGGAGCAGGATTTGCAACTCTTTGAAGGAAAGAACAGACAGCTGGGAGGCCCAGCTCTGACTGGCCTTATGACCTTGGGCCAGTCTTCAACCCCTAGGGAAGATAGGTCTCGGGCTGCCCTTCTGCACAAGGAGGGGTCACCACGGGCAGTCACGGAAGTCCCTTCCAGCCCTGATGGGCTAGGGAGAGGTGTCAGGGGAGGACGGAGAGCCGTGCTGGGAGGTGGGAGACCTGCTCAAGGCCTAGGCAAGGAAATGATTAACCACTGGCAGCTCAGTCCCAGGCACTCTCAGACCCACCCCTCACCCCCTGCAGACAGGCCCAGCCCAGCCTCACCCGTCACCTGGCCAGCCCCGGGAGGAAAGGACAAGGCCACTGACCAGGGCACCCTGCCAACCAGCTCGCCACCGCCCCCATCCCAGGGCTAGAGCATCTGAATGTCTACTTCACGCCAAGGATGGGTGGCAGGCTGGCCCTCCGCTCCCCACCTGGACCCTGCCTGAAGCCACACCGGTCACACCCTCATCACAGGTTGACAGTGACTCACAGCCCTTTCCCTCCTGCCCGCTGAGGCTTGTTGTTCAGCCGGGGAGCAGAGCGGGAGCGGACCTCCGCTCCAGGCGCCTCATCAGAGTGACGGCTGGTACCAGCTGGGTCTGCCCACGGGGCTCTGTGCGGGCTGGGGCTGGCAGGGAGAGCAGGCCAGGGGCTCCTGTGGCAGGACTGGTTCCCCAGGGCGTTCCTGGCACTCACCCTGGGCATCCCGTGGGAACCCGGCCCCACCCCTGCAGCCACATGTCCATCTGAGCAGTGGACAAGCTAAGACCAGACCCAGCTCCCATTTTTAAAGTTCTCATGCTCCAGCTGCCCACCCACCACACACACACACACACACACACACACACACACACACACCCTATACATATCCAGGCACGCTCTCAGACACAAAATCACATATATCCCACCAGTTGGTGAGCTCCTAATGAAGTAGCGTGTGGTTTGCATTTTTCACCCAATGCACTATACTGAGGTCTTCAATAAACGTTCACACCAAACATACTGAGACTCCTACAGCCCAAACTCAGCAACATAAGAACCTACTACTCACACAGATATCTCCATACTGCACAGGCCATAAACACGCTCACCCACACATACACCTGCATGCACCCATGTAAGCACACATCCACTGGCACAGATAATGCCCTCACCTGGGAGCAAAGACACTCCCACATCAACCCCCAGGCACAATGACCCACGTGCAGAGTCCAAGGTCTGGACCCCCAAGCTCCACCCTCAGCACAGACCTTCCCTGGGGTGTGCCCAACCTCCCGGGCAGCCTAGGTTCCTTTTCCCGGGGCACTGAGTTCCTTCCATTCTCGGGGCGTACCTTATCCCCTCTCTAGAACCCTTGGGCCCCACCACATGGGGGGTTACTAGGCAACTGTGCTTCAGAGCATGTGAGGTCCTGAGGGTCTGAGGTGGGCCCCCAGCCCTCGGGAGGATGAGACTGAGACACGAGAGAAGCCGTAGAGCCCTTCTGGAGGGAGGCGAAGGAGATCCTAGAACACTGGAGAATGCCTGAAAGCCACCTTAATGGGGAAGGCCTGGGGAGGGTGCTGGTCTGCTCTGCAGAGAGAACCCTGGCCTCAGTATCCAAATGCCCACCTGGGAAGGGCAAAAAGGACAATTTCTACTTGGCTTAACCCTATGGGATCAAAGGAGTAGGAATCCAGCTCTGAGCTACTACACGGGCCTCAGTTTCTTCAAGGGCAAGATGGGGGTAGATGGCAGGGAGAGTGGGGGGTGAAGAGATGAAGATGCTGGTGTGAACACTTCTGAGGGGAGGTGCCCCGTAGCTCCAAGAGGAGTCACCAAGGTCACCAGCCACAGTGAGGGGTGCTGCCTCCAGGACAACCCTCCAACATCCCAGGCTTATCTAACCCTGACAGGATGTCCAGCAGGCAAGGATAAGATACCCAGTGTCCTGACCCTTTGACAGACCAGCCTACAAAAAAAGACTGAAGCACAGAGGGGGACAGCAACTATCTTGAGGTCGCCCAGCCCAGACACCACCCCAAAATGCCACACTCTGAATTTGAGCCTCATTAGTGGGAGGGGGCTCTGTTGCCCAATGGTCTCTATTCCCTGATCCCTGTTCTTCTGACCCTCCAGGGAGAGAGTGCTGTCCCCACCCCTCTTCCCCAAGAGGGGGTGAGGGATACCTCCCCAGGGGCCCACTCTCCTAGTCTCTACCAGAGAAACACGGCAGCGGGGGAGGCCTCTCTCGGAACGAGGCTTGGCGGTAACTCTTGAACACCTCCCCAGTCCCCCCACATGTTCCCTCCACCCCGCAGGGGGTCATGGCGGGGGGCCTCTCCAGGCCGGGGACCAGCCTCCCCCAAGCACCCTGTGTGTGGCCTCAGTCCCCGAGAGGAGGAAAGGAAACCGTGGGGGAGCGAGAACATCCGCCCTGCCCTGTCACCTAAGAGCTCCCCACTTTGGCCCCAGTGGCTGCCACCACCCCCCCCACCCCCCCCCAACCCCGCCCGACTACAGCAGCAGCAGGACCCAGGCTCGGAGCCCGGCTCCCGGGGACGGGAAGGGGACCGACGCCGCGGCGGGGAGAGGAGAGCCCGGTGCGGCTCCCCGGGCCGGCCGCGGCGCTCACCTGGACAGCGCGGACCAGTCCTTCCTGCTGACAGCCATGCTGCCGAGCCCGCGGCCGCCGAGTGCGCGTGCAGGGCCGGGCGGCCGCCGCCTCACCTGCGCGCCCCTCCCCCGCCGCTCGGCCCAGGTAAGGTCACATGGCCGCTAATCGCAGCCCGCCCGGCCCGCCGCGCTCGCACCCGCCGCCCCGAGCGGCCCCCGGGGTGTGGGCGGCCCCGCACAAAGCCGCATTGATCTCCGCCCCGGCCGGCCCGGCCGCGCGCCTGCGAGCGCCGGCTAGCTGTCCGACCGGCCGCCGGACAGACCGACAGACGCCCAGGCCGGCGCGGGGTCCATCGGCCGCCGGCAGCGAGGGCGGGGGACTTCCTGCTCAGAACCAGTCCGACCAGCTCGGCGCTGAGCCGCCTCCTCTCGCAGGGGCCGGGGTGCCGGGGAGTGGGGCGGCGGGCGGGGACCCGACGAGCGGGGTCGGGCCGAGCTCGCTGCGGGTAAACCGGCTTAGCCCGGAGAAGCCCAAGAGCAGAAGCCGAGCGGGAGAGTTAGAGCAGGTACCGTAACCTCGGGTCCGGGACCCGAGCACTGGCTCCCGGGCCTGCAGCGCCCGCCGCGGCCCTCCGCCCCTAAGAGGCCCCGAGAGATGAGCCGGGCAGTGTTTTCGCTGTGCCGCCAGCAAAACCACAGAACGCGCCCCGTGTGAAGCCAGCCTCCCCCCCAGACGAGATGCTTAGATTCAGTTCAGTAAACATTGGAGAGCCCGCAGTTCGGAAAACACAAGGATGTCAAAGGCACTGTCCTGGCTTTGCTGGTGCTGGTCTTTGGGCTGGAGCGGCGGGGTGTGTAACAGGGCAGAGGAAGCTCAGCTTCTCCCCGGGAAGGAATGAACACGGATCACCGGGACTGGGATGCTGAAGGCCGCGGCCGCTCGGGCACCACCAGCACCACCTGGCTCCCTTAAAGTGTGCAGCTGGGCTGGTGGGTGCCAGGGGCTCTCTATCCAGGAACCAGTCTCGGATGGGCTGAGAGACGGCCAGTCACTGAGCATGGAGACTCTGATCTCCCCTGATGGATCAGAACTGCAAGGTCAGCAGCAGCAGTTCCTGCTCTGAGAGGGATGGGTCGCAGCCCCAGGCACCAGGAGGAGGAGGAGGAGGAGGAGGAGGAGGAGGAGGAGGAGGAGGAGGGGAGGCAGAACTGCCAGCATTCTGGCCTTGCTCCCCAGCCTGGCCTCCCTTTGGCACTGATCCAGGACTGATGGTCTCCACTGTGCCCTCCGGCTCTGAGATCTGACGGTGATGAGCAAGCCAGTTGCTGAGCAGAAGCCTGGGAACACAGACACACAGCTAAGGCATCTCCTTCCCCAAAAGGCCCCCTCCTCCAGGGAGCCTTTCTTCTTGGCCTAGGCGGTGAGGAGTGAGGTTTAAGGAATGATTGCCGGACTGGGAGCCTGGAGATCTGGCTTTGAGCTCAGATTCTGCCATTTAGGAACCATGTGACTTGGGACAAATCACTTTCGTTTCCTCATCTATGTAGTGGAAATAATGATACTTTTTTTTTTAAGATTTTATTTATTTATTTGACAGAGAGAGCGAGAGAGCACAAGTAGGGGGATCAGTAGAAGGAGAGGGAGAAGCAGGCTCCCCACCGAGCAGGGAACCCCATGCGGGGCTCAATCCCAGGACCCTGAGACCATGACCTGAGCCGAAGGCAGACGCTCAACCATCTGAGCCACCCAGGCGCCCCGGAAATAATGATACTTTGCTTCCTTCCAGACTGTGGGAGTCAAACGAGTCAATCCTTGAGTGTTGGCGGCACGGGGATGAGCAGTGTTAAGGTTGACAAGGCCCCAGAACGTTTTGAACAAAAGCCAAGGCAGGACCCAGAGCCATTTGCTCTTCGAAGGAAAGAGAAAGAGGGAATGATGGTAATCTATGTCCCTGGATCCTCTGATACAGGGCCTGACGTTTCCCAGGGAGCCCGCTGTCTGCTGGGGACCTAGGGAATGCTCTTTCCAAGGTTTGTCAGTGGCATCTCAACTTAGGAAGAAAAATACTCCCAGTCATGTAACACCTGTCCTTCTAGGGACACTTTATGAAGCCAGGAAGACAGTCAAGTATCTCTTAAGTCCAAAATCCAACACCCTCTCTGTGGATATAAAAACCCAAAGACATGGAAGGTTGGTATGTGGGTGATTCTAGAAGTAAGGAAAAGTGAATTAGGTTCATGTTAAAGCCCCCAAAGTTGTTTGAGGGCAGGCATTATAGATTTACTAGACGTTGTCTATGCACCAGACACTGTGCTTGGTGCTGTCAACGTAGCAGCTTCCTAGGGCTGCTGTAGCAAGGTCCACAGATGAAGGGGCTTAAAACAACAGAAATTTATTTTCTCACAGTTCTGGAGGGTAGAAGTTCAAGTTCAAGCTGTGGGCACAGACAGGCTGCCTCCACAGGCCCTAGGGGAGAATCGTCCTCACTTCTTCCCAGCTTCTGGCAGTTGCTGATAATCTTTGGAGTTCCCTGGCTTCCAGGTGTGTCATTCCAATCTCCACCTCTACCGTCACAAGGAATTCTCCCTGTGTCTTTGTGTCTGCGTCCAAATTCCCCTCTTCCTTAATAAAAAAAAAAAAAAAAAAGAACAAATTCCCCTCTTCTTATACAGACGTCAGTCATTAGATGAGGGCCCGCCTCATGGAGTCGTACTGACGTACCTCATTTTAACTTGATTACATCTGCAAAGACCCTAGTTGCCGGTAAGGTCAGGCTCTTGGGTACCAGGGCTTAGGAATTAAACATATCCTTTTGGGAGCCAGAATTCTACCCACCACAATCAGCCAAGTGGCTTTGACTTCAGGGACACAAAAATGGTAAGGCGTCGGCTCCTGACCTCCAGACCTTCCCACTCTAGCAATGGAGATGCACACCCAAGCCTCATTCCAGACAGACTGATAGAAACTGAAGTTATGTCATCAGGAGGGATTAACTCTAATGGAGGGATTGGGAAGTCTTAAAGAGGAAAGAACATCGGGGTTGGCCTTTGAAGGTTAAGTGGAATTCAACCGTCAGAAATGGCAGCTGAGCATCCAGCTACTGGACACAGCATCAACAAAAACAGAGGGGCAAAAGTGGAAGGTGTTTGCGGAGCAGAGAGAAGACTCATGTTCTTGAGGCTTAGAGCACCTTCCTTCCAAGGCTGAAGGGAAAGAGGGGGGACAGATAGTGAGGACCCTGGGTTGTGCTCAGGTGTTACCTTTTCACCATAGAATATGTAGAACTTGAAGGAAAAGGGAGGGTTAATGGCCTTTGAATGGGAAAGGTCATAGACCCCGAAAGACAACTCTGGAGGCAGTATGAGTAGAGGTCAGATTAGAAGTGGGAGGCCATGCTGGGGAGGGTATTTTGTAGAGTCCACAAAAGAAATGAAGGAGGCTTGAGCAAGGGCAGCCAAGTAGGGGGAGGGGAGAGGTGTTGGCAAGAGCTTTCGAAGTTCAGTTGTCAAGACTGAGTTGACTGATTGTGGGTGGCAAAGGAGGACAAATCCCTGTGAAGCCCATCTCCCTAGGCTGAGGGGCTGGGTGAAGGCAGGTGCCACTGATGAAACTGGGCTGCAGGAGGAGGAGGAGGTTTCAGGAGGAAGGTGACTTTAGACCACTAGGGGTTCTTTAGCCTCAGCATTATTGACATTTTGGACCTGATCATTCTTTATTGTGAGGACTGTCCATGCATGGTAAGATGGTCAGCAGCATCCCTGGCCTCCACTCATTAGAATGTAGGGTCCGTGAAGACAGCCAGGTGGAGCTGTCCAACAGACGGCTGGCTGTGGGGAGTATGGGTGCTCCAGAGACCCCAGCCGTGAGCTGCAGAGCAGGCAGGAGGAGGGAGGGTTTCCTGAGGACAGGCTGGGGAGAGAGGTGTTAATGTTCAAGATGTCTGTGCCCCTGCGCTAACCCCCTGAGTGTCTTAAGAGCAAATGCCTTATTCGCCTCAGTATCCCCTCAACTCTACGCCTAGTATAGTAGGTGCTCAATAAAGGTTTGGAGAATTGCACTAACTTGCTTTGGGAAGAACAGGAAAACCCAAATCGGCCAAAACCCCTGCTGAGTATAACCTTAGGAGCTGGGTCTGAGAGAAGCTGAGATGGGGAGGCGGGGGGGACTCTAAGCATCCCTTGGCCTCCCGGATATAGCAAAACCAGGATATGGAGCATTAGCATGTCACAGCAAATGTATCAACAGGAGTGAATTTCATCACCTTCACCTCGAAGGGGAAAAATGCAAAAGTAGACAATATCTTGTTTAGGAATTCATAAATACAGAGCAGCGCTATAAAGAGAACAAAGAGAATAGTAAACACAGAGCTGAGGATTCTGTGGATTCCTCTGTGGAGAGGAAGGGCCTTGGAAAACATTTACAATACCCTCGTTCCTAACATGAGTGGTCGGCCCATGGATGTTCATTTTATAACTCTTCAACTGTACGCACGTTAAAAACCACAAGCGTCGGGGCGCCTGGGTGGCTCAGTTGGTTAAGCGACTGCCTTCGGCTCAGGTCATGATCCTGGAGTCCCTGGATCGAGTCCCGCATCGGGCTCCCTGCTTGGCAGGGAGTCTGCTTCTCCCTCTGACCCTCCCCCCTCTCATGTGCTCTCTCTCATTCTCTCTCTCTCAAATAAATAAATAAAATCTTTAAAAAAAAAAAAAA
>NC_138374.1:112825018-112846872 GCF_054177405.1 Leptonychotes weddellii
CCACAAGCGTGTGCTGGTCACTTCCTCCAAGGACAATCCACGGAGATAGGGCTTTTCACATGGGGAATTCCATGGTCAAAGGCAGTTTTCAGGACTTCCCAGCCAGCAGTGGGGGAAGGGGGGCATCTCTCTCCTCCCAGAACTGACGTCAGGCTCTGGAACCCCCACCCCCTACCCTTATCTACATAGCTCATAGGTCGTCCTCTCCTTCTCCAAAGAGGCCAGAGTGGGGATCCAGGGGGATCCCTGGCCCCAGACCAGCAGGTTTGTAAATCACACCCTGACATTTCAGGTTTATTCCCATTCATATATACCCACTGAGCACATGCCATGCCAGACCACTCTAGGGGAAGGCAGAAAACAAATGAGGTAATCACACTCATACCCTCAAAAACCGAGGGTGGTGGTTCCCTGGCTTTGGGTTTTTACTAACGAATAATATGTTTTAAATATGAATACCCTGGGGCGCCTGGGTGGCTCAGTCAGTTAAGCAGCTGCCTTCGGCTCAGGTCATGATCCCAGGGTCGTGGGATGGAGCCCCCCCGTCCGGCTCCCTGCTCAGCGGGAAGCCTGCTTCTCCCTCCATCTGCCGCTCCTTTAAAAAAATATATGAATACCCAAATGGTGTTGATACCATTTTATTTTGCAAAGTATGAACATTAAAAAACAATGACTACCTACCCTGCTCCCACTCCATAAGTAAAGAATATGTTAGTACTAAAATCATAACATTAAGGCATGCATAATTTTAGAACAAAGGAGAGCCCTTGTCACTGAGTACATTAAGCTTTATGGAAACTTCCACCACAGCAGCCCTCGCTTGCCCATCGTGCAGCCGTTGAAACGTGGGTCACAAAGAGCTAGCGAATCAGGAGAGTTGTGTCTGGGAAGCACCCGTACAAGGGACACACCGGCATCCGCCCCACCGGGGACAGGCAAGACACTGCCTGCTGTGTGTGCACACACACCAGGCTCACCTTCAGATGGACAGCCGCGAGCATTCACACGCACGCACACACACGCACACACACACATCCCCTCCCCCAGGGGCTCCTAGGTTGGAACACCCGGCCCCCAGATGAGGCCATACTTCTCTCTCAGACCTGGAGTAGAGGGCGGCCTCGCCCGGTCTGTGCGGACCAGTGAGGGGGTACTTGCTGGCACTAGGGCCAGATGCGTGCTGGGCCGGCCCAGAGGTGGGCCACCTGCTCAGGTCACTGGACCTCTGCCTCTGGCTGGGATACCAAAACTCTACCCACATCCAGTTTTTTCAGGAGACTGGGGGTCCAAGGACCCATGTTTTCATCCCAATTATATCTGTGACCTTCAACAAATCACTTTCCCTCTCTGGGCCTGCAGACATTGACCATAGTTCTCCGGTGCCAGGGCCCCGGGGCTACAGGGACTCACTCTTCTCAGCCTCAGGGGACCCACAGGCCAGCTTAGGATTGTGTCTTGGGAGTAAGGGGATACCCTTGTTCCTCAGCTCCAGTGAAGGAGCCTCGGCCGGCAAGCTTCGGGGGTTTTTGAGGCGAGAGCCCCGATGTGGTCAGGAGAGGACCTGCCATCTGCACGGGTCCCAGCAACCTGTCCCAGTTTTCAGTAGCTTGATCACCCACCTGGAATGAAACTGCCCCCCTGGCTGCCCAGCCCAGATCCCTGCGGGGAGTCTGACTCACCTCGTGGGGGGCCTCTGGGGCTAATGTTTAACTCAGCTCCCTTCCTCCGCAGGCCCTTTAGTCCCAGCAGCCCTGGACACTGGGCCTGCCCTGATCGCCCTGCTGGGGGTGGGCTCCAGACAGACAGGGGCCCAGCCTCCCGCCCCCCATGGAGACAGGGACTTCATGGGGAGGGAGAGGCAGCTGCGGGCGTCCTGAGGGCTCTGGGACAGGCAGGGGTGGTAGCAGGGGGCATTTTGCCCTGGTCATTCCTACCAAGGCGGGAGGAGCACCAGATCCATCTCCAGCTGCACAAGAGATACTTACTCAGCTTTGCCACAGGCATCCCAAAAAATCCTCCGTCCCTCCACCCCCAGTTCTGGCCCTGGTGTTGGAGGAAGACCTCTCCTTTGCTCAGTTGGGTGGCATTTGCATCTCATTTGAAGGTTTTCCCTTTCGGTGGGGATATTGGAATTCCTCAGGTGCATATGCAGGGCTCCTGACCCCCAGCTGTGTCCCTTCTGGAAAGTGGTTGGTTGGGTTCCCTGTGGCAGAAAACCTAGGCTGACCTAGGTTCCAAGTGCTGGTGTGCAGCTCTCAAACCCTACAGCTCCAGGTGGATTAATTCACCTCTCCCAGCCTCCAGGTCCTCAACCTGCAATCCAAGATAAGAGTATTGGAGTACCGGGGCGCCTGGGTGGCTCAGTCGTTAGGCGTCTGCCTTCGGCTCAGGTCGTGATCCCAGGGTCCTGGGATCGAGTCCCCGCATCGGGCTCCCTGCTCGGCGGGAAGCCTGCTTCTCCCTCTCCCACTCCCCCTGCTTGTGTTCCTGCTCTCGCTATCTCTCTCTCTGTCAAATAAATAAATAAAATCTTAAAAAAAAAAAAAAAAAGAGTATTGGAGTACCTGGGTGGCTCAGTCCACTGAGTGGCTGACTCTTGCTTTCGGCTCAGGCCATGCATGATCTCAGGGTCCTGGGACTGAGCCCCCTCCCCCCCAGTTGGGCTCTGCACTGAGCGGGGAATCTGCCTGGGGATTCTCTCTCTATCTCTCTTTCCCCTCTCCCTCTGCCCCTCCTTCTGCTCTCTCTCTCTCAAATAAATAAATACATCTTTAAAAAAAAGAGTGTCTACTTCTTAGCATTTTGTGAGAATGTAATGATATAATTCTGATAAAGCATTGAGCATCATTTTTATTATTACTAAAATAGTGAGTAAGCATATGGACTCTGACTGCCTGGGTCAAACCTTGGCACCTCCATGCACTTGCTGTGTGACCATGGGAGGGCAGGCGTTAACCTCTCTGTGCCCCTTTCTCAGAGGGGCATCGTGAAGGTGAAATGTGAAGATGTGTAGAGTGGCGCCCGGCATATACTCAATGGGAGGTGTTTTTAGTGGGAGGCCCAGCTCCCAGCTCAGCTCCCCCTGTATCCCGTCCAGTGTTGGCCCTCCGTGGTGAAAGGGAGTAGACTCATGGCTCTCCAGATACCATGCCTCCCACCCAGGCCCTGTTCACAGCTACGACTCTACTAGGAGCCCCCTCCCAGAGGTTGCTCTTCCCCGCAAAGCAGCCCTGTGACAGAGCCTACCTCCTCCCTCACCCACTCAGTTCCCATGGTCTTCACTCTCAGGAAGCGTTTTGCCCCTTTGCCCTTGCTCCGCTCTCCCAGGAGATGGATTGGTTCTAGCCCTGCTGGGAAGCAAGAGGGACCAGACGATGACCTCCAGAAAGCCTCCACACGGGCCGGGCCATGGCACTTTCCCAGAGGGCCCTTGCCTTGGGTGTGTTGAGTTGGCCCCGCAGGCTTTCTGCACCCGGGTGTTTGTTTTGAGTCAGGCCTGGGGCTGGTCTCCGGCTTTTGTAGGACAGGGTGGAGACCCCAGTCTGCCAGGGCCCCAGGTTAATAGTTGACTGGCAGAACTGAGATTTGGCTCTGGAACTTGGGGCCAGGCTCTCTCCAAGGGCTGAGCAGAGACAGAGCAAGGAGACCATGCTTTGGACCCAGGCCAGCCGGGAGGAGCTCTGTGAGGCAGGGCAGGGTGGGTTTCTGTGGCTGCCTGGGCATGAAGCCCAACCCCATCCTCTGTGGCGCGGACTGGCCCCATCAGGTTCTCCAGCTTTGCATGTGTGTGTATGAGAGAGACTGGGTGTGTTTGTGCCTAAGGGTTTCTGTGTACGGTAGGAGCTGTTCTCTTTGCACACAACTGCCCTTCTGCCTCCTGGGCTGTTTGTAGCAAGGACCCCGGGTAGAGAGCTGCCTCGCCTACCCCATCCCAAGTTGCTGGTCCCTGCAGGGGCCGATGGGCTGAGCAGCCCTGGCTGCTAGACCCTGCCCCAGGGAGTAGCCGGCACTGCCCTTTGTACCCAGCTTCTCGTATTTATGGCAAATAATACACTGGGAGCAGAGGGCAGAACAGGGAGTCACAGGGCGGGAGGAAGGGGGACTCCTCAGGCAGCTCAGCCTCTCCTGGGACCAGTGCTGAGGTGGTTAAAAGTCAAAGGGCCCCGGTTTTGTAGGCTTAGTTCAGGAGTCGCCAGGACACTGCCCTGAAAAGCCAGGCTCTGCTCTTCCCAGAACTTTGGTCTCTGCTCCAGAGAAGCCACTCTCCTCGGTATGTGGGAGGGCAGGGAGGGAGGCTGCCCCTCCCCCCATTCCACCCCAGCAGGCTCGCACCCCTCACTATGCTTTGGGTCCAGGTATCAGTGGGATGGAGGAAGAACCAGACCTAGAGGACAGATCACTGGCCGGCCCACCTCGAGGACAGTGGATCTGGAGGATGTGACCTGGAGGATATGACCAGTCCAGGAGTGTGAAGAGAAAATGACTGGGAGGAGGGTGCATGAGGGTGGAGCGAGCAGGGGTCAGGACAGGAGGCCCCCTGGGGCTGCGATGGGGGAAAGGCGCCACCTCGTGGCAAGACATAGAACTGCAAGGTGTCCCCACCCCCTGGGCCAGGGTGCGGATTAACTCCCGCCCTGTGCCTGTAGGACCAGGTGAGGGCCTGAAAGCACCCTGACCTCTCAGTCCAGAAAAGTCAGGAACATCCAGCAGCTACCAGCGGGAGGTGATCCAGGTTTGCGGAGAAAGGGAACTGTGAAATCAAGCAGGACAAGGGGCTCGAATGGAGAGGCCCATCTTGATGGCTGGAATCATTAGGAGGGGCTGGGGCTATTGCAGAGGGTAGGGCTTCGGTAATCTGAGCATCCTGGGTTGTGAGGGGGTGCTGTGTGATGTCACTGGGACTGAGCAGAATGGGTCCCAGAGGGGCCTTAGCAGACGGCTGCCAATTCCTTAGACCTCCATTCTGACCCCGAGCTCCCGCCTGGAGCCCAGCACACCCATCTCTCCAGATTCCCTGTCTCTTTCTCCTGAGCACTCACAGCCAGAGTTACAGAAATGACCAGGACCCTGGTTTTTAATGGAAAAGCTGTGATACCTGGGGGCACTCTACATGTCACAGAAGTAGTGGAGGGATGTGGCAAGGGGCCAGAGGGAAGGTGCTCTCACACCTCTTCCTCCTCAGCTTGGCTACACCACGGCTGGCCGGGGTCTCCACCCTGCCAGGATGAGGTCTTCAGACACTGCTCTCTGTCCTCTTGGGTGTCTGTTGAATCCCAGTTCCAGAGGAGGGCACTCAGGCTGGAGGGGAGAAGTGGGAACAGGATGGGAGGCTCCAGAAAGGCAGGGTGGGATGCAGAGAGGTAGGTGAGCCAGGTTGGAGGGAGGAGCGCAAACGGAAGCCCAGAGCACAGCGCAGCAAGCCGGCCTGTAGGGACAAAGAGGCAGAAGCCATCTTACCGATTTCCCCGTGGGACATACAGTTCTGGGACTTCTCACCCCTAGCACCCGCCCCCCCCACCCCGGGCTGGACCATCATCCAGAGGGGCTCCTATGAAGACTCAACCTCTCAGCCCAGGACCCGGGCTCCCTCCCCTCCCTTTCGGAACCCCTACCACGGCTGTCCACACTGTGGCTCCTCCACCGCGGCTGGTTAAGTCCCACCTCAGCCTTACAACGCACCCTTCTCCTGTATCTGCTAACACTTGCCCATCTCTTCCTCCTGTACCAGGGCTACGCGCCAGACCCCTGTCCTGTTGCACAGCCCCTCAGCACTCCCGTGGGGCTTTTATGCAGCCTCGCTTTGCTGCTTTCTCCAGCAATTTCCTCAGAGAAGGGCTGGTCTTGTCTTCTCTGAATGGAACACCCTGGGACCAGGGACTCTGAGTTTGGGGTACTTTACCAGGAGGTGTTTTTAAAAGCTTAGACTTTGAGAAAGTCAGAGCTGGAGGGCCTTCAGGGATCATCCAACCCAGTGGCTCTCAAGGTCTTGCGGGAGAATCACCCGGAGGGCTGTCCCCGCCCCGCCTCCCCCCACCCACCCACCGAGTTGCCGATTCAAGGGCTCACGGGTGAAGCCAGATCATTTGCTGGTGGAACTGATACTCCTGGACCGAGGACCACACTTGGAGAACACTGATCTGATACAGCCTCCAGTTTTATAGACGAGGGGAACAAAAAGTGTCCCAAAGCAAAAATGATGCGCCCAAGGTCTCCAGGGGCTGGAGCCAGGACCAAGCTGACCAGAGCTGACCCCCATCAATGCACCACACTGGGCCTGACCCACCGGCCATCGTCCTGGAGCCCCTATTATCTGTTAGATTCTGGTGGGCCCCAGAAAAAGGGAGCTGGTCTCTAAGTACCTCTTTTTTTTTTTTTTTTTTTAAAGATTTTTATTTATTTATTTGAGAGAGAGCACATGAGAAGGGGGAGGGTCAGAGGGAGAAGCAGACTCCCTGCCGAGCAGGGAGCCCGATGCGGGACTCGATCCAGGGACTCCAGGATCATGACCTGAGCCGAAGGCAGTCACTTAACCAACTGAGCCACCCAGGCGCCCTCTAGGTACCTCTACTGTGAGGTTGGAGACTTGGCGGCATCAAACATCTTCTTCCGGCCTTCCATCCCAGACATGGCCTCCACGTTCTTCCTCCAGTCACCCACCTCCACGGGCCGTTCCTATTGGGGGGCCACACACACAAACACACACACACACACACACACACACACATGTCAGAGACTGAGCAGGCTGGAGGGCCCCCAGGCACAAGAGCAACTAGGTGAGGGGAAAGTCAGCCTCTTCGAAAAGAGGAAATCCCAACACCCCTGCCCAACTGGGGAGGCCCAAGGACACATTTGGGGTAGACACTGGACAAGCTAAGGCTCCACTAGAAGAAGGAAGCTGTGTCGGCTGGGAGTTCTGGATGATCGCAGTGGGATGCCGGGGTCAGTTCCCACCCCAGTGAACCACAGCCCAGCCTTGCCTCCAGACCCACGCCAACCTCCTGGTCTGGTGCTTCAAGGCCACCTCTTCTAAGAAGCCTACCTCCTCCCTAAACTGGCTCGTTTTCCATTTTACCCGCATACTACCTGCCATCTCTT
Source organism: Leptonychotes weddellii (assembly GCF_054177405.1). Taxonomy (NCBI): domain Eukaryota; kingdom Metazoa; phylum Chordata; class Mammalia; order Carnivora; family Phocidae; genus Leptonychotes; species Leptonychotes weddellii. The sequence goes on from NC_138374.1 coordinate 112,832,114, forward strand.
CTCTTTATGAAGTTCTCTGGGCCAGAGACCATGTCTTTCATTCATGTTCCTTCTAGAGCCCATCCATTCTGAGCACATATATTGAGTTCAATCAGCTTTGAGTGATTTGTTGCTGAATGAGTGATTGAACTCAGTTCTCTAATGTCTGTGCTCGTGTGTCCTATGACCACAATGACCTGCTGTCTTCTTTTCCCCAGTAGTGACAGAAGGCACTATCTCCCTGGTCACCCCAACTCTACATTCTCTTCACACTGGGTGCAGTTTCTACTTTATTGCTTGGTCTGGCTTCCTCTAGGTCCTGGTTTCCTTCTCAGATTGAGAGCAGCCTGAGGGAAGGGAGCAAGTCTTCTTTCTCCCAAAACAGAATCACAAGACTTCATCACTGGTCTCCCAGAGGGTTCTAGAATGTTCTAGCAGTCTGTCTGGCCTCCAACAGGAGCCCCTGCCTGAGGCTATGTGACAGAGTGACAGGTGATAGGACAGGGGGTGAAAGGTTCTGAGAAGAGGAGTCCTCACCTTCTCTGTGTCTTCCTTCTTCACTGACTTCAGGTTGGCCCGCAGATCCATAGACACCTTGTGCTTGGAGCCCAGTAGAGCCCGGAGCATGGCGTCAGCTGAGACCCGGACCCGACGCAGTGGTGGACGCTTGAATTTCCCACGGAGGTCCAGCACCTTCAGCTTCAGGTCCTTAATCTGCAGGTGAGAAGGAGCAGGGGTTCACGGGAGAGGGAGCACCCCCAGAGCACCCTTCCTGAGGATCTCAGACTTCTGGGGTCCCAGCCAAAGCTACACCCCACATTCATTCTCCAGCTTCCAGGCCAGACCCTCTGGGACACTCAGACCCCCCCATCACTTTCAGAATAGCCACAACGTGTTTGTTGATAAATGAATGAATGAGTAAATGGACAGATAAAGCCCATTAGCCATCTCTGTCATGGTTACGTGAGTAGATGGGGCAGCCCCGCCAAACTCAGCACAAGTCTGGCTTGAAAGCCCTCTTTGGAGTGTGGGGCTGCTTCCTCCTATTCCTGGGGCCCCATTCCTGCTTCTAACTAGTCCCTCCCGGTGAGCCTTCAAAGCAGTTCATTGAGAGCACAGCCTAAGTCCAGTGGGGTGGATAAAATTTCTAGGGTGCTATCTCTGGAGGGAATTCTGGGAAGATTCATGATGCCACAAATCATCATTCCTTCCGGGGAGAAATGGGAAGGAACAGAGTGGTCTCTGATCCCGCCCCCTCCCCTCCTCCCTGCTTGAACAAGCACCCAGGAGCAGCCCACGAGAGCAGCCAGGGGTTCTGCCCTCCATGTTCTGCCCCACCACATGGGAGCAGGGTCAGCATGGAGCTCCCGCTCCCACGCCCCTCGCCGAGGGAGCGCTGAGCACCGCAGTGGGGGGCAGCGACCAGCCCTGCTCCCACAACCACCACTGTGCGACCCGGACCAAAGTTCTCAGCCTCTCTGAACCTCAGCATCCCCATTTGTAAAGTGCAGGTAATAACACCTCCTTTATCCACACGCGTGTAGGGAGGATCAAAGGATGTAATGCACATGAAAGCCATTCACAAAGGGAAGATGTTATTAACTAGCATGTGATTGTTTGTGTGGGTGAACAAAGAGGTGAAGAGCCCCTGTGGCAGGTTGAGAGGAAGTTTGTGTTTTTCATCTGTGTGGTTATCCTCTCTCTGCCCATCTCCAGCCCTAGGGGGCTGGAGTGGAGGGACCAGAGCTTCCCAAGTGGCCACTTGTGAAACCCTGCAGAAGGAGGGGGACCTAGTCGGCAGCTGCAGCATCAGTGCCCACGTCCCGGCCCCCCTGCCCATCGCCCCACCATGCACCTAGCCTGTGCTAGCCGTGCCCTCCCCTCCTGCCAGCTCACCTCCCTGGTGTTGTGGAGGCATTTGGCCTCAATGTCGTATCTCTCCTCATCCACCACCTCCACCTTGGCGTGCAGGTCCCGGCACAGGTCCTGGGGGAAGCCAGGTTAATCAGGCAGGAACAGAAAAGAGGAGAGAGGAGTCGTCTGGACCGCAGACTCCCTTTCCTGCCTCTTTGCCCAGTGCCTTTGCAAAACCTGCATTCTGGAAAGGAGCGGATACACCCCTTCTCTCTGAGGTTCATGGCTGCTGATAGCTCCCTGCATAAGCCCTTTGTTTTCCTTTCGGAATGTCATTGTTTTCTTTAAAAAGTTTTCTTACGATAAAAATAATATAAGCGAGTTGCAGAAAATGTGAAAGCTAGGTATGAAACAAAAAGAATAAACTACAAATAACAAGTGATGCCACCAGTGGGAGGTGACCCCTGGTGACATTTTGGTGTATTTCTTTCCAGTCTCTTTTCTCTGCAGTCGCTGGCATTGAAACAGTTATCAGTGTTTTTCAAACATTAAAAACCTATTTGTAGGGAAAGGACAGACAAGTCCTGAGGCTCCCTCCCCGCACTTGCGAAATGGAATCTACCAGCACCACCTCCCAGGGGCCTATGCGGTGACATGGGACCGTGTAAGGGAAGAGCCCCTTGAAAAGGAACAGAGCCCAGAGCTCCGGTATTAGTGCAGGCTCCTGCCACCTAGGCCCTGGGGTCAGCCCCGCAGACTCACCTGCAGGGCACTGAGGGACAGGCCACGGGTCTGCAGCGTGGGGATGCGCTCGGCCAGATAGCGCACCTTCTCAGCCTCCCGCTCCTCGTGCTCCTGCTCCCAGCACTCCTTGGCCTTGGCCAGCATCAGGCTCTGGACAGGACAGAGCCTGCTGAGCCAGGAGCCCAGGGCTCTCGTGCTCCCCACCCAGCATCAGGGCATGAGGGGAGGAGGACCCCGGGCTGGAGCCGGCTCTTGCCGCTGGCCCTACAAGCAACAAGTCCTCTCGCACTGGTCAGGGCCCCGACCAGGCAGCCCTAGGAGCGTGTGAATGAGCCGGTCCCGAGGCCTGCAGATGTGTGTGCTGCCTACAGGCAGGGCCAGGGAAGAACAAACACTGAGCCACCACACACAGCATCTCTCGGACCCTGGAGCTGTTTTCCCTCACAGTCCTCCTCGTACCCACTTCTGGCGTGTTTTGGCCCACAGAGCTCCAAAGAGAGAAACTCTGGCCAAGATAAAGCAAGGCCCTCCGGCCGCCACCAGTGGATTACCACCCTGAAGCTGGTCACTGCCTCCCCTCAAGAACCCGGGCAGGAGCCAGGTCTCCCTAGTTTCAGGTTTCTACTCGCTGACCACCCGGCTCCAGGCAATGGCCGGCCTCCCTCATCATCATCCTCACTTTGGCCTCCTTCGTCTTCACCCTCCCCCGACCCTCCACACCCCCGCAGAGTCTGCACCGCATCCCCTCTGTCTCCCACTGGATGTCCCCCCAGAGCCAGCCCAAAGCCTCACCTTCAGCAAGAGTTTGCGGGAGGCCGTGATCTTGGGCTTTCTCTGAGGGTGAGAAGGGGAGAGACAGGTGGTGAGATAGAGGCAGCAGAACTGAAAATCTGGTCTAGGCCAGCATGCGTGCCTGCCAGGTTCACCATGATTACCCAGAATCCTTGCCATAGGGTCCCTTAAAAGGCCCCTCATCTTTGTGATTTAACCCCTCAAATTCAAGGAATGCTGTAGTCAGTGACCTTGACCCTGACCTAGAGGCTGAAGCCCTCACTTTCAATCCTGCTACTAGTGCTGGTGGGATCCTGTGTGGGTCATGTGACCTCTGTGGGCACCTCCTTCCTCATCTATAAATAAGGATGCTGAGACCCACCTTCCTCAGTTCACAGGATTATTACAGACAGAATGACATCATGGACGTGCAAATCCTTTGAAAAGCATGAAACAGATGCACCTGCTTAGCGCTCTGGATAGTAATATACCAATACGTTGATGATCTGTCGTGTCCAGAAACAAGCTGTGAATTTCACACATCAAGAAGTGTATCTTTTTAGACATCACAACTTTTTTTAATGTCAACACCATCCATATTAATCTTTCTCAGCTATAAAAATATTGTTTTCTCTTCTTATTAAAAATACTTGATATATTCTTGCCAACTAGGTATGTTCTAATAAAAGTCTTAGCTTGCGGCAGCATCCCCCCAACTCCAGGGGAGGTGACGGTAAGGAGGGCTGTTCAACCTCTAACTAATGAGGTTGTGAGGCTTTCTGAGCACTTGTATCTCTTCTTGACCATAGGTCGTCGATTGTGGTTGCTGCCAGAGTGCGGCTATCTACTGGTACTGTGCTGTGTGCTGGGAGAGCAGAAGTGAGCAGGCTTTAAGGGAGAAAAGGGGCTTCATATTTCATGGATGGAATGTGTGACTTCTAACCTGACTGTTCAGAATGGTTTGTCTGTCCTTTCCTCTCCTAAAGCGAAGGCTGGGCTACATTTCAGGTTAGTGTGCTTGTGGGAGAAATGGCCTGTTGCTATGGTCATCACCACTCACGGTTTACACCCTGTCATGTACCCACGGCAAATGTTTCTTTGCAATGTTGTTTCCCCACCACCTGGTGAGCTTCTAGGCCATCTCGTTTGACCATCGATCAGTGGCGACTCACTTTAATATGAGCCTCAGCAAAACTGAGAAATTCATATGGTTATTGAAAAATGGTGTATGTGATTCTGAGAATCTCTGTGCCAAATGTCCCCTCCATCAGTGCTGCTAATTCCCACCCTTGCCAGTTCAGAGCCCGATCCCTGAGGTTCCTAACCCTGCACTGGACACACGCTGTGTTCTCGGTACTGTTTCAGGGTCAGAGTTATCTAAGACCTGAGGGGAGTGTAAGGACACCTCTTTGCTCCTCTCTCAATGTTTGGTCATTGGGCAGGGGTAGAATAACCCAATGATGATCCTTTGTTACTGGACTGACTCTGCAAAAAAACAGGATGGTCCCTCAGGGTTAGACAAGTGAGCAAGAATGGGTGAGATAGCCCACATCCCACTTACCTCGCTTCAGGCATCCACCACAGGAAAGACAGGAGGAGAGAGCAAAAGACAGAGTGTGAACAATTCAGATGACATATGCAACAGCAGGACCATGTGGATGAGCCCGGGCAGGGGCAGTGTGGTGACAACCATATACCAGAAGGACATCAGGCATCAGGCAGGGGGACCAGCTCAAGGGTTCCAGCAGAACAGAATAAAACTCCAGGGGCCCTCTGGGCTACTGGAGGTTCTTGCTGGGAGATGCTGGCCATTGTAAGTTGGGGAGGAGTGCTGGAGATTCCGGGAAGCCTCAACATAGGGTTCCAGCATGGGAAAGCTCCCGTCCCTGGCCTCGTGGGCAAGTTCCCAAAGCTTTGTTCATCTGTTGGGCCAAAGCAGGACCATGGCCCGGCACACGCAATTCATCCTGCCTGCGCAGAGAAAAACTCTGTAAGAGGCCACAAAGGTCTTCCCCAGGGAGCCTGGAGCATGGGTTCTGCTCAAAGACTAGGAGGACACATGGTGGCACAGGGGACCTAGGTACTCAGGATTGCTCCTTCTGTGAAAACCTGTTCTCCTGGGAAGTTGCTTCAGGGCTTGGACAGATGGTGCCTCCCCTAGGGGGCTGAAATCTGCAGCAAAGGGCCTGGCTTCCTCCGAGCCCGAGAGAGGGACGAGGGACGGGGCTACTTACACTTCAGGCATGGTGGTGGTCGGGGGGGGCAGCACCTGGAGGCACAAAGCAAGCGTCAATGTGGGAAAGCTGTAACTCCTGCCTCCCAGCCCAGCTGGGCCTTGGGACTGTGTCAGCGCCCAGCCTGGGAGAGCCGGACAACAGGAGGAAGAAATCAGACAGAATGGATTCCAACAGGTCGGGATGGGATAAATATTTGTGCACTGATACTCTCTTTTTTTCGTTTATTCACTCATTCATTCATTCACTCATTCACTCACAAGAGAGAGAAATCTTAGAAAAGCAAAGAAACAATATAAGAACTGTAAGTGGCTCTGTTGGACAGGTATGTAGGGTGGGGATCTGCAAACTACAGCCCCCAGGCCAAATCTGCACCGCTGCCCGCCCCCCCCCCCCCCCCCGCCGCCTTTTGTTGCTTAAAGCGTTGTAAAATAAGGAATATGCAACAGAACGTTATGTGACCTGCAAAGCCTAAAACATTTACTATCAAGCTCTTTCCAGCAAGGTTTGCCAACCCTCATGGGGAACAGAATGGAATCCATAGAAATCTATTTGAAAAGTGAGGTCATGGGGCCCTCCACAACAGGCTGAGTTTAGAGTCTCTCCTGTGGACAAGGATGAAGTTCTCAGAGAGAGGAGAATCTGAAAGCGGAGTGGCACAGAGCAAAGATGAAATGCAGGTAACTGCCATATGGCACAACTCCAGGGGGCGCTATTCCTATGCTGGGCCATGTCCTGTGCCAGGGTGCAGTGTGAGGGGCAGCCCTGGGGTGGGGCGGGGAGGAGGCCCTGCACGGAGGGGCTGAAGCCAGCAGGTGAGGCAAATCCTGCCTTCTACTCTCATCTTCATCCTAACCCTCTCCAGGCCAGTTTTCTTCTCTGCAAAAATCGAGGTGAGATAGATTGTCGTCCACTTAAAAAAGCTCTTAAACCTTTTGTTCAAACCAAATTTTACTTGGAAGCAAAACAAATTCAAGCAATCCGAGCAAACGGCACAGGCTGAAGGGGGTACGTAGGAGCCCGTGGCCCTCTGTGAAGACCCCGGGCTGTGGAGCACAGTTTGAAGTCCCCTGACTGTGTTGTCCTGGGGCTCCCTTTAGTCCCAACAGTTGGGGGACCCAGGCCAAGAAGGGGGTCCTTGAGGCGGCACAGGGGGATACTCCAAAGCCAGACCCAACTCACCATCTTGCCTGGGCCTGGACAAAGAGCATTCTAATAGAGGGTGGGGATTGTGCAAAAGATCAGGGGAAGAAGGACAACTCTGGTGGGAGCAAGTGTGCGAGGCAGGACAGGAATCTGGAGCTGGGTTGTGTGTATTTGGCGGGGCGGGGGCGGGGCGGGGGGGACATGGAGCACAGGATCAGGAGTTTGAATTTGGCCCAGGAACCTGGTTTGGTACAGGGGAGGGCAGAATCCAAAGGACAATTGTAAAGTGGCTACCAGTCATTTCATTCCAGAGCCACCTCCTGTCTCTGCCTTAATTCTCTCCTTTCCCTATGTGCCCGTGAAGCCTCCTTCCCCAGCCCATGAGTGGGGCTCAGCCACCTGTCCTGAATCTCCCCCCAACTGTCAGAAAGCCCTCTGGGCCTCCCACCTCTGCCTCTGCCACCTAGGGAGGGTGAGGCCTGGGGCGGAAGAGGGGGAAAGGGAGTGTGACCCCAGAGTCTCAGCTGTCACCCCGGGGCACAGAGGGAGAGGTAGGATCCAATCCATAAATTCCCCAGATATTTGGCTGAAATTAGATTTTATCACCAGCTGTTTATTCTGAGGGCTCCACTCCTCGGACGACTAGCAAGGCAGTCCAAAGAGAAACACTAGCCGGTGAAGAAACACCTCCAGGTCCGTCTGTCTGTCATCACTGCCCAGCCGTGATGCCAGTCCCCAGGGGGCAGCAGGTCTCAGCTGAGTGGGGATGTGCCTCACCCTTGGCAGGCATTTGGCCATGGTCACGCCTCCCTCAGAGAGCCCACTGTCACCAGCATGGGGCCCTGCTGGCCCAGGCCAGCCTCGGCCTCCTGCCAAGCTGCAGGGCCTGCCCCCCAGCTTGCCCCCCTGACAAATGCCAGGCCCAGGGGTCCCCAGCCTGTGCTTTGATACCCACCAGATGGGACCCCTTGACAGGTCCTGTGGAAGACAAGCAGAAACCTGATAAGAAGTCAGGATGCAGATAGCAAATGTGAGGTTAGAGGGCCGGCATTCCATCTCCCCCACAAGTAGCAAGAGAGGAGACAGTTAGAAAATCCACCCCTGGAGGGAGGGAGTGAAGGATGGCCAGGGGTTGACTCAGAGCTAGGCTTTCTTTTCCCTGAGGCCCTGCAGGGTAGACTGGGAATATCAACTAGACTGGGAGACTGAGGCTGAGCGTATGAGTGTCTGTGTGTAATTGAGTGTGTGTGTGGGTGTGTGTGTGTGTGTCTATAGGGACAGGAACTGATCTTTTTGCACACCTGATAATCAGGGACACAAATTTCTGGTTAGGCTCATGTTCTTCCCTCTGCTCCCCACCCCCTGACCTTGGACCCAAGTTCAAGGGCATCCCAGTCCTCTTTGACTGATCATTAGCAAGCATTGTACTCCTACACCCCCCACACCCCTGTCTTGAGGTCTTAGCAGGAAAGCCTAACCTCAGAACCGCTGTGGGACAATCTCCCAAACCCAGTGTCTGGTGCTGCCTTTAGCCCCCACCCCACCCCCAGCCATGGATCCCAATATAGAAGTTCCCCTCTGTTTTGCATTCAGAGACTCTCATGCCCCAACCCCAAATGCTGTCACCATCAGCCTTCCCTCTAGAGGCCCCCACCAACTACTTTCTACTCCTCAGAGCCAGGAGCGGTGGACAGCGGGGTTGGCAGTCTGCCCTCACCCACTCTTGCCCTGCTATACAGATGGGCGTGCAAGGGGAGCCAAGCACGTCCCTCGGAGACCAAGAACAAAGAGGCAAGATGGTTTCCTCAGTCCGCAGGGGCTGGGATCTGGTCTACTAGGCTCCCCCCAAGTCCCACACACCAGAGCACCTTCTTTGTCCTCTGCTGCAGCCATCGCCCACTTTAATTGCTCACCAGGCTCTTCCTAAACTTCCCAACGCAGCTCCGCCGCCCAGCTCTCTGATTCCCAATGCCACCCCCTGCCTCAAGGCGCCCTCTCCCTCTGGGACCTGCTGGGCAGCCTGGTGTATAATATAATCCCCAGGCTCTACCCCGGGGCCCCTTGAGCAGCCTGGGGGGAAATTCTGCTCCTGGCTCTTAGCCTGAAAATGGGCAGTGGGGATTTTACCTCCAGTAACTGTTTTGCAGGAGAGAGGTCATTCCACAGGATAAAACACTGTGGGAGCATCTTAGAACTGTTCCCTCAGCCAACCCAAAGGTACAGGCCATGCATGATACAGGTCTTCTTCCATCTCCACGCCCTGGTGGTCTCCTCTAACTCAAGCCCCAGTTTCTCTCTCAGGGCTCGACCTAGATCCAAAGTCCTGGGCTGCAGACACTTACCTCGTTCAGGCTCTGTGAGCTGGGCTGGCCTGTGTCTCGCTGTGGACCGCAGACTGTGAGGGGCAGGCAGAGGGGAGGCTATGAAAACTATGGGCCACAGCAACTGGCCAGTAAAAATAGAACAGGCCCACTGCCCCTCCTCCCCCCCCACCCCCCCCCCACACACACAGAGCAGACACACGCTGAGGAACACACAGCAGGCATGCCCTGAAGACACGTGTGTCCAGGCTCAGGAGGACACACACATCCTGTGCACACAGAGGCCACCGACTGAGTCAAACCAGCACCCACCTAGGGGGTCGCAAGCCAAAGAAGGGAGAGAATGAGCAGCCAGACCAGATGAGGCACTGAGCAGCGTCGGGCCCAGGGCAGAGCCCGGGGCTCTGGCTGGGGCGGGGGGGGGGGGGGGGGGGGAGGTGGGCACCGGGAGGCCTGGGGGGCCCACCAGGGGCTGGGGGCAGGAGAACTGTCTCTCGGACCTACATCTCTCACAAGGAAATGTGGAAATCAGACTCCTGAGCCCATGTTCCAAAAGCCTAAGAGGACTAGAGACTGGATTTGGGGGCTCTCATGCGGCTCTGGTACACGTGCCCTAGGAGGATACCTGGGCTCGGGGGTGACATCAACAGCGCTGCAGGCCGACTCCAGGGAGTGATCTGGGGCTGAGCTGAGGTGCTGGTAGCTGTAGCGTCCACCTTTATGCTCAGGGAGGGTCTGTGGATGCTCTGTACCCCCCTCCAAGTAGGTTTCCGGGAATCTAGGTTTCCCGGGTTCCAAATGGCACCCCACATCCCATGCCTGGAACTCAGTGAGACTAACTCACCTTCTCCCCTGCCCTACCCTCTGTCTCCAGCCAGAATCCAGGGGGCTGGTGGGGTGGAGGCTGCACCTGTTTACTGGGTATTTTTAGGACAGTTGATGAACACATAATACCCACCCTACAGTCAGAGAAAGACAATGCCTGCTATGTTAATCCTGGGGCTATTATCGTTGGTCATCTCCTGGGCCAGGATCCCAGGCTGAGACAGGACAAGCAGGATACTGAGCCCCCTTGGAGGCCAGCCAGAGGCCTCACAACCAGCAGGAGGTTAGGGAGCTCTACCATGCTGCCTGTTTGGTGGGAGAGAGAGCTGGTGGACAGGGGTGTCCTAAGGAGACACACCCACCGTGCCTACAGAGGGCTCAAAGACCCTGCCCTTTGGACACTGCCATTCTGGTGCCCAACGGAGGCTGCTCTAATTTGGTTCTGCTCAGGCCAGTTTGGGAACATCCCCATGCTGGAAGGCTGCCAGGGAGAAGGGACAGGGCGGGGTAAGTTGTAGGGCTTGGAGGCATAGGATTCTGGGTGGAGGGGCTGGGATGGACAGTAAGGACAGGCATCCACCCAGGAACAGCAGGAGGTCAGAGAAGGGGTGTGAAGGTTGGGATGAGTCTACTGGAGTTTACCGCATTGGCTTAACCATGTTTGTAATTTACATAAGAACTTTCTTACAGGGCGCCTGGGTGGCTCAGTTGGTTAAGCGGCTGCCTTCGGCTCAGGTCATGATCCCAGGGTCCTGGGATCGAGTCCCGCATCGGGCTCCCCGCTCTGCGGGGAGCCTGCTTCTCCCTCTCCCACTCCCCCTGCTTGTGTTCCCTCTCTCGCTGTGTCTCTCTCTGTCAAATAAATAAATAAATAAAATCTTTAAAAAAAAAAGAACTTTCTTACAAGAAGTTAAGATGCACCAAAATAAATGAATTATCTGCATGGATTATTCTGCTTTTTAGAAGGGAAAAAAGAAAAAACACATTGACAAATGGAAGAACAAAAGAGGGTTGCAGGGACCACAACGAATCATGGACTCTGAGGGCCTTGGGGTGTTAGTCATGCTCAGTCCCCAATGGGACAGAGTGGGGCTGGCATCCCTCATCCCAGACCCCATCGACACCATCCCTCCACACCATGTGGTCCAACTCTCCATCCTCACATCCACCGCAACCTGTCAGCCTCTTTCCTGCTGTCTGCTCACAAGTGACCTTCAAAAATGAGGCTGTTTTGCCCTGTGGTCCTTGCACCTGCCCCAGTCTTCCTTCAAATGTGGACCACTCTGGAGGCAAAGGCCTCCGGGGTCTGCCTGCAAGGCTGGGGATCTCTGGCGGGAGGCTGCCCACACCCAGCTGAAGGGCCACCACTGGATGACATTGGCCCTGGGCCCCACTCTCTGCCCCAGCCGAGTGTGCTTCTGCAGCCTTTCTCCTGGCCTCCCCACTCACTGTCACCCTCCTTAAAGGTCACCCCCCGCTGGGTGCTTATCTGCCCACCTCCCATTCTGCCTGTGGAGCGGGGGACACTGTCCAGGGACCTCTGAGGCTGTGTCTCACACAGACACCCACCTGGCCAGGGGTGACCCCCAGACACAGAGCCAGAAACAGTCCTCATGGCCCTGTAAGACCCCCAGGCAGAACTCCCTGTGGTGGGCTGAATGATGGCCCCCCCCAAAGGGGCCCATGTCCTAATGAACAAAATGTGAGTATGTTACCTTATATGGCAAAAAGCACTTTGCAGATCTGATGAAATGAAAGAACTGGAGTTGAAGAATTATCCTGGATTATCCATGGGGGCCCAATCTAATCACATGGGTCCTTATCAGACTGAGGCATTAGGACCAGGGTCAGTAGTAGGACACCTGATAAAGGAAGAAAGATCAAAAAAGAGAGAAGATGCTATTGTGGGGCTGGCTTGGAAGACAGAGGACGTGACCTTGAGCCAAGGAATGCACGCAGCTTCTAAAAGCTGGAAAAGTCAAGGAAAGAGATTCTCCCCTCGGAGCCTCAAGAGGGAAGCAGGCCTGCCGACACCTTGTCTGTTAGGCCAGTGAGGCTGATTTTGGACTTCCGCCCCCCGGAACCGTAAGATAACAAACTTGTGTTCTTCCAAATCACTGGGGCTGTGGCAATTTGGTACAGCAGACATTAATATGCTCTGTAATGCCTTGGACATTCGCGAGCCCAGGACTTCACGGCTCAGGCCGTGCTCGGGGCCTGGGGGCGCTCAGGTCCAGTGTGCCCTGGGCCTGACAGCCCGGAGCAGACCCTCACGCATCCCTGGCCAGAATCCAGCCCACCAGGGCCTGGCCTTCCTGGAAGTCAGCTCTGAACTGACAGGATCACAGGACGTCAGAGCAGGAAAACCGTCCAGGGCAGTCACGTTGCCCTTGAGGACACAGAGGCCCAGAGAGAAGGGGCCACACGGTGAGTGGGCCAGGTCTCCTGACGGCCAGCCCGGCGCTCCGTCCCCTTGACTATACCCCAGTTCTCATCCTACCATCCCTCCTTTAACTCTCCTCTAACCCCGGCCTCGCCTTTAACCCTCACAGCTGCCAGAGGCCTGCAGGTGCCCTCAGCGTGCACTGGAAAGCGGCGCCCCACAGCTTCGTGGCCCCTGTGGCCCGGCCTGGCCTGCTCCGAGGTCCACGTGAGCGGAATCATCCCCACGCTGCACCTGGCGGCCCCAGCCCTAACCTACTAGAACCTTCATCTTCTGGCTCTCTATTCTCACATGTGAGGTTGCACTCGCCCTCTTGTGATCCATCCTGTGAACAACTTTATGTGAAATGCTCAGGCTGATCTTGTTCATACACCTCATCCGGCTTCATCTCCAACCCCGCCCCCCCGTACTGAGCCAGTGAATCGAGCTTTGGCCCTCCACGCCTGCCTTAGCCTGACCCTGCTGCAGGCCTTCTAGACTCTAACCCAATGTAAGGTCACCATGATTGACCCAGCTGCAGTGTCCTCTCTGAAACTCAGCTTCCTCATTCGGACACCGGCTTTAGGGTGCACCGTGGCCCGAGGGAGAGCCTGGCCTCCTTGGGGACGCCCCCTCCCTGGGGCAAAGCTGATGGCCTTCCCTTAGCGCCTTTTGAAGTTCAGGGAGAGTCTGAGGCGGACTTGACCAGGGCCCATGTGGTCTGTACCCTCTCAGCTCTCCCAAGACTTTCCAGCTCAATGGAAAACAGAAGAAAGATTGCTGGAGAAGGAACGAGAACCAGGACTCGCCAGATCCAGGGAGAAAGGGGCCAATCCAGGAAGAGGGAGTGATTCGGGGTAGGTGAGGTGAGGGGAGAAAACCTGGAGGGGTTTCCAGCCTCTGGTCCCATGGCTCCCAATGTCCCAGAGCTGGGGAGGCCACAGGGCAAGGAAGGAAGTGTCTGGCCAGAGGACCTAAGCCTTGTAAGGCCGTGGGTTGTGGAGTCAGGGCCCCATCCCCTCAGTGGCGACACCTGTCAGCCCGACCGCCCTGGCATTGTCTGGGAAGCAGAGGAGCCCAAATTAGCAAGTGACAAGGCTCAGCCTGCCTTCCAGGCAGCCCTGCCCCCACACGCCCTCCCCCACACCACTCGGGCCATCACCCCGGGGGCAGCCAGTCCCCTCCCGGCCTCCTCCCCCCAGCCCACCTTAAGCCCAGCAGTTGATCCAGGGCCAGTTTCCAGGAGCCGAGTTCTGAGAGGAGGCCGGGCTGTGGGCTGAGGAGGCCAGAGCAGAAGGAACAAAGAACCAAAAGTAATCACCCTTCACTTTGCTGCCACAACCAAGTGTCACCATTAATGCCTGTGGCATTTACACACGTGGCCCAGCCCAGGGAATCGACACACAGCTCACTAGCACTGCTCAATAGTGTAACCTCAGACCCTTAGCCCTTCCCAGGCTCTGCTCCACCTTCTGTAAAATGGGACAATAATGCTGCTTACCTCAGAGTGTGGCTGTGAGGCCCAAGCGAGGTAACGTGTCCGGAGGGCTTTGTGAACGTCTGGCACAAAGCAAATGCTTGACAAACGTTAGCTCGGAGGATATTCTCACTGAAGCCTCAAGGTAACACTCTGAGATAGGCCCCATCATCAACCCCGTTTTACCGATGAGGAAAGTGGGGGCTCAGAATGATGAAGCAACTCGCCCAAGACCCCACAGCAAGGAAGAGTCAGAGGTGAGACCAGCACCCAGGTCTCTGTGCTCCCGAGCCAGCCCTGCCCCTGTCGTCTGGCACAGCAAGCGCTCCGTGAACACGGGCCATGCGTGTCTTCGGGCAGCAGGATGCTTTCTGCCAGGAATCTGGAATGGACCAGCCTTGGGCCCCCAAAGCCCCATGTAATTCATTCCAACGTTAGAAACTGTAAGTGATGCTTTGATGAGCTGTTCTCTATCTACCTAATTGTAAGAGGTGCGGCAGTGTAGCAACAGATGGTATTAGCCTGTACTTTCTTTTTTTTTTTTTTTTAAGATTTTATTTATTTGACAGAGACAGACAGGGAGAGAGGGAACACAAGCAGGGGGAGTGGGAGAGGGAGAAGCAGGCTCTCCAATGAGCAGGGAGCCCGATGCGGGGCTCGATCCCAGGACCCTGGGACCATGACCTGAGCCGAAGGCAGACGCTCAACGACTGAGCCACCCGGGCGCCCCAGGATTAAATCCTTTTTTTTTTTTTTTAAGATTTTATTTATTTGACAAAGAGAGAGACACAGCGAGAGAGGGAACACAAGCAGGGGGAGTGGGAGAGGGAGAAGCAGGCTTCCCGCTGAGCAGGAAGCTGGACCGGGATCACAACCCGAAGGCAGACTCTTAACCGACTTAGCCACCCAGGCGCCCCTGAAGGTCGTTTTTTGTGGGGGTTTTTTTTAAAGATTTTATTTATTTATTTGACACAGAGAGAGACACA
>NC_138374.1:112846972-112854142 GCF_054177405.1 Leptonychotes weddellii
AGGCATGGCAGGGAGGGCCCCAGCAGGCTCCGGGCCTGGGCAGAGAGGGGCTGACCTCCAGCTCAACAGCAGGTATCTCTCACCCTCCCTCCTTCAAAGCTCCACACCTCCCCACCACCTTCACACGCCCCTGACTTCCTCCCACACCCTGCCCAAACCTCTTGTGTCCTCCCTTGAGCACCCTTCTCCTCCAGCTCAGCACCGCCCACCCTGAGTCCTTCTCAGCCCATCTGCTCAGTTCCCCTGCCAGCCCAGTGCTATGACGGAGGAGGGGGACCAAAGGCCACCCCCACTCCCACCCCAGACCTCCTGTATGCTGCCAGCTAAACCCTCACACCCAAGAGCGTGGAGCCAGCCCAGGCCTCGACAGGTCCCTTCTCCAGAAATTCCATAATAAGCAGGTGGAGTTTGGGGCTGACTCTGTGGGGTTGGGAGGGGATGTGGGGGACGGAGGTGGACAGTGAGCTGGCAAACCAGGGGTGGACCCCACACTAGAAACAAATTCTTTTCAAAGTGGCACGTGAGCTGGGGTACCTGGGTGGCTCAGTCGGTTAAGCGTCTGCCTTCAGCTCAGGTCATGATCCCGGGGTCCTGGGATCGAGTCCTGTGTCAGGCTCCTTGCTCGGTGGGGAGCCTGCTTCTCCCTCTGCCTCTGCCTCTGTCTGCAGCTCTCCCTGCTTATGGGCTCTCTCTCTCTCTCTCCCCAGCAAATAAATAAATAAAATCTTTAAAAAATAAAAAAGTGGGGCACCTGGGTGGCTCAGTCGTTAAGCGTCTGCCTTCAGCTCAGGTCATGATCCCAGGGTCCTGGGATCGAGCCCCGCATCGGGCTCCCTGCTCGGCAGGGATTCTGCTTCTCCCTCTCCCGTTCCCCCTGCTTGTGTTCCCTCTCTCGCTGTGTCTCTCTCTCTGTCAAATAAATAAGTAAAATCTTTAAAAATAAATAAATAAATAAGTGGCATGTGAGCAGTCAGCAAGGCTGGAACCCAGAAGCCAGCTCACTGTGTCTCTTCCCCAATTCGGCCTCCCCCTCCCCCTTTCCACCCTTCCCCCAATGTGCCCCACCTCTGTCTCCAGCCAGGCCTCTCTTGCCCAATTCCCAGTTTGCCTGCCCCTCCGTCCTAGCCACGTGAGTCCATTCCTGCCTCCCGCCCAAATTCCCTGGCTTTCCACTTCTGTATCTTCGAGCTTGCCATCTTCCGAAGCAGAAACGTTACTCTCTTCTGCTTTCAGTCAGTGGATGGAGTCCCTGCTGGAAGCCGCCTCCTCCCGGAGGCCTTCCCAGACTCCACACCCATCTCCTGCACAGGACTTCCTGTCTGTGCAGCTCAGTTGGTTCTAGGCATCGCACCACTTCTCTCCAGGTACAGTTTTCCCTTCCTGCTGAGAAAGTTGTCTGCGGAGCGGGGCAGGAGATGGGGCTCAGGCGCAGCACGGTGTCAAAAGAGCAGGCCTCTGCTAGCCCCATGGTTTTAAACTTTTGTAGTGAGTGCATCAGCATCCCCTGCAGGACTTGGTAAAACACAGACTCCGGGCCCCACCGGGGTTTCGGATTCAGCAGGTCGTGGGCAGAGCCTGGAAATGTGCATTTCTAACAAGTTCTCAGGTGGTGCTGGTACTGCTGGCCTAGGGACCGATACTTTAAGAACTACTATAGTTATACCAAGTAGAAAAGGCACCCAGTATGGACAGACACAACCCTTTGGGTCAATGGCTTGACTTCAACCTGCGCCACCCCTCAGTAGAGCTGGTGACACACAGCCCAGAACCACCCTGACCCGCCTCCTGCCGTTGTCCTCCCCGCCCCCCCGCCCATGCTCCAGACCCAGGGGACTCTGGAGGTCCCCACACAGCCACATCCATTCATCCAGGCCCTGAGGATACCACGCTGAGCCTCGGGGCCCGGAAGCCAGGCTTGGGCACCTGGACACGGGTTTCCTGGGTCCTGGTTCTGGCTCACTGCTTTCCCTCTAGTCCTTCTTCCCAGCTGCAGAAGACATTATTTTCTTCTTTGTCAAAGGGCTGAACTTAGTCCCAGGGCTAAGAGGGGACGGTGAGTCAGTGGGGACCGAATCCCAGCCCGCTGTCCTGCCCTGGTGCCAAATCTGTGTCTTCTGCCCGGGCCAACACTGCCTGTTTGCCATGCGCGCTTGCTTAGCCAACGGCAAGCCCCTCCTCACACCTGGGTCCCAACCCAAACCCCACGTCTGCCCCTCCTTCTGTTCTTCACAGGCACAGGCACCACCCCTGAGCCAGCCCCCAAATCCCAGGGTCATCCACCACTCCTCTCCTCCCCCGCTCCCCACGATCAGCGGAGCACCGTGTTCGGTCCTGCTCCCTGCTCGGGATCTCCGACCTGCCTCTGTCAGCGTGGGCCACCACGTGTGGCCGGCTTGGTTGCAGCCTCTCCAGGATCCCCCTGCTGTCTGAACCATCTTCCTAAAACAAAGACAGAGTCATGTCACTTCCCCATTTCTCCCATCAGTGGCCTCAGGATGAAATGCAAACCCCGTAATCAAGTTACATGCCCTTTGGGATCTCACTCTTGAAGCTTCCCTGGCTTCCACACTCCCTTAGCTCCGGCCACACAGAGCTACTCAAAGCTCCTGGAACAGCAGAGGCTTCTCGGAAGGCCTTTCTCTCCCACCCCACCCCAGGCCCACTGTACCTACCCTCCTCCAAATTTCAGCAGCATGTTGACTCCTCCAGAAAGCCTTCCCAGACCACTCTAGACTGCATTAGGAGCCCTCGTCCAGGCTCCACAGCCCCCACGTGTCCCTCTTTCCCTGCGTTTAACCCAGAATTTTGAAGTCACATTTTACTATCCTGGACAAACTTGAATGTTGACACCATGTCTTACTCATTTTTGCATCCTCAGTGCCCAGCACAGTGCTTGACACATAGTACGTGCTCAATAAATGCTCGTTGAATAAATGAATGGACAACACAGAGAGAAGCCTTCTGACCAAAGACAGTGCAGGAAATTGGCCCTCAGGGCTCAGGAGAATCCTTGTTTGTTCCCCAGGGTCCTGAAATAAGGTTGGAGTGCTCATGGCTAAGGGCACAGGGAAAGGGCTGTCTGGGAAGCCATCTTGTTCAAGTTCTTGGCACCCAGAGGTCTGGGCACCTTCCCCCTGGGAGAAGCAGCCACTTACTGACCTTGACATAGGTGATGAACCGCTCTCCCCTCCAACAATGTGCAGGGACATACATAGAAACAACAGCTGGACAGCTGGGCCTTTGTTGATGGTAAACTGAGCCTCTCAGAGGTCACTCCAGACTATGACCACCTCCTCACCCCATGTCCAGGCTGGGGCCAGGAACGTCAGGGGAAGAGACGCCAACACAGACAAAGGGCCCTGCCTAGATGCCTGGTGAGCACCTAGGGCCTGGCCAGCTTCCTCCTCCCCTCTCCACTCTGCTCCAAACCCCCCTCTGCAGGCTCCAGCCCTCTTTCTTCACCCTCTCTCACATCCGCCCCCACGCCATGACACCATGACTGTGTCTCAGGAATCTTGGGACCGAATTGACCAGGAAGGGGACTTCC
Source organism: Leptonychotes weddellii (assembly GCF_054177405.1). Lineage (NCBI taxonomy): Eukaryota > Metazoa > Chordata > Mammalia > Carnivora > Phocidae > Leptonychotes > Leptonychotes weddellii. Next base: position 112,850,520 of record NC_138374.1, read on the forward strand.
TGATCAGAGGTTCCAATGAAGTTCCTTTAAGACGCCCATCAGGGAGCACCTGGGTGGCTCAGTTGGTTAAGAGCCTGTCTTCGGCTCAGGTCATGATCCCAGGGTCCTGGGATCGAGCCCCACATTGGGCTCCCTGCTCAGCGGGGAGTCTGCTTCTCCCTCTGCCCCTCCCCCCACTCATGCTCGCTCTCTCTCCCTCTCGCAAATAAATAAAATCTTAAAAAAAAGACCCAAGCCAGGATGAAATAACCTCACCAAAACCCCAAGGCTGGGCGAGCCTCCTTCTGAGAGCAGAGCTTCCATGCACCCCGCTCCCCGTTTTCACACTGGGACAGAGGGGCACCTGGGCGGCAGACTCTTAGTTTCAGCTCAGGTCATGATCTCAGGGTCCCCCACATCGCTTCTGGGGCTCCGTGCTCAGCAGGGAGTCTGCTTGAAGAGTCTTTCCCTCTGCCCCTCCCCCCCCTTGTGCTTGCTCTCTCTCAAATAAATAAATCAATCTTTAAAAAAAAGTGCTACATAATACATTGGATTTCAATGTAACAGACTATGAAAACTTCATTGTATGGTTTCAGATTCCACATGGTAGCTAACCTTTAAAAAAAAACTCCCTCAGGGCGCCTGGGAGGCTGGTTCAGTTGGTTAAGCGACTGCCTTCGGCTCAGGTCATGATCCTGGAGTCCCGGGATCGAGTCCCACATCAGGCTCCCTGCTCAGCAGGGAGTCTGCTTCTCCCTCTGACCCTCCTCCCTCTCATGCTCTCTGTCTCTCATTCTCTCTCTCGCAAATAAATAAAAAAAAAATTTTTTTTTAAATTAAAAAAAAAAAACCTCCCTCTTGGTGAGATTCATTTATTTATTTTAGAGAGAGAGAGCGCACAGTGGGGAGGGGCAGAGGGAGAGAGAGAGAGAGAAACCCAAGCATACTCGGTGCTGAGTGCAGAGCCTGGCTTGGGGTTCGATCCCACAACCTGGAGACTACAAGCGCAAGATCGCAACCAGGGCCAAAACCAAGAGTCAGACGCTTAACCGACTGCACCACCCAGGCGCCCCTGGTGAGTTTTAATATAGAAGACTATCCACAATTCTCTGAAAAGGCTATTAAAATACTCTCTTTTCTAACTACACATCTGTATAAGGGTGGATGTTTTTATGTACTTCAACCAAAACATTCTAACAGATGGACTACAGAAGCAATGTGAGAATGCAACTGGCTTCTATTAAGCCAAACACTGAAAGGATTTATAAAAATACAAAATAGGGGCTCCTGGGTGGCTCAGTTGTTAAGCGTCTGCCTTCGGCTCAGGTCATGATCCCAGGGTCCTGTGATGGAGCCCCACGTCGGGCTCCCTGCTCAGCGGGAAGCCTGCTTCTCCCTCTCCCGCTCCCCCTGCTTGTGTTCCCTCTCTTGCTGTGTCTCTGTCAAATAAATAAATAAAATCTTTAAAAAATAAATAAATAAAACAAATAAAACAAATAATGATAATTCATTTTATTTATATTATTTTTGTTATGTGATTTATAATATATTTATTAAAATATTTTATTTATATTAACATGTAAGGTGGGTTATTAATATAGTTATTAAATGGATTAACCAGTATTTTAAAATTTTCTGTTTTAGTTTCTAGAAAGGTAAATATTGACAGCTACTACCTACTTAAACAAAAAGTGTATAGGCTTCTCAATAAAGAGTGTAAAGGGGTCTTAAACCCCCCAAATTTGGAAACCACCATTCTATGTTTTTAGTAGATTATTATTTTATCCTGATTCACTTATTTTACCTGTAAAATAAAGTTAAAAAAACAAAAATGATCAAGAAAAAATGAAGTATGATTTTTAATTTTGTCAAATGACAGCCAGTGACAGGAATCAGTAAGTTTCATAATATCCAAGTTATTAAAGGTAGGACTGGCCACTGTGAGTAAGCTCTGGGGATTTTATGGTTTTGCGGTTTAATAAAATGTCCCTAAAATGACAAGTTAGGGAAATTTTCATAAGAAAGTGCATGAAACAGTTTGTGCAACTGTGATTTTTATTTCCGTCCTCTGTGTGTTTTTGTATGAGATAACTGGCATTAACCGCCGTATTCCCAGGAGGTAAAATTCTAGTTCATAGGAGCTGGAGATGAAGTTTTCCTCCTTGCCACCAGAGGGAGTTGTGTGTGTGTGTGTGTGTGTGTGTGTGTGTGTGTGTGTGTGTGTGTGTGTGTGACTTTTTGTGGTACCTACCAACTATGTATATGAGATCCATTGTGAAAACTTAAAGAGAATGTGAACCCCTTTCCATTTTATCTCTTCCTCCACCCCTTCACCCAGATGATAAACTATCAAAAGTGTGTCTAGTCCCAGGCCCTTCCTTATCCATCACCTGCAGAAACTTCCCTGCGCACATTCCTTGTTCACACTTGGTAATCTGGGTCAACCGCAGTACAAAGCTTGGAGAGCAACAAATACAGCGTCTCTGACAGGAGTGTTTTTTTAGTGCAATTACTGTAACCCCAGTATAGGTGCTTTGACAATGTTGATCTTTCTTAAGGTGAGGTCTCCCTGCAATCTAGAAGTTCCTTGGAGGATCTAAGCGGTTATGTGGTTCTTTACTTTTTGAGGGGTTTAGAACTTTTTTGAAAACTGTTGAAATCCATAGCATTCATAACCAACATTTTGTCTTGTTTTGTTGTGTTTAAGATTTTATTTATTTATTTGACAGGGAGAGAGAAAGCGAGAGAGGGAACACAAGCAGGGGGCGTGGGAGAGGGAGAAGCAGGCTTCCCGCTGAGCAGGGAGCCCGACGCGGGGCTCAATTCCCAGGAACCTGGGACCATGACCTGAGCTGAAGGCAGATGCTTAACGACTGAGCCACCCAGGCGCCCCTATAACCAACATTTTGAAAGTCATAAGCTTTCATACACACCAATTCCAGGGAACTCAGAAACCCTCTGAAAACCCATTCAAAGACCCACGTGGGAGGGGGTAATGCCTGAAGCTGTCGTGCACGTACAACTGACTCCAAGGCCTTATAGAGCCTCCTTCCAGCCCCGGCTCCTCTCTGGCACCGCCAGAGATGAAGCGGAGGAAATGGGACTGCAGGACAAGGCAACCGACACTAGAGGGCAGTGTGAAGCAGGGAGTGAATGGACCATTTCTTGACTCCTCAGTAGGCAAAGAATAAAGGTATGGAAGGATGAATATTCCTACTACTGTTTCTGCTATTTAAGGATATTGAGGTTCTCAGGATGCCTTGTGGAGGCCAGGGAGCCAAGATATTTCACAGCCTGTGACAAAACGATATTTATACTCATCAACACCTCTACCTTCGTGCACAATCAGCTCAAAATAATTTGGGAGTTTCCCCCTACCTTGATCAGTGCGAATTCTTCATGATCCAGACTGAAAGGCACACAGAAGATAGCGTTCATCTCCTGCTTTGTTGTCCACATGAATATATTAAAAAACTCCCAAGCTTATGCAGCCATCAAAAGGAATGAGATCTTGCCATTTGCAACAACGTGGATGGAACTGGAGGGCATTATGCTGAGCAAAATAAGTCAAACAGAGAAAGGCATGTATCATATGACCTCACTGATATGAGGAATTCTTAATCTCAGAAAACAAACTGAGGGTT
>NC_138374.1:112854642-112905948 GCF_054177405.1 Leptonychotes weddellii
GATAGACACTGGGGAGGGTATGTGCTCTGGTAAGCGCTGTGAATTGTGCAAGACTGTTGAATCTCAGATCTGTACCTCTGAAACAAATAATGCAATATATGTTAAGAAAAAAAAAAAGAAGAAGAAGATAGCAGGAAGGGAAGAATGAAGGGGGGGAAATCAGAGGGGGAGATGAACCATGAGAGACGAGGGACTCTGAAAAACAAACCGAGGGTTCTGGAGGGGAGGGGGGTGGGGGGATGGGTTAGCCTGGTGATGGGTATTAAAGAGGGCACGTTCTGCATGGAGAACTGGGTGTTATGCACAAACAGTGAATCATGGAACACTACATCTAAAACTAATGATATAATGTATGGTGATTAACATAACAATAAAAAATTTAAAAAAAAACACTCCCAAGCATTTGTTATACATACAACAACTATGTGTTTTATTACAGCACTGACAAGGTGTGATGAATTCTCTCAGAAGGACTCAAGGTGGGGGGCGCCTGAGTGGCTCAGTCATCAAGCATCTGCCTTCAGCTCAGGTCATGATCTCGGGGTCCTGGGATCGAGCCCCGGTCGGGCTCCCTGCTCAGCAGGAAACCTGCTTCTCCCTCTCCCACTCCCCCTGCTTGTGTTCCCTCTCTCGCTGTGTCTCTCTCTGTCAAATAAATAATCTTTAAAAAAAAAGAAGGACTCAAGTGATGCCTGGGTGGCTCAGTCGGTTAAGCATCTGACTCTTGATCTCAGCTCAGGTCTTGATCTCAGGGTCATGAGTTCGAGCCCCACATTGGGCTCCACGCTGAGCATGGAGCCTACTTAAATTAAAAAAGGGGGGGGGGCTCAAAAGAAGCTTCACCAAGGAGGCAACGCCTGAGCTAGTTTTTTTTAAGAAGTACAGGAGTTCATCAGGAAACCAAGGAGAAAGGGCATCATGCCCCAAGGAATGCCACAGTAGCATGGGGTGTGGGGTGTAGGGAATTATGGGCAGTCTGCTCTTGCTAGTGTGTGAAGGACTAGGCTGGGGACAGCAGGAGGAGTTGAAGCTGGGAGTAGATGTGGGATGATGACAAGTCACAAAACCTGATCTGCATGTTAAGTGCCAGGGAGCCCAGACTTCCTGCATTTAATTGAGGTCCATTAAAGTGTTATAAACCAGAGTAACACAGTCAGATGTGAATTGTAGAAAGTTCACGGAAGACTACACTATAAAGGCTGGATTAGAGAGTGGAAGAATTGGAGGCCCAGGGGCCCAGTTCAGAGGTAACAATAATAATAAACAAATATAATAAAAAATTAATACTATAATATAAATAATATACAAATATGACCAAATAATGAGAATAATAAGGGGTGACTTCTGAGGAGGACCTGGATGAAGGCAGCAGCATAGAGCAGAGGGAATTAGAAGGACAATCTTCGGAAGGAAAGAGGAGGAGAGGGAAAGGCAGGAGCAGAAAGCTGAGGACGAAACCCCAAGTGGAACGGACATGGGATGGAGAGGCAGAGGAAGGAACCCAGAGGAGTGGAAAAGAGATGTGGGTAGAGTATAGAAGTCAAGAGAAGACAGAGTCCCAGGAAGGAGGGTTAGTAATCAACTGCGTCAACATCCTCAAAGCTCACTCCACCAACTGTGTTCAGCAAGTGGGAAGTCTTTGATTATCTCAGTGGGAGGGTTTCAGTGCAAATACCAAAATGCTAGGGTTCAGGCCATAGTGGAAAAAAAGAGGTGTTCTCTCCAGAGACACTGGACCAGAGAGCTTTGGGATCGGGGATAACAGGCACAGCTGAGAACAGGAGTATCATACTAAAAACAAGGGGATGAAGGGAAGTTGACAAATAGAAGTGTAAGACACACCCACTCCCTCCTGCTTCTGCTCCAGGAGCAGCCAAGCTCGTACTCCCTGGTGGGAGACGTGAAGATTCTGATCCAGGGAAACCGACCATCCCGAGAGAAGGCATTGACATTTGAGAGTCCTGCAATGAGGCCACAAATTTGCAGCTTGATCACCTTGGAGTAAGAGCCATGAGAGGCCAGCCCCACCCATACACAGAGCTTCCAGTTAGCTTTTGAGTGTCTTAAATTCACATATATAAGTGGACATTCAAAGATCACCAGATCTTGTTTAAAGATTTATTTATTTATTTCAGAGAGAGTGAGAATCCTCAAGCAGACTCCCCGCTGAGCATAGAGCCCAGTGTGGGGCTCAATCTCAGGACCCTGACATCATGACCTGAGCTGAAATCAAGAGTCAGACGCTTAACCGACTGAGCCAGCCAGGCGCCCCAGGATCACCAAATATTTAAGGAAAACATCTAAGTTGAAAGAGAACTAAAACAAGCAGATTAAAAGCCATCTGGAAAAAGCACACAATGCAAGGAACAGAGCAAAACTTCAAAAAAACTATGATTAATAGAGAGAGAGGACTTGTTTTGTCCATGAAATAGGAACACAGTGCTGTATAAAAAGGACAAGAAACATTCAGAAAATGTTTTTAAAACTCTTGGAAATTAGAAATATGATAGCAACAATCTAACATTCAGTAGAAGGGCTGGATGAGAAAGTTGAAGAAGTCTTCCCAAAAGTACAAAAAAAGATGGGAAATAGATCAGGAAGGATAAGAAAATTAAAGGATCATCCAGGAGGTCAAATATCTTACTATTTGAAGTTCAGAAAGAGAGATCAGAGAATTTAAAAGGAGATGGTTATCAGAGCAATTAAACCTACACCTCCCAGAACGGAACGTTTGGGGTCACCAAGTATCCAGTTCTATTACAACAACGACCTAAGGCAGAGGAGACAAAAGATATTTCAAGCTTCCAGGGAGAAAAAGTGGGTCACATACAAAAGACGAAAAGTTGAATGGCTGTCGGTCTCTCAATAACAATACTGGAAACTAGAATACAATAGAAAAAAAAATGCCTTCAAAATTCTAAGGGAAAACAATTTCTAACTAGAATGCTACAGATACCCAGCCAAACTATCAGTTAACTGTGAAGGCAGGGGACAGATAATTTCCACTATGCAAAGCCTCAAAATTCTCTTGCCTCTTTTCCCGGGAAGCTGCTGGAGATGGTGTTTCACCAAAACGAAGGAGCAAACCACAAAAGAGGAAGGCATGGGGCGCAGGAAATTGAGAATGGGTAGGTAAGAGGCAAAGGGGATTCTCAGGGTGATGGGGAGGAAAACACCAAGATCACTGCCAGCTGTGGGTGAGGCCCAGTGAGTACCCCCCACAGATTAGAGCAGGAGGTGGGGGTGGGGGTGGGGCGGGGGGGAGTGGCTGTTCAGAAATTATGAAAGAAAAAAGAAAGAAAGGCAAGGGGAGGGGAGGGAAAGAACATTCCTAGATTCCCTTGTGGGTCTGGATGTCCTGAGCTTACTCTGCCATCAGCAAAATAGAGGCTGATATAGTCACAGACACACACGCCAATGAACAAATAAAAACAGGGTGCAACTTAACTTCAGAGAACGAAGTTGTATGAAAAGGGATGTGAATCATAATATACGGCATGGCTTGGATATGCAAAATATTTACATAGTCAAGAAATATGTAAATACTTTCAATTTAACTGAAACTGGAGATAGAACTAACTTGATTGCGAGGTTGTGGGAGGGATGGGCAGGTGCGTGAGATGGAGGAGGGAGGCTTAGGTGTAGCTGTGGTATACTGAGTGTGTAGGAAGGTAACCGTGGGGACAGTGGGGCAGGTGACTCAGAGCCCACAGGGGCTGCAGGCAAAAGGGAGGTAGGAGAAGTGGGGTGATTTGGGTTAGCCACAGAAGAGAGGCGTCACTCAGATATTCATCTCCCACTTGCTCTCAGCCAATTTCTTTGGGGACCTCAGTGCACTCATTCACAATAAAATGTCAATAACAAGGGGCACCTGGGTGGCTCAGTCGGTTAAGCCTCTGCCTTCGGCGCAGGGTCTTGGGTCCTGGGATCAAGCCCCGCATCGGGCTCCTTGCTCAGTGGGCAGTCTGCTTCTCCCTCTGTCTGCCACTCCCCCTGCTTGTGCTCTCTCTGTCTCTCTCTCTCTGACAAATAAATAAATAAAATCTTAAAAAAAAATTTTTTTAGGGGCACCTGGATGGCTCACTCGTTAAGTGTCTGCCTTCGGCTCAGGTCATGATCTCAGGGTCCTGGGATCGAGCCCCGCATCGGGCTCCCTGCTCAGCGGAGAGCCTGCTTCTCCCTCTCCTACTCCCTCTGCTTGTGTTCCCTCTCTTGCTGTGTTTCTCTCTGTCAAATAAATAAATAAAATCTTTAAAAAAAAATTTTTTTTTAATGTCAATAACAAGGTCTGGCTCTTACCTCCCCCGGAGCATCGTGTTTTAATAGGGACAAGCCTGGTGGTGGAAAGCTGGTGGAATGAGCACCTTTCTGACTCTAGCTAAATAACCAGGTGACCTTGACCCTGGACGTAGCTTCTCTGAACTTCAGGCTCGCCTATGAAATGGGAACAATGACATTTCCACCCCAGTATTGTTGTGAGAAGCAAATGAGGTAATGTCTGTAGAAAGTCTTTCGGAGTCATCAAGAGCAGTGTGGACCTTTTTATGACACCAAATGAATGAAATGTCACTGTTGGAAGTTCTGGGTCTGAGCCGCAAAGCCTGGCTGGTGATGCTTCTGTGTGTGCCCATGGAAGGATCCCACCTCAGGGCGGCCGAGCCCACTAGGTCCAGGGGCTTCAGGGGATGGACACACGGACTCACACATCACAGAACAAGAACTGTAAGAACTGCAGGGCCACACTGGACATATTCCAGCCTCAGAGCAGAGCCATGAGGTAAGTACGGTTGATTCTCGTTACTCAGGGTTCTTAGGTTCTATCAAGCTACCCAAACACTGAATGTGCAAATACAGAACCACTGCTCCTGGGGAAATATGGGGTTAGGTTCCCGTGAGCCTCTGGTCACCACATTTTATCAACCGATCAGTACAGAACCTTGTTGTATGTGTATATCTGCTTGAAGACACCTTATTAATATATACTGTTGATTTATTAACAGCGAACTCTTGGCCAACAGCATTCTAACTCAGCCCCGCACAAAGCCTTTCTAAGACATGGATTTTCTCTGAGACACATCACAGGCTCCCTGTGCTTAGGAACACCGGACGGCATTTCAGCACTGTGCTTGGGGGCCACTGTAAACAGCGAAATCGCCAACAAAATGACAAAAATATGGCACTAAATAGACTGCAAAAGGAGTACTTGTCTACAGTATGAGAGCCAAAAGAGAAGGCAGAGCATCACCTTGCTCAACCTCAGCTGGGAACGTGTGCTTTGAACAACTCACGTTGTTCACCACCCTGCCCTGCACACGTCTGCAAACAACCGCTAAAGCGTCACAAGTATTGATTTGGGGGTTACTAATAGCCGTTAGCAAGGAGGCTGATTTGCAAATACAGAATCCACCGATAATGAGGACTGACTATATCATTGTCCCCGGTTTACAAAGCAAGGAACAGACCCTCAATCAGGGTGAAGAGCTGGCAGGCAGCCAGCAAGCAGCAGAGCCAGGATTCAGACTCCCTGTGCTAGGCGTCCACACCCAGGATTTCAGCGCCCTTGTACACTGTTCTGCGGGCCAGGCTTTTCATTTCATAGATGAGGCCCTGAGGCCCACGCTGACTCACCTATGGTCACACAGGTGTGGGGGGAAGTTCGGGGGCTGAAGCCTGACCCTGGACCCCCAGACTATCCCTTTTTCTCACAAGAGCACGCCTCTCTTTTTTTATTTTATTTATTTGAAAGAGCGAGCACAAGCAGGGGGAGCGGCAGAGGGAGAGGAAGAAGCAGACTCCCCGCGGAGCCGGGAGCCCGATGCGGGGCTCGATCCCAGGACCCTGGCATCATGACCTGAGCCAAAGGCAGACGTTTAACCGCTGATCCACCCAGGCGCCCCCAGAGCACCCCTCTCTTATGAAGTGCCTGACCCACCTGTGTTGTGCCTTCTTGCCTCCCAGAATCTCTCTCTCCTGCTCCACCCGGGGATCCTGGGACCTGGGTGGGGAGTGGTGAGCCGGGGCGGCCACCTGGAAGGTTTGCTGCGGCTGCGGCGTGACAAGCACCGCGGGGACACCAGCACGTGTGCGTGCAGACTGGACCACCAGGGGGCGCCCCTGCCTCCCCGCGCCGCGCATTCCCCCGCCCCCAAAGCGCGCCTGGAGCGCCTCTGCAGCCCTAGTGGTCCTGGAAAGGGGAAAGGAACAATGGGGTAATTGATGCAAATGCTCCATGAAAGACAAATTGTTCAGATGAAGCGCATTCCGGGCTCCTGCCAAAGGCTCTGGGTGTGTGGAATTTCAAGGAGAAGCTGAGTAGATTTGGGCTGTGCGGCCGGACCCCGTGCCTCCCTTCCTGGAATGCTGCAGGCTTGGCCTGGGTTCCCAGGGGCCTGCGGGCTGGGGGGAGGGCAATGCAAGGGAATGGAAAAGGTGGACTGGTGAACTGGCTAACAGGAGCCTTCCTCCCTCTTCTCAGATGGCCTCCGGTCTCCTGAACCGGCTTAGCCTTGAATAGACTCTTCACCCCTCGCCTCCTCGCCCCACTCCCCATCCTGGCAGGAATCCAGGAGCTTCCTCTTATGCCTTTTCTCCCTGGGTGGCCTCGGCTAAAGCTTCCACCTCTTCGAACTTCTGTTTTCTCATCTATAAAATGGGACAAAGCATCCTTTCCATTCACATCCCACAGGGGTGTGGTGTGGGTCAAATGAGAAAGGTCTGGAAACCTCAGCATGTCTGTTCCACTTCTCAAGCTCCACCAGAAGCTGCCCTGGGCAGCCAATACAGAAAGCCAGAGCATTCTACCCAGCCCCACCCTGGCGCCCTGGAGACCTCCAGGTGACCCCAGTCCCAGCGCTGTCCCTTACTGTGAGCTCCAGGCCTCCTCCCACCCCAGGATCTAAACTTCCGACCACCCCCCAGGGCCAGGGAGGGTGGAGCAGGATCTGGACAGGAGGCCTGCACAAGGGCTCCTTGTCCTGCTGGGCAGGCTGGCACTCGCCTGTCCTATCCCCCGAGGAGGTGGCTCTCTGGGACTATTGTCTTTCTGTTGAGACTTGGGGGTGGGGGCAATCAGAGTCCATCAGGGCGGGGCCAGAGTGTCCAGGCTCACAGTCCAGCCCACTTCTGGAGTGCTAAGTTTTAATGCCTCCCTCCCAGCCTGCAGTGGCCTACACATCTGCCAGAATTTGTTCTGAGCGGGCAAGCATACTGTTAATCACAATGCCTCTGCCCCAGGCCCCTTTCTCCTCCTGAAAAACCTCACTTCCCCATACTCTATCTTCACAGCCTCCATCCCATCCTTGTTCCTTGCTGTCTTTCTGACATGAATTATTCATAATTCATACACTGCACCTAGCAGAGTCCTGGCCCACATTTAGCATTCAATAAATGCTATTATTGCCCAGCCACCACCCTCAGTCACCCAGGGTAGGATCTAAGACTACCTAACCTTTATCCTGGGCCTCATATTCCAGTTTTGTTTTTTTTTTTTAAAGATTTCATTTATTCATTTGAGAGAGAATGAGATAGAGAGAGCATGAGAGGGGGGAGGGTCAGAGGGAGAAGCAGACTCCCTGCCGAGCAGGGAGCCCGATGCGGGACTCGATCCCGGGACTCCAGGATCATGACCTGAGCCAAAGGCAGTTGCTTAACCAACTGAGCCACCCAAGCGCCCCTCATATTCCAGTTTTTGCTTGCTGTCTCTCCTGCTGGCCCTGCTTTCCCCACACACACACACCCCTCTGGTGCCTACAGCATTTCCTTGCTCCCCCCGGGCCAGTTCTCAGCCCCACCAACCTGGGTTCTGATCCCAGCCCCGACATCACACAATCACTGGGCGATTTTGAACAAATTCCTAAACGTCTCTGCATTCTCATTTCTTTATCCACGAGTGAGAAGGATCATCTCTGCTCCAGGCAGTGGGGAAGATGAAATAAGATAGTAGTTATGAAAACCCCATGAAATTTTATTACCAGCACATACCAGCAGAGAGATTATTACCATCGAGAACCTGCTAATGGATGGCCTCCCCACCCTCCTGCAGATAAGGCTGTCCGCTTCCAGCCTCTCTGAGACTCTAATAATAATCACCCCTAAGGTGCGTGATTTCCTAATTTATGAAACATCTTCACACCCTTCGAACCATTGCAACTTTCCCAAATGAATCCAATGTCAGAAGAGGCAGAGAGGGAGAATAATTCTGGACAGCTTTATTCAGCATTATTCAGGCCATTTATAAGAATTTATTATCAGCCAAAGATAAACAAAGTCCCTACTCCCTAGACACATACAGTCTGGCGAGGAGAAAGCTAAGTAAACAGATTCCAGCAGCCGCGCCCTAGGGGGCCAATATGAGTATTTCCAGCTGGTCCTGGTTCATCCCAGAGCCCTGGACAGTTCAGTGTTGAACAAAGACCTTCTGGAGGCTAGGAGGCTCCTGTGCCCCAGGCACCCCCCTTCATGCTGTGGTCAGCAGCAGCCACCCCAGGGGGTAAGCAGACCTGCCCCTTCCTGGCTCCTGGTTGGATGGGCAGTTTTCAGCACCGCAGTGAACAAGACTGGGGCCATTGGTCAGCACTACACACAGGAGCAGAAGCTCAGGCCCAGGGAGTGGTCAGCAGGCCTGGAAAGGGTTAAGTCCGCAGGATGTGCCTGGGACCCAGCTGTTCCCGTGGGTGGGTGGGGGATTTACAGCCTCCCCCACTATGGGGCTACCAAGCCAGAGCTGGGGAAAGATGCTGCTCTCAGGAGAGAAAAGGAAGAGTCCCTGCTCTAAAGCCAGACTCCCCTGTCATGCGGCCAGGGCCTCCCACGCAGGCGCCAGCAGAGGGGAGGGCCAGGAAAGGGGAACCAAGGGATCCAGGAGAAGGCAGGGCTGGACTTCCTCCATACCAGGATGGGCAAAGGCAGAGCTGGCCCTGTCTGTCCTGGGCCTCCCTTCATTCGGGGATGGGGGTTAGTGGCCAAGAAGTTGGTCTGGAAGTTCAGACTCCAGCCTTCAGTTTTCAGATGAGAATATGATGTTGGGCTGCTCTATGCCTCAGTTTCTCTCCTGGGCACACCCTCCAGGGTAGGCTTGGTAATGGCCCCCAAATGTGCATATTCTAATCCCTGGAACCTCTGAGTGTTTTCTCTTATGGCAAAGACATTGCAAATGTGGTTACGTTAAGGATCTTAAGATGGGGAGATTATTCAGGACTAGCCAGGCAGGCTGTAAATGTTATGACAAGTGTCTTTATAAGAGGGAGGCACATAGAGATTACAGACAGAAGAGAAGAGGGCAATGTGACCACGGAAGCAGAGAGTGGAGTGATGCTGCCACAAGCCAAGGAAAACCTGGGGCCACCAGAAGCTGGGAGAGGCCAGGAACCCATTCTTCCCCAGAGCCTCCAGAGCGAGCACGGCCTGCCAATACCCTGGTTTCAGCCTGGTATCGGCCCAAGACTGACTTTGGACTTTTGGCCTCCAGAACTGTGAAAGAATAAATTTCTGTGGTTTTAAGCCACCAAGTTTATGGTAGATTATTATAGCAGGAAGCTATTGGTTGTGCTCTCCTGGCCTGGTGGAATGAGGTGAGTAGGTGACTGGTCTGGCTCCTTGCAAAGTAGCTCTTTTTTAGGTTGTGTTGGGGAATTTCTTTCTTTTTTAAGATTTTATTTATTTGACAGAGATAGCGGGAGCCGGAACACAAGTAGGGGGAGTGGGAGAGGGAGGAGCAGACTCCCCGCAGAGCAGGGAGCCCAATGTAGGGCTCAATCCCAGGACCCTGGAATCATGACCTGAGCCGAAGGCAGATGCTTAACGATTTAGCCACCCAGGCACCCCGATTGGGGAATTTCTTTTTCCAGGAGTTCATTTTTCCTGTCATTGGGATAGCACTTTAATTGGCCAAAGGACATCATTCCAGCCTGGAAACATTCTCGAATGTCCTGAGGTAGGAAGGTAGGATGTCCTGTGCTCAGTAGGCCAGCTAGAGATGGTGCATTGTCCAAGTGGGTCCCCACTCTTCCTCACTCCCCATTCTCAGCTTTCCAGTGATTCATGTGGCCTCCAAAACCACTGGACTGAGCCCTGAGCATCTTCTCTGTGCTCACCCAGCACCCTCCTACAGCCCAGAGCATTCTTGTGTTGTCTACTGCTCAGTAATCTTGGGATGACCTGACCCCATTTCTGAAAAAGCAAACCATCAAATCTTGGGAGAGGTGGGGAGGTAAGGAGGGATAGAGATTTTAGAATCTCCATCACTCAGCAAACATTTATTGAACTCTTACTGTGTGCCAGGCACAGGGCCAGGCCCCAGAGATAAAAGGTAAAGAGCATGTGGTCCCTACCTAGAGAGGGAGACAAGTAAACCAATGTTATTCCAGTAAGAGTGTGTGCAGGGCACTGATGAATGTGAGCAGATGCGTGGCACCTGGCCCTGACTGGGGTATGAGGAGAATCATGGGAAATCTTCCTCAAGAAGACATCTGTATTATTTATCCATTGCTATGCAACAAATTAGCACAGACTAAGTGGCATAAAACAACACACATTTCTCATCTCGTAATTTCTAAGGTCAGGAACCTGGAAATGCCTGGCCGGGCCCCCTGCTTCAGGGCCTTTCACAAGGCAGAAATCGGGAGCCCAGCCAGGAACAGGGTCCCCTTGGAAGGCTTGGCTGGGGAAGGACCTGCTTCCAAACTCACACGGTTGTTGGCAGGATTCAGTTTCTTTGGGGCTCTTGGCCAGAAGCCACCTCAGTTCCGAGCACATGAGCCTTTCCCACATGGCAGTTTGCTTCAGCAAACGAGCAAGGGAGAGGGTCAGAATGCAAAAGATGGAGATCACAATCCTAGGTAGCCACCTCACAGAAGGGACGCCCTATCTAATTCTATTCATTAGGAGCAAAGTCACTAGGCCAATCTGCTCTCAAGGGGAGGGTTTTATACAAGAGCAGCCAGGAGGTGGAGACCACTGGGGGCCTTTTTAGGGTCTGCCTGCCACCAGGACGCCCACACTGGGTCTCGAAGATACAGCAGGGACCGGCTCGGTCAAGGCAGGAACAAAGGCCCACGAAAAGCATGGAGCTCTCTTGGAAAGACCAGAGCAGGGCTGCCGTGTGACGAGCATGCCAAGGGAATCCACAACTACCTGCAAACAGTCCAGGTATTTACGTTGCACTGCACGCTCGCTGACCTTGTCTTCTTGATCTTGACCAATTTGTTGGCATATTATTCCTGGATGGACGGCATGAACACTGAGACCCAGACAGTAAGAGTGTGGCCAGAGGCCAACTGCCCCATGTGGGCTCCCTTCTCCAGGGACTCTTCTGATAAGGGTGGGATCAGAGAAAGTAAAATCACAAGGCAAGCTAAGATCTGAGGAAGACACAGGAAATGGAGAAACAAGATGGCCCTTGGCTGCCAGATGGCACTCCCCAGGACTGTGGCAGCTGAAGCTACGTGGGTATATATGAGATTGCAGGGTGTGTGTGTGTGTGTGTGTGTGTGTGTGTGTGTGTAACACCATTCAGCAGGTTCTGCTCAATAAACTTCCAACAGGCTCCCGGCGGCCAGGACAGCAGCCCTGAGCTCTTGATGACTGTCAGAGGTCATTGAGCATCGTTTCCTTGGCCTGGCGACGTCGGAATCACCATGGGTGGGGTGAGGGGCTGACTGAAAATACTGATTCCTGGGCTCTAGCTCTAGGGGGTCAGATTCAGTGAGCTGCAGGTAGGGCCAGGGTTCTGTGCTTTTAGCAAACACCCAGGAAGTTCTGACCATCTGCTGGATTTAGAACCTACTGACTTACTTTGACTCCTTTGTTCTACAAGTGAGGAAAACAAGGCCCACAGCTTGCCCAGGGTCACAGGGCCAGATATTGGCCCAGTTGGAAGAGGGACCCAGAGTGCTGCCTCCTAGGCCCAGACTATCAGCATTCCTACAGAGAGCCGCTTAGAGGTCCCCTCAGTGCATTCCACCTGACTACATACCCACCTAATGTCTTCCAGGCTCTTTTTATTGGAAATGTGCCAGGAGATGGCCCTGAGAGGCAGTGAGCCCCCAACATAGTACCCACAGACACACACAGGCACACGTACATAACCACTCACACACAACTTCCCATTGGCTCTTTCCACACTCTTTACGGCGCACCTGCTATAGACCAGCCACTGGCCTGAGGATCCAGCAGTGAGCACAGTAAGGAAATGCAGGGCCTTGCCCTCCTGCACTTTCCCATCTAGGACAGTGAATCCGAGGGCTGCATGAAGCAGCCAGGCTTCGCCCAGGCTCAGAAGCAGCTGACCAAAGGAACAAGTGATTGGCTGCTGAGGTGGGGTGCACCTCTCACCAAACCGTGCAGGTAGACCTCATGGCTGTGGATCTGGGAATCAGGAGGCACTGGGCAAAGCAAGGTGGACCCAGGTCTCCCTGCATGTCCCAGGCATCCCTCATCTTAGCATTACTTTTTACATTGCAAGTATCTCAGGCCAGCAGTGGGTGCTGACAGCAAAGAGGACTTGTGGGCTAGCTGAGAGGAGCCCCCAGGTAGCCAGTAGAGGCCAAGGAGAAAGAGCTGAGAGGCTGTCCCCTCCCTAAACTCCTAAGTGGCCCAGATGCATGCATGCCGCAGCCTGCAACAGAATGACCAGCTAGGAACATTCGTCTATCTAATTTCAGACTGGGTGTTCACTCAGGGACCATGGCTCAACCTTGCAGAGGATGCTTTACTTCCCCGGGCCTTAGATTTACCATCTTATCTAGCAGGAAATATTCCAAGCTTTTCCTGTTTTGATAATACAAGATCACACCTGAAGATTCCTTGAGAGCCAGAGCGCTGGAAAGAAACACAGAGGGTGATGGTAAATATTCCAGGATTGGAAGGTGAAGATGGTGGGGAGTGGAGCTTCCAGAGACCTTGCCGGGGGAAGGTTATGTTTTGTTCTGCTGGAGAAATAAACTATTCTGGGCTGGACCCTCAAGATGGACCACCCCGATTGTGAGAAACAGCCATTGGGCATATGTGTTTTGGAAGTGGGGTAAGCACAGAGTCTCAAGTCTCTCTTGGCACAAATAGCCAAAAGCTCCAAACTGCAGCCCTGACCACCGCAGTCAAGTATAATTAATAGACGCTGTCGGCATTTTAGAGTTGCTTTTTGAGCGCAGTTTGTTTACCTCTGCTGTCTGGGTAAGCATGGAGGCTCAACTCCTTTGCAACGGGGAGTCAGCCAAGGGCTCCCCGGGGCTGGCCTGGGCCAGACTCCCATGTTCTCCTCCTGGCATGGTGTGCGACATGCTCTGTGAACTCAGACAAGTTGTGCAACTCGCCCTCTCCTTCCTGGCAGGGGAAGGGGCATTTCTGTGTGTGAAGGGCTCTGAGCCATTGGAGTGGAGCCCAGTTAGCGGTGCTGGTGAAGATAATGATAGTGCAGCGCATTCGGACGACAAAGGAATCTTGCTGGAGCATCACCTGCTCTCTCCATCCTCACTTCTAACCAGGAAGTTCCAACACCAGGAGGCACCGGGATGTCGCGAGAACTTCGTGGGTCCCAGAGTTGGGAGGCCCGAGTCTGCACCTGCCGCTGACTTCTCACGTCTCTGAATGTCAGTTTCATGGGCTGTAAGATGGACACTTATCCCGAAGGGATGTAAGTCTAGCCCAGTTTAGGCCGCGCTCCGTGGAAGTTAGGGGTTGGTATCAGGTAAAAGCACGGGCAAGCATTGCCAGTTTAAGTTGTTCATTACAGGCAGCTTTCTAAATGGGGGTTAGGCAGAGCAAGGTCAAGGGGAGGATTATCACACTACTGTAGTAACAAACGCTTACTGTGCATTATCGCTGTGCCTTATCTACTTTACAGGCTTTCCCTCAATTAATTCTCACCATGATCCTAGGGAGTAGGCTATTATCCTTCCCATTTTAACGGGGTGCCAAATAACACTGCTAATGAGAGACCCAGCAGGGATTCACACTCAGATCTGTGATTAGAGCATAAGTGTTTTTCACTGCTACCTGAATGCCTCCACGTGGATGACATGAGTTCCCGCCCCACAGTGGGCATTTACCAACTAGTCACTGTCTCCTCATTGGCTCCCATCTTTCCCTTCCATTCCCACCGTGGCTC
The DNA here is from genome assembly GCF_054177405.1 of Leptonychotes weddellii. Classification (NCBI taxonomy): domain Eukaryota; kingdom Metazoa; phylum Chordata; class Mammalia; order Carnivora; family Phocidae; genus Leptonychotes; species Leptonychotes weddellii. Next base: position 112,868,744 of record NC_138374.1, read on the forward strand.
TTAGGCCTCATTGCTTCCAAACTGATTTCCCCGCTCCCAGGGTCTCCCTTCCCCAAGACCACCACCAACACCCATTCTCAAACCCAGGGCTCACCACACCTCCCCTGCTCTCCAGGGTGGACCCAGCCATTCCACTTTAGGAAAGCTAATTTGACTTCAAAGTAATAAGAGGAAAGAAAGAAAGAAAAAGAAAAGAAACAACCAGAGACACAGAGGTTTAGATATGCCAACATTTATTACCACCTTGTATACGATAGAAAAAAAATGCATGACCCCATGTGTGAAAAATAATCACATAACATATCATATGTAATAATTATATATCACCTATCTCTTTGCATAGAAATAAATGTAGAGGGAAATACACCAAAATGTTAACAAAGATTATCTCTGCCAGATAGAAACATGAAAGGTGATATTTGTTTTCTTCTTCATAATGAGCTGTCCTTTCACATTTTTCTTCAATGAACACATCTTTGTAATAAAAATAAAAGGGTGTGTATGTGGTTTTTTTTTTTTAAAGATTTTATTTATTTATTTATTTGAGACAGAGAGAATGAGAGAGACAGAGAGCACATGAGAGGGGGAGGGTCAGAGGGAGAAGCAGGCTCCCTGCCGAGCAGGGAGCCCCATGAGGAACTCGATCCCGGGACTCCAGGATCATGACCTGAGCCGAAGGCAGTCGCTTAACCAACTGAGCCACCCAGGCGCCCCAGGGGTGTGTATGTGTTAAGAACAGAAGCCTTGTGGCACCTGGGTGGCCCAGTCGTTAAGCATCTGCCTTTGGCTCAGGTCATGATCCCAGGGTCGTGAGATCGAGCCTCAAGTCAGGCTCTCTGCTCAGCGGGGGGCCTGCTTCTCCCTCTGTGGTGCATCCCCCCGCCCCCACTCGTGCTCTCTCTCTCTCAAATAAATAAAATCTTAAAAAAAAAAAAAAAGAACAAAAGCCTTGTGACAGACTCCCGCTGCCAATGAAAGAAGCTCAGACCCCCCGCCGGTCAATAGGCTCTGAGTCGGCCCACTTCCTCTGTGCTCAGTTCTTGGACCTCCAGGTTCTGTGCAAACCTACTTGTGTTTCCTGTGCCACCCCACATTGTCCAGCCTGGCATTTGTGCACAGGTCATTTCTACCCCTGGAAGGCCTTGCCTCCCCTCTTCCCTCTGATAGAACTCTATCCTCCATCCCAAGGACCACCTGCATCCCCTGCCCACCCGTCACAGTTCTGTCCCCACCTGACAGTCCCCTCCCTTCCCTTGCTGCCTTCTCTGTTTCGATGATCTTGGGAGACTGGACAGGCCTCTGTACTTAACAGGTGCTTAACAAAGGGCCAGGTTGAGATGAATTGAATTACATTGAGGTTGGGGGCCGGTAGAAGCAGAGATGACTGAAGAGCCCCAGAGACACCTGGCTCTCCTTCCTCCCTGCAGCTAGGGGCCCGGTGTCCCCTCCAAGGACAGCAGAAACCTCCGCTGCTGCCTGAGTCCAGGCTGCTGATGCCCCTGGGCCATCGCACCGCTGCTCCAGGTTTGGACTCTTCCATGGCCCCACTGGAGGGCAGAGCTGTGGGCAGAGCTGACTGGTGAGCTAAGAGGGTGGGAGCGGCCGTGCTTCCCGTCCCTGAGGCAGGGCATAGGGTGCCCCGCTGTCCCAAGTTGCCCAGGACTGAGGGGTTTCTTGGGGCACACAGCTTTCTGTGCTTAAACTTGGAGAGTCCCAGGCAAACTGGGATGATTGGTTGCCCTAGCTGGGTGTGAGTCCTGCCTGTGGGCCTCTGGGACCGGGCCTGCTGCCACACAGGGTCACATCTACTGAGCCGACAGTCCTGCTCTCTGCAGCATGGTATGCAGGATAGGGCAGCCCTATACCCCAGATCATGAGACAAACAGCATTTTGGGCCAACACAGGACCAGCACTCAGCCTGGAAACTATGTGTTCCCTCAGAGTTCTCACTGTACCTTCCCCCTCTAGGTCTCTCCATTCTTCCAGACTAGTCCTGCCCCAGGACGCCTCCTCCCAACCCACAGGACACCTCCCCATGTCCTTTCCTATAGTGAGACCCACCACTGTTTCAAGGACTGGCTGCAGTCAGCTCCTCCACACCCCAGCCCAAAGACGGACTCCCCACTCCTCTGGGCTTAACTCCTTTCTCCCAGCTCCTGATCATCTTTCTCCCAGTGACACTGTGGGTTCATTCCTCCATTCCTTCATTCACTCATCCGGTGAGAATTAATCCTCTGGTGCTGGGTTAAGAGAACATGCTAGAGTCCCACTGACTTGGCTGAATCCTGGCTCCGCCACTTAAGAGTGGCTGTGTGATTCTGAACAATTCACTTCACCTCTCTGGGCCTCAGTTTCTTAATGGAAAACATGGGAATTCTAAGAATTAACAGCGACCTCACAGCATTGCTGGAGCATTACATGATTCAATAATTGAACAGTTCTTGGATCAATGCTTGGCACAGAGTAAGCTCGATCTACCCTTTGCCATTAAGAAACTACTGTGTACCAGATACTTTGAGGGAGCAGGAATATGCAGATGACAGGTGCTGACGGTCTAGTCGACAGGCAGACAAGGAAGCCAACTGCCACGCAGGGTGACTAATGGAAGAGCTATGGCCACACAGAGGAGAGAGCGGTTACTCAGCCTGGACTGGAGGCAGAACTGGGGAGGCTCCTCCGAGGTGGTGAGCCAACAATGCAAAAATGTGCCGAAGGAGGGGGGTGCAAAGGCCCGGGAGTGGGGGGCGGCCTTTGCCGGCCTGGAATGGGGGCGGCGGCATGCAGGGGCCCCGTGTGTGCAGACTGTGAGGGCAGGCATGAGAAAGAGCCCTGATTGAGGAGAGGGCATGTCCAAGGAGCCTGGACTTCCTCCATGGCAGTGGGGAAGCCCCTGGAGGTTTTAAGCAGGAGAATGGATTGCATTCTGGACAGAACACGCTGGGGGACCATGGCCCGCAGACTAGAGCAGAGACTGGAGGAGGCCAAGCCCGGGCTCACCGAGCCGCCGAGCAGCAGCATGGCGCACAGCAAAACACAGTCTGACCAGGGCCCTTGGGCCTCTGGTCCTGGTAGGATACCTGCCCACGGCACCTATGCATCCCCAACTTCTGGGCAGGGCCAGATTTCAGAGTTGCATGCCCTAAGGCCCTATAGATCTACCCCCACTCCCTCCTGCAGCACCGCCTGACTGTGGATTCCAATTCTGGCCCCTCGCGCTGGCCTTCCTTCTCACCCTTGCAACAGGCTCACTCTTGCCAAAGCCTCAGCCCCAGCCTCAGCTCACCCTGACCTGAGCAAGCCCATCCCCTTCTCCCCTGTCTCCCCGCCCCTAGCCTCAGAGGCCTCCCAGTTGCTGGGCCGGGACTTGCCCTGTCTCATTTTCCCATCCATGACTCACGCATCAGATGGGGGTGAGGCCAGGGGGAGAGAAGGCAGCAGGCCCTCGCTGGCCTTACGGCGTCCTCAGGCCCAACTGAGCGGTTTTTCCATTTCATACATGTCTGCTGGCACTGTCAGGGCCTGTTTGTGCCCCCGAAGAGGCCTTGACCCTACTCTGCGGTCCAGCCAAGCATTCCTAGGGTGAAGGTCTATGCTCCATTTTTAGAATTCGGAGTTGCCGGACCAGTGAAGACACCCCTGAATTCATGAAGCAGGGTGTCTCCCTCCACAGCAGAGAGACAACGCTCCCCAGAGGTCACAGATCCTTAAAAAAAACTAAATTCAGCCTGTGAGCCCCCAGTGTCTGTGCTGCGGGTTCTTGGAGCCTTCAGGAAGCTACGGGACTTTTACAAATGGGAGGGAGTGTTCTTTCCCATGGCAACAACCACCATCTCTATTAATGTATATTGAGGACCTACTACATTCTAGGGTCTGTGTGAAGGGTTCTAATCGCAGCACGTCCTTCAGAGGGGCTGGGACTCTCCTAGCAAGGGGAGAAACCGAAGCTGGGTTTAGGCAGGAACCAAAGCATAGTTGGAACCGACAGGGCTGGGTTCCAGAAAAGCAGGGAGCGCCAGAACCCGGAGTCGGCCTCCTCCTCCACCTCGTGTGCCCCCTACCCTTGACAGCCCAGGCTGGCTGCGCCCCCATTGCCCTTTGCCAAGCTCACAGAATGATCCTGGAAACTTCCCTGAGGCCGACCCAGTGCTGGGCACAGGGGAAAGAGCCCAACTACAGGCACCAACTGGCATTTTATCTCCGCACCAGACTCTGGGCTCCTCGGGGCAGGGGTCAGATTGTTCCTCAACCCGGGATCTCCAGTGCCAAGCACAGGGCCTGGCCTGTAAGAGGCATTTAGTACAAGTTTGGGTTGCCTTGCATCCCACTCCCACCTGCTCCCACTCTCCCACTTCGGAGAGCCTGGATACCTCTTTTCTTCCTTCATGTCTGAGTCCCCACCATTGGTCACCTTTCGGGCTCAACTGGAAGAGCAAGGATTCTATTTTAGAGGTCGTCTTATTGGATGGAGAAGCTAACCCTTTCCCATTCTCCTGGCTCCATCAAGGAAGGGGTGGCAGACACCATCTTCTCACCATCCCTCCCCCCCCAACCCCTTATAAGCCTGGGCATTTCCCCCAGCCCATGGCAGACATCACCAATCGATCACAGCATGGGGAGCCCAGATCTTTCTCAGCACTGGTCAGGGTTGGCATGGAAGATGATGCTTCTTTGCCACACTGGGATTAAGCTATTCATGAGACGGGTATAAAGCCTAATGAGGTAATAACTGAGATATTTGTAAAAAAATTCCTCGGTAATTTTAATTTAGACTCTGGAGTAGGCCACTGCTTTGCCACAGGGAAGGCCAGACGTGGTGGGCCACAGAGGAAGGGAGGGCAGCCTAAATTGCCGGCCACAACATGGAAAGATCTCGAGGGCTACCCGATTAATAGTTTCTGAATAACTCAGGCAGCTAGCTCTCTGTACTTGAGGTTCTCATGTGCTGAAATTACTCCTCCTAAACCGCCCCACGAGGAGTACTTACTGCACATATTGTACGAATGTATAAAGCCTGAGTATATAAATGACAGGGAGACAAGCTCTGTCCAGAACGCTGAGCCAGCTCCCAGGATGGCAGGGGTGGCACGGCCTTCTGGAGAAGATCGCCAGACGCCGAGTTGGCCCGTATAACATCCCTCAGTCCTGACGGTTCCTCCTTCCTAGGACCACTGAGGTCATGCCTCCTGGGGTTGCCATGTCTCCCCCTCCCTAGGCTGGAGATTTCTGAATGGGCTGTGGAATGGGAAAGCGGGGGTGGGAGAGGGATCTTCCAAGCACTAGGGTCTTTGTGGGCAAAGAATTCCACTCGGCAAACAGTGTGGTCACTGCCCTTTGTAGGGCATCTTCATTTTGGGATAGGCATGAAATGGTAATGGTCAAACCCCCACCCCACCCCCACCACCTCCAGGCCTAGCACCACAGTGGGGGGAAGATGGGCAGGAGGTGGGGGAAGAAGTGTGCAAAGAGAAGGCCTGGATGGGTGGGGGTCCCAGAAGGACCTAAGCAGCAGGAGACCCCCACGCGTGGCTGGTCAGCTCCCTCCCACCCAGGTGAGTCCAGAGGTGATGCCAGGGTGGTTCCCCCTCTGGGTACCAGGCTGGCCTCCCGAGTCCTGAGGCGCTGGCTGGGCACCCCACGGGGAAATGTCCTCCTCCAGGCATGACACCAAGCTGGGGACTACCAGCAGTCTGCAGGACGGATGACAGGGCCGCTGGGGAGAGGATGCTTTGATGCCCGCGCTCCATCGTGAGATACAAGTCAGGCCTGTGGCTACAAAGCCCTGAGCTGGGAATGTCCTGAGAGTCTCAGAGTGTCCAGAGGCTGAATCTTCATCCTCAGCCCCACGTGGCCTTCTGCCCTCCGCCCTGGGCCCTGTCCATTCCTTCAGCTCCAACGCCTCCGCCACAGGACCACGGCTTCTGCCTGGACGCAGGGAGCAGAGTCATGCCCCGTGAGCCAAAAGGGGCAGGAGAGCTGGCAAGAAAGAACAGCAGTGAGGGCGGGGCAGACCCCGGGAGAGTAAGTATCCACCATGAGCTGTTTCACACCAGGGCTTCCCAACCTTCTCCACAGCAGGGGAAAGCAGAAAATAGTATGTGTGCCACACACCGTGATCCACACCTGCTTCCTCCTAGCCCCCCTGAGGCCCAAGGGACCAACAGGGGTCAGTTCTCAATACAGCACGTCTGCCTTCAGCCCAAGCTCTCAGCTAACCCTCACTACAGTCAGCAGGAGGGCCAAAGGGGTAGATGGCACCAGATGGGGCTCCCAGGCGCCCTGGGACTCTATTTGTTAAGGTGGGGAAGCTGGAGGGCTGGAGGCTGAGGGAGTGTGGGAGGTGGTAGTGAGGGCCAGGGGGGTATGGGTGTCCACCCGAGAAATGAAAACCTGAGTGGTATAAATCCTTCCCCGGTCCCGCTCCTAGTTCCCACGGGGAGGGAGGGGCATCTGGGGAAGAGGGCACAGGGCTGGGAGCCAGAGCTTCTAGGTTCTATTCCTGGTCCCTCCCCTGGGCCTTCCTGACCACAAATCCGCCCCTCACCCCCTGCCCTACTGCTCAAGGAGGATTAAGACCTCACAAATAACAAATCCTGACCCCATCCTGCACCCGTTCCCCCCACACACACCCCAGGTGCCCACCCCCTTCTCCAGCCTCTTCTTCTCTGGCCCAGCTGGGCACTAGCTGGCACTCAGGGGCAGGTGGGCAGGCCCACTCCCCCTTGGCATCAGTGGCCCACTCTCCAACACCTCTGGTCTGCCAGCAGCTTGGCCCTAGGACCCAATACCCACTGTCAAGAATGGGTAGTGGAGTCCTGGCCCAGCCTAGTCAGACCCTCCCCCTGAGGCCCCACCTTGGGAGCTGGGTTCTGTGCCCAACCCCTAAGGACTCTGCTAACTGAAGGAGGCTACCTTTCTGCCCCAATTCCACGCTCAAACTCTTCTATGTAGACTGTTGATCCTAGCACAAGGAGGGGCAAACTTCAGTTCATCCCACCCCTGGCTCTCCCCAGCTCCCTGAAAGCCATGGTGGGGAAAGCCTCAAGGGAATATTCAGGCCAGCCTCCCTCCACCGGAGCCAGGGCAGAAGCAACCTGATAGGGAGGCCCATCCCTCCTATCTTTCTTTCTGCCACCTGGGTCACATAGGACCCTCCTGCCTGAAAGCCGGAGGGCAATGTCCAGCTCTTGGGCCCCCTTGCTCAGACTCCTAAGCTCCTACTCTTTGTTGGCCCTAGCATGGTTCAGCTTTGAAGTGGAATGCTGGTGGGAGTCCCGCATTTTCTCCGTAGGGGCAAGAGAAGGGAGAGAGGAGAGAAAGAGGGTTCGGTCCCCAAGGGGCTTACCTGACCTGACATCTGGGACCCACGTGGTGGGGAGGGTGCGCAGCATGAAGGTAAGATGGTAAGCCGGGGGGGTTTAGGACACGAGGGTCCCAGCCCCGAGGCTCTGCCTGGCCCGCACTGTCTGGATGGCCTGCTGGTTCTTGAACTTGACCAGGCCCAGGGTGATCTGGGCGTTCCAGCCAGGATCCTCGAGGGGGCAGCGGAAGTCGATCTCGCCGCCGCCCTCGGTCACCAGCGTGAAGTAGATGTGGCGCCCGGTGCTCTCCACGCATTCCACGGCCTTGATGCGGGCGAAGCTGAGCTCCTTGGGCCGGCCGCCCGTGCCCTTGGCCTCGAAGAGCTGCAGCCCGCGCTCGGTGAGCACACAGCGCTTCCGCTTCCACAGCTGCAGCAGCCCGCCGCTGCGCTTCTCCAGCACGCCCTCCTTGAGCACCGTCGCCGCCGCCGTCATGGGCGCCCCGAGGTCCCGGGCAGGCTGTAGGCTGCGGTGGGCGCGGCGCCCTTCCCCGCTCGGCCGCGCCGGATTCTGGCGCCCGGGGCCGGCTGGCCGCGCGCCCTGCCACCTGCGCCCCGACTGCCCCGTGCGCCCGCCGCGCAGTCCTCCGGCCACCGCCGCCCGCTCGGCGCCCGCAGCCCCCGCTCCGGCCCTCCTCCGCGCCGCTCCCGGCCGCCACTGCCCGGTGCCCGCCGCGGCTTTACGGCCCGAGAGCCCGGCTGCGCACTGGCTCCGCGCTCGCCCGCTCGCTCCGCTGGGCTCTGCCTGCGCGCTGGGCGGCAGCTCGAGGGATGTGCCCTTACATGTTCCGCCGCTCGCCTCCTGCGCCGCCCGCCGCGCATTCCTGCCCCGGCCGGCCCTCCCCTCCGCGCAGCGCACCCGCCGGGGCAGGGCTCCGGGGGGCGGGGCCGCGGCGGGGGCTCGGTCACGCACTGGAGGCGCTGGGCGCCGGGCGGGGACGGCTGGTACCGGCAGGGGGGCTGCTTACCCAACAGCCCAAGCCTCGTGGCCTGCCGTCTGCCGCTCCTTGGAACCACAGCTCCTCCAGGCCTTGGACACAGGGGACGATCGTGGGGGAGGCGGGAGACAGGGAGCGTCTCCTAGATGAGAGGGTCGCTGCTTGTAAGAGGGGGTGGGCTTGCTCTGTGGTCGCGCGGTGCACCGGCTGGGACTTGCAGAGGGGGCTCCAGACATCTGCTGGCTGCTTCCCGGGCCGGGGGTGTCCTGCCCCCGCAGCCCGTGCCTCCTCTCCTAGCTTGGCCAGCTCCCCCTTGGCATTGTGCAAATCAGAAAAACGAGGACGATCCTGGGGTGGGGCGTGGGGGTAGGAATCAAGCCTGTGTTGGGTTCCTTCCCCTTCTCGGCAGGGAAAAAGAGAGGCTGCCCAGCTGTCTCTGCTGGGGCGACCCCCCCCTCCCTACCCCAATCCCCAGCACTGGGAGCCGCGTAGAGAAAAGCCAAGGCGAGGGGCGCCTGGGTGGCTCAGTCCGTGAAGCGTCTGCCTTTGGCTCAGGTCATGATCTTGGGCTCCCAGCTCAGCGGGGTACCTGCTTCTTCTCCCTCTTCCATTCCCCCTCCCCCACCCCACTTGTATTCTCTGGCTTTCTCTATCTCCCTGTCAAGTAAATAAGTAAAATCTTAAAAAAAAAAAAAAGGCCAAGGCGAACTGAGCAGAGAGAAACCTTGAGGGCACTCAACTTCCCTGTGGAGGCACAGGGGGGACCCCATTGTGGTCTGGAGAGGTCACTTCCTGCAGTCTTCTTCGTAGCACACGCTTGGAGGGACGGGTCGCTCAGCCCACGTGGATCGGCCCAAGAGTTAGCTGCAGGAGCGCCGGCCCAACCCTGTTTGTCGCAGCCCCTCTGGCAGATTCTACCAACCTCCCTCCGAGCCACCTACTTCCCCGGATGGGAGCTGAAGGGGGATGGGGAGGGAGAAGACTTCCCTCCCTTTTTTGGCCTAAAGGGCTTTGTGTTAAGATGAAAGCTCTGCAGTGTTAGGTTCAAACCTCAACCCTTCCTCCCGGACCGTGGTGTTCCCGCCCACCTTGGGCTGCGGCATTATCCTTCCATTTCCTCGTCTGTCCATTCTCCGTTCATGGAGCTCTGATGAATAAGTTAGATAATATTTGTGAAAGGGCCAGGTCAGGGCCTGGCAACTCTCAGAGTCTCAATAAATGTCATTCCTCCCCTTCTCCCACTTGCATGGCCTTCAGAAGAGGATGGGGACCCTAAGATTAGGCCAGGCACAGGAAAGTGACTCTTCTAGGTCCTGATCCTGCCCCATCTTTGTCAGCTCCTCCAGGTCCCCCAGTTCCCTCAGGGCCTCTTCACTGCCATGTTAATAATAGAGTATTATGGGAATAATAATAGGTAGTAATGATAGTAATAAGACCTCTTTGTCCCCACAGCCTGTTTCCCTCCTCCTGCCCATTGATGTAGAGCCTAGCCGGCACAAGGAGGGCCCAGGGGAGAGAGGAGAGGTGCCCCAAGTCAGGAAGTGGGGAAGCAGCTGTCAAGTTTCCTACCACGACTCCTCAGCCTGTGTGCTGTAGGAGGACCCCCCCCCCAACACACAGGAAGCGAACTGCCTAAGCCATGGAATACCCCTCCAGGAGAGGAAGTGGCCAGCACCATGAAAGAAGAGAAGCAGCCAAGATAGATTTCTCTTGAGGCCCAGAGGACAGCATTTGAGAAAGCTCAAGGTACCCACAGCCCTGTCTTGGGGACCCCCAACGTCTCAGCCTATCTTCCAGCCATGCCCTCCCATAGCTTCTCTCTCTCCCCCCTCCCACCCCACCTCCTCCATAGGAATCTCCTGAGTGTGCCAATCTGGCTCAGTCCTGCCATGATCCAAAACTCTACCCTTGAGGAGACAGGGCACTAACCAGGTTACTAACTCTGCCCCTAACTTTGTTCTATCTCTATCACTTCAACCTCTCCCCGCACTGAGTCTGGGACTCACTGACTGTCTCTCCAGTTCCAGGTTAATTCACAAAAGCACAGGCATTTAGAGGTTACACAGCCCTCTCGTGTTTTTTATCCTCACAACAGATTGGTATTGTTATTATTATTGTGCTCATTTTCCTGATGAGAAAAGTGAGCTCAGAAAGGTCAAGCAACCTAGATGAGGTCATACAGCTCTGTAAATGACAAAGCTGGGAAGAGAATGTGTGGTAGCTAAGAAGGTCCAGGATCTTGTATTGATGCCCAGGGTTCTTTTTTTTTTTTTTTTTTTAAGATTTTATTTATTTATGGGGCGCCTGGGTGGCTCAGTAGTTAAGCGTCTGACTTCGGCTCAGGTTGTGATCCCAGGGTCCTGGGATCAAGCCCCACATTGGGCTCCCTGCTCCACAGGAGGCCTGCTTCTCCCTCTCCCACTCCCCCTGCTTGTGTTCCCTCTCTCGCTGTCTCTCTCTCTGTCAAATAAATAAAATCTTTAAAACAAAAAGATTTTATTTATAAATAAATAAGGAGGGCTAGAGGGAGCACGAGCAGCGCAGGGGGGAGGGGGGCAAAGCTGAGGTGAGCAGAGAGCCTGACTTGGGGCTCAATCCCAGGACCCTGGGATCATGACCTGAGCCGAAGGCAGATGCTTAATCTACTGAGCCACGCAGGTGCCCCTCACAGGGTTCTTTTACACAAGATCCAGCCACGCACACTTTCCTCTTCAGCTTACTGGGTAGAGTGGTACCAAGTTTTTGGACACAGGAGGAAGGGCAAAAAAGACAGGAATGTTGGATAGCAAGATTGAGTGCGTAAAGAGGAGGCCATAGGAGGAACTTCAGCAGGGTATACTCTATTGCTGGAAAGGTCTTTACAAACTAAACATCCAGTTCCCAACACGACCTCTCCCGAGTGTCCTGCGTAGGCCCTACTGGGAGTCCTATCCTCCAGTCTCTTCACCTCCTGGAATAAGGGGAGGTGACTCACTCTAAATTTTTCCCCAGAATTGACATCCTGCCTGGTAGCCCCATCTGGGAGAGGCTTGGGCCCAAGTAATCCAACTTGGTCCAGCAGAAGGATCAATAAGCATTGTAAAGCCAAGGGAGGAATGTCGGGGCCGGTGGGGGCTGGTGAGAGGCTGGTGACCTGCCCGCACCCCTTTGATATAGAGTCTTTTGCTCCCTTCCTGCCAGGGTATCCCTGCACTGCCCCTGGGAATGGGAGCTCTAACTTAGCCTTCCTGGGGCACTCAGCTGGGGGCAGTGCTGGGCCCTGGAGATACTTAATTCTTACGGACTTGTTGACTACATGGGACTGCTGGGCTCCCTGCTCTGCAGGAGGCCTGCTTCTCCCTCTCCCACTCCCCCTGCTTGTGTTCCCTCTCGCTGTCTCTCTCTCTGTCAAATAAATAAAATCTTTAAAAAAAAAGATTTTATTTATTTATAAATAAGGAGGGATAGAGGGAGCACGAGCAGTGCAGGGGGGGAGGGAGGCAAATTCAGCAGGGTATACTCTGCTTGCTCCACCCTCTGCCCAGCCCAAAGGAAAGCTGATTTGCACTGTCAGCCAATCTGAGTCCAGCTGGAACGGGCTAGACTACAAAATGGCCCCAGGGAATAGTGTGCTAGAAACGTTCTAGGTAGGTCTGAGCCATCCCTAGAGGAGCAGAGGGAGCCCTGGATCCACTTGGTGGATACCCAGGACAGCACGGAATAGAAGATGGGAATAAGGAGGGATAGAGGCCAGAATGGGACCCAGAGGGGCATAAAAAGCAACCTAGCTTCTGTTTCTACAATATTTATTTAATCTTCTAAATTTGGTTTAGTGGTCATTCATTGTTAGACTCAATCTATAGAAAAAGCATCAAAGATCATTTTATTTACAAAATAGAATGTCTATTAACACTATAAAATTTGTACAACGGAAGTAAGATCATGTCACTCCTTTTCCTGCAATCCACCAGAACCTTCTCATCTCTGTCTGAGTAAAGCGAAAGTCAGCGAGGCAGCCTATGAGACCTGCCTGCTACTTTCTGACCTCAGCACCCATGCTCTCCACCCTCCCTCCCCTGGCTCCAGCCACACTCCTTGCCATTCCTCCACGAGGCCTTCCTCAGGGCCTTTGCTTATGCTGTTCTCTGCCTGGACCGTTCTCCCTCAGATCCTCACATGGTACATTTCCTCACTTCCCTCAGCTCTTTGTTCAGATATCACCTTCTCAGTGATGTCTTCCCAGACCGCCCTGTTTAACACTGCAACCCCCCTCCCCACAGACACACAAACACATAGACACACACACTCAGTCATGCTCATGCACACAACATCCCCTCTCCTGCTTGATTTCTCTCTATAGCACATGCCACCATCTAAAGTTCTTAATATTTTTCTCATTTATTATTTATCTCCTCTACTAGAATGTAAGGTCTGTGGCAGCAAGGAATTTTATCCTGTTTTCTTCACCCTTGTGTCTCCAGCACTGAGAATGTTGCCTGGTGCACAGTAGGGCCTCGGTAAATAATTGTTGAATGAGGGAACAGAATGGTAACGGAACTGATGAACAGTGGGAACTGGAAAAGGAGAATGTAGTAGTTTCCCCTTCATCATAAATGTACCACGCTAATGCAAGATGTTAATAACGGGGGAAATTTATGGGGTGGGGAGAGATACATGGGAACTCTGTACTATCTGATCGATTTTTCTGGAAATGCAAACCTGGTCTAAAAATCAAGTCTGTGGGCACCTGGGTGGCTCAGTCGGCTAAGCGTCTGCCTTCAGTTCAGGTCGTGATCCCGGGGTTCTGGGATCGAGTCCCATATCCTGCTCTCTGCTCAGTGGGGAGTCTGCTCTTTCCTTATCCCTCTACGCCTCCCCCAGCTTGTGCTCTCTCTCGCTCACTCTCTCTGTCAAATAAATAAATAAAAATTTTTAAATAAATAAATAAAGTCGGTTACTTAAAAAAAAAAAGTAGTTAACAGTAGCTCCTCTGGGGAAGGATGAGGAGAGATCAAGACTTTTACTTTTTCATTGTTCATCATTCTGTACTGCTTGATTTTTATTTATTTATTTTTTCTTACCATCTGCATGTTTTGCTTCTCTTAAAAATCCAGTTAAATGCACAATACATAAATGTTCATACACGGTGGAGTAGTTAACAATAACGAAACAGACCTATAGATTTTTTTTAAGATTTTATTTATTTATTTGACAGAGAGACACAGTGAGAGAGGGAACACAAGCAGGGGGAGTGGGAGAGGGAGAAGCAGGCTTCCCGAGGAGCAGGGAGCCCAATGCGGGGCTCATTCCCAGGACCCCGGGGATCATGACCTGAGCCGAAGGCAGACGCCTAATGACTGAGCCACCCAGGCGCCCCGGTATCTATAGATCTTAATAGAGAGAGATGTCTCTAAAATACATTGTTTTGTAAGGCAGACATTTCAGTACAATGAGTGTCATAAGATGTAGAATTTGATCCCAAATGAGCAAAAGTTTGTGCCTCTCTGTTGTACAGGTTATATCTGGAAGGATTCCCACCAATATGTTACCTATGGAACCTCCAGGATGTGGATCGCCAGCATGAACATACTTGTTACTGTATAAGCATGTTTCTACAGGCGTTCCCTGTTTTATTGTACTTCGCAGATATTGTGCTTTTTACAAATGGAAGGTTTGTGGCCGCCCTGCATTGAGCAGATCTGTCCAACAGCCTTTCCTTTTTTTTGTTGTTTTGTTGTTGTTTTTTTTTAAAGATTTTATTTATTTATTTGAGAGAGAGAATGAGAGACAGAGAGCACGAGAGGGAAGAGGGTCAGAGGGAGAAGCAGACCCCCTGCTGAGCAGGGAGCCCGATGTGGGACTCGATCCCAGGACTCCAGGATCATGACCTGAGCCGAAGGCAGTCGCTTAACCAACTGAGCCACCCAGGCGCCCCTCAATAGCCTTTCCTTACTCTGTGTCTCTATGTCACATTTTGGTAATTCTCACAACATTTCAAACTTTTTCATTATTATTATATTTGTTATGCTGTTCTGTGATCAGGGATTATAACTCAAGTGAAAGCTCAGGCCGTGGGTAGTATTTTTTAGCAATGAAGTATTTTTTAATTAAGGTATATGTACAGGGTCTTCTTAGACATAATGTTATTGCACACTTACTAGACTACAGTATAGTGTAAACATAACTTTTATATGCGCTGGGAAACCAAAAAAATTCATTTGACTCACTTTATTGCCATATTTGCTTTATTGCAGTGGTCTGGAACGGAGCCCACATTATCTCCAAGGTATGCTTATATATGGTTTGCATGTCACACGCATGTATTACACCTATTTTTAAAAAATAAACACATATGTGGGACATAATATTTGTAAAAATTAAACAAAAACCTGGGGCCAGCTTGAAAGCAAGGGCCAATTTGGAGACTTAAATGGCAGTCCTCTGGCCACAAGATTTCCCCAGGGTGGGCAGTGCAGAACCTTCTGGAGGGCAGTGTACAAACCCCACAGCAGAGCAGTCCCTGGGGCTGAGTGGGCAGCCTCTCCTATATCTGCGGTTCCCTCACCCATTCCCCTCCCTGGAAAACACAGGAACAGGCAACTTTCCCCATAGGCCCCTGGGCACCTGTCCCAGTACCCCCTGGCAACTGGAATGGAAGGCTCATCTAGGCTGCCTGGGTTTGACCCCAGTAAGGAAGAGGTGGTGTGGTGTAGACCAGTGCTTCTCAGGTTCTAATGGGCAAACAGATCACCTGGGGATCTTGTAAATGCAAATTCTGATGCAGTAGGTCTGGAACAGAATCTGAGATTGTGCATTTCTAGAAGCTTCCGTGTCACATTGATGCTGCTAGTCCTTGGAACATACTTGAATATCCAGGGTCTAGAGCAGTGGTTCTCCAAAAGTGTGGAGCATCACCTGGGAACTTGTTAGAAATGCCAAGTTCTCGGGTCCATTCCAGACCTACCAGAAATTCTGGGTTTGGGACCCAGCAATCTGTGTTTTATTGAGCCTTCCCCATGATTCTGATGCATCTGAAAGTGTGGGAATGCTATGTGTCAAGGAAGGAGCACTCAGCCAGGAAACAAGGTGCCTGTATTATAGCCCTAGCTCCGGGACACCTTGAACAGGTCACTTCTCTCTCATCTTGTACATCCTGTCTAGCTTGTATTAGATTTGCAAGAAAGCCTGGCTAGGGGGAGCCTGGGTGGCTCAGTCGTTAAGCATCTGCCTCCGGCTTAGGTCATGATCCTGGGGTCCTGGAATCAAGCCCTGAATCGGGCTCCCTGCTCAGCTGGGAGTCTGCTTCTCCCTCTCCCTCTGCCTGCTGCCCCCCCCCCGCCCCCGCTTGTGCTCTCTCTCTCTGTCATATAAATAAATAAATTCATTAAAAAAAAAGAAAGAAAGAAAGAAAGCCTGGCTAGTGTGGGCGGGGGAGGAGGGGGGAGGTGGTGGGAGCGCGGTAAGGAACTCTATCTGTTGTCTTCTCTTTAGGTAAGACCAGAGCATTCCTACTTAGTCCTCAACCTCCACAGTCCCAGATTCATGGGGTCAGGTAGCTCCTGCTCACTTAGATGAGACAGGAAAATGGGTTTGCCCACAGCCCTGCTCCTCCTCCCCTCCTCCCTTCTGGCTTTGGCACACGCCCTCCAGTCCACAGGTCCCTTCCTGCCCTCCTCTCCCTCAGAGACCCACCCCCCACCCCCCCACCCCTGCTGACCTGTCACTCAGACTTCTCCTGACCTGCCCACACCCCTTTGATGTAGAGTCCTTTGTTCTAGAGCTTTGGGGTTTCCTCGGATCTCTGTTTCTCTAAAGGGAAACAGAAGAAAAAACTGATCAAGGCTTCAAGCCTAACGATTTGGGTTTTATGGGCACCATTGCAACAGACCTCAGTGGGCCACAACCCTGCAGCTGACCCGCCCAGGCTTGCTCCTGGGCCTGGCTCTCTCGGTGGAAATCCCCTCCCACGCTCAGCCCTTTAACCACTTTCTAGCCCAATAACTTTCCTGATTCACCAGGGATCCCTTTCGTCTTGAGAGTGCCCACTGTCCCCTCTCTGATGGGGCTGAGTCTGGGCTTGAAGGCATTTGATCCCAGCTTGGGTCTGGCAGAGACTGGACTTGTGGACCTGGGGATCAGGTTGGGGCCTGCCAAATTTTCCCTTTTCCCATATCGTTCTGGCATCTGGATGCCCATGTTGGAGGAGCAAAGGGGCTGCCCTGGCATGACCCTCGTCCTCGGGAACAATGGGCCGAAGGGCAAGGACAGCAGAAAAAGACTGGCTGATGCCCAGGGATCTAGTGGCTTTAACCAACCCACCAGTAATAGGTGGCCAAACCTGCACACATCGATTGCTTTCTATTCCATAGCTTGCTTTCTCTGTTCTTTTAACACAAATCATGCATTTTAAGTGCAATTAATACTTGAATGCATTTTTGTTGCAAAAAAATTCAAAACACAGAAAGTATCTTTTCATCCCCCTTCCAGTGCCTCCCCCCAGCCCCCATAGACAACAGTCCCCCAGTAAGGGTTGAGCCAGACATTTGTCTTTACTTCACACACATTTGCACCCAAAATATTTTAAAGCAGTGTTCTCATCAGCCATGGGAGGGGCTGGCTGGACAATTCATAGGTCCCCTTCCAGCTCTGACATCTTCTGCATTTGTGGGTGGCTCTTCCCTCTCCTAAAGAGCAACCATTCATGGGATCTTGTTATAATTATGCCACGGGTGTGGGGAGGTGGGGGAATACATCGAAGAAGAAAGGATGGAGGGAAAGATAACAGTGGCAACAATAGTTCCTTCTGGGACAGGGGATTATAGATAATTTTTTTTCCTGCTTGCCCTTGATTTTCAAATGTTTCATAGTGAGTGGTTGTGAATTTTCTTGAGTATCACTTTCATAATTGAGAAGTTCCTATATAGTGCCATTGTCAAGATCAGGCAGGAAGGCAATGAGTTGTCCCGCCTGGGACTGGGGTCAAGAAGAAATTAACCAATGGCTCAAGGCAGAAGTGTGGAGGGAAGCTCACGGTATATTCGTGAGTGTAATCTACAGGGAGATTCATGGAAAGGAACATCAGAGTAAGTCCTATCAGGTGTAAATTAAGTGTTCTACAAGCCACACCCTGGGCTAGGCACTAGGGACACAGTGGTGAATCGGTAGATCATAGTTCTCTTCTTACTGGGGACTGGCAAAACAGGGGGAGGTGGAGCTCACATCCTTAGGGAACCCCCTCCTACCTTCGGCAAGAGGATGTTCCCTCCTATTCAAGAGGATCTCGGAGGTAGGCATCAGTTCGGTGACAGGCCCAAATCCTGACTTTGTAGAAACACGATCCCCCAGTACTGGACACAGCCTACCTAAGGTGTTATCCCCACATCACAGCTGACAGCTGATATCAGTATGTGTATTAGTCAGGATGGGCTAGGTTATGCTGCACTAACAAATCCCCGCGCCCCCCCCCCCAAATCCCAAAGGCGTAACACAGCAAAGCTTATCCGTTCATACCATGTGTCCTACCAAAGCTGGCGGGGGAGGTTCTCCTGGCTGTGGTACTAACAGGTCCAGATTGATAGAAGCTCTATGTTGATACAAACGTATCATCTGCAGATGGGTTCAATGATAGCACCTACCTCTCGGGGTTACTGTGAGGATTAGATGAATGAACACATTTAAGGTCTTCCAATAAGCTATGGCACACAGTAAATACAAGAGATGGGAAAATGATACTTTCTGTCACAGGGAAAAGGGCTATGATAACATGCTCAGTGGGTCATAAAGAGTTCTGCCCACAAGTGACACAAATTATTCCTCATCTTAATTTAGAGGCCAGAGCAAGCCACGTGGCCACATCTAACCTCAAGAGGGGAGAAATGTAACCCTCCCATGTGCCCAGAAGATGGGCAATATCTGGGAAGGGCAATGTGGCCACCATAGGACCAGTTGGTGTCCCCAGGAGACAGGGTCACGAGGCAGGGTGTCCAGGACATCCCTTCACTCCTTGATTAGAGAGAATCAACCCCCTTAGCCCAGGACCAAGCCCTTGAACCCTCTGGAGGAGTCAAGTTGAGGTCGACAGAGTGGAAATGTAAAAGGCTCGGGGCAGATGCTTCAGAAAAGGCACCAAGGGCCTGTCTGGGCATGAAAAATGCCCACTAAGGGCTTTATTTCCCATAATCTCCTTCCTGAATTTTCATGGCCTTTTGGGTGAGTCTTCCTAGGCCCATAAACTTAGAACATCAGAGTTGGGTGGGTCCCCTAGAACCTGGCTGCTCAAGTGTGGTCCCAGGATCAGCAGCATCAGCACCACCTTCCCCTGGGAGCTTGTGAGAGATGCTGGATCTCAGGCCCCACCCCAAACTACTGAATTATAATCTGCGTTTTAACAAGATCCCCAGGAGATTCCTATGCACATTAAAGCCTGAGAAGTACTTCTCTAGAATTAATTTAGGCCAACATCTTCATTTCACGGAATGAGAGGTTGACACCCAGAGGGGAGGAGGCTTGGCTCAAAGTGACACAGCTGGTTCTAATGTTGGCTCCACCCCTTGCCAATGATTTTGTGTAAGTCACTTAAAAATTCACTGAATCTCAGTATCCTCTTCTGTGATAAAGGGATTATGTAACCACTTCACAGTGCTGATGTAGGAATCAAATAAGACAACATCTAGACCAGTGCTGGCACACAGCACACAGTACGTGCTCAGTAAATGCGAGCTACTGCTATGGTCCTAACTCACTGTTCTAACACCACATCGCGTACCTCCTGGCACATGCAGTGTCTTCTAAAGGAAGAAGGAGCAGGGAGTGGGGCATGGACCCAGCTGCCTGTGTTTATATCCTGCTTTGCCACTTGACCTTGAGCCCAGGTCCTAAATTGTTCTTTGGTTCTTGGCTTCAGTTAGAACATTCGTAAATGGATATAATGAAGGCCCCTACTCATAGGGTTATTTTAAGGATTAAATGGAGTAATACATTTAAGGTCTCCAAATAAGCTATGGTACATAGTAAATGCACAAGATGGATGAGTGATCCCTCCAAAATGTCCAAAAGAGGAAGTCTAGATTGGATGGAGCCAGGCCCCAGGGACCGTAAGGGTCTTTCTCAGAGGGAGCTGCTTCTGCTTTGGCCCCTTGACCTACTGCAAGTCCCTGGTCTGCTTCTCCCGCCCCTGGACAGCCCCCCAACCCCTGGTGCCTCCCTCAGGAACGACGGAAAGGCCAGCAAATTTTTGTCCTGGAGACTCACAGCCTCCGGCAGGTGGGGCAACTGTTTTCCAATCTCTGAAGTACTGTCGGCAGGCAGGAGAGGAGTTAGACCGGCTCCGGATGACTCGAGGGGACAGAAATAGGAAGCTTCGGGAAGTCCTTTCTGGTCATTACTACTGTTCAAAGGCAGCTTCAGCTGCCGGGTGGGGCACAGGGCTCACCTGAGAGGTTATCCAAATACCGATTCCAAACACAGATTCTCAGACCCCACCCAGGCCAGCTGAATCAGAATCTCTAGGGGTGGGGCCAGGAATCTATTTTAAAAGCCTTCTGTAATGATTCTCATCCTTTTGGTGAGCATGGCCTGGGAGTTAGGGGAGGGGAGAACGGGGGAAGGAGTGAGAATCATCCAGTAGATGAGTTGAGCGATCTCTCTTGATCTTGACCATCTTCCTGCCTTGATTGTAGGTCTGGAGAATGTGACCTCATTGGGTTTCTGCCCCCCATGGAGAAAGAATTTCTGTGCCTTTGATTCAGAGATTACTCCCAAAACCTACCGGCAGCTCTAACCCCCTCATCCCTGCATTCCTACCCCATGGCTCCTTCTGTTCCTTCTCCACCCTCAGCCCCGCAGGTGACCCAAACAGGTTGCAAGGGCTGGTGGAGGAGGCAAGCCCCATGGGGCTGGGCTGGCCTGCCCTCCGGAGAAGCAGTTCTTTCCCACAGCAGGGCCATCCCGCAGCCAGGGCATTGCTTCTCCTGTGAGTGCTGCGGACGCCTAGCTCAGCGATCACAGAAAGGAGGAAAGAAATACCCCAGGGAACACAAAGATCCTTGCTCCCCCTCTTCCCTTGGGTCAAGTCTACGGTTGGATATACCTCAGGGCCTTTTAGAGTGCCAATCCCCCAGTGGGAAACTATTATCCGGAGTTTGGAGGCCAGCGCCCTCTTGCTGCACAAATCGAGGTACCCCAGGCCAAGGGGGAAAGGAGTTGGGTGTGGGATCCGCAGAAAGGGAACGCCCGCCTTATGCCTCGACCTCACAGCGCCACCTGGTGCCTCCGGGTACAGCCCCAGGGCTGCGCGCGCGGATAGAGGGCCCCCTCCCTGCTGGTGGACTCCGTTTCCCAAGGCGCCTTGGCCTCCGGGGGCCCCCCCCTCCCTTCCCTCGGAGCCCTCCCGCGCCACCCCGTCCTACACTGTCCAGAGGGTGCTTCCGGGCCAGTCACCTCCGCTTACAGCCCTCTGCCTTTACGCAGGTTTCACTCCCAGGAGGTGCGTCCATCCTCTTCCCCACCATGGGACTGCTCTGGAAGACCCCTGTCCCAGAGTTTGACAGCTAGTGTCAGAGAGCCTAGCTCAGAAGATGGCCTTGTGCTGGCGTGCCAAACACCCACCTCCAGCAGCCAGCAGGGGGCAGCCTATCTCCAGATTTGGGCCCTAAGGGCTCCCATCCTGGCCATTCCTATAGGTCCCTTCCAGAGGCTACCGTGATCCCAGTCTGTAGAGCCTTCCATCCATCCATCCATCCTCCGCCATACACAAACCCTTCCTGGAGAGCTTCCCATTGGCAACGTCCTGCTTTGGACCTAGAGAATTTATCAAGATGAAGGTGACCTGGCCCCCACCCCGGGAACTCATGGCCTGCAGCCGCATTCTCCTCCAGCTCTTTTACCTGTCACCTTGCACTTACCTAGTGTTCTGCACCATTAATTGGTCTTTACATGTTTAGGTCCCACTCCCAGAATCACGGAGAGGGGTCTGTCAAGGCCACTGTTGAATGTGGTCATCTGGACATTAGGCATACAAGGTCTGTTGTTGTTCAAGTCTCTGCTTCTTGGTGTTTTGTTGGGCATCCCTAGGATGAAGGACACTGCAACCCCTCAGATGAACTCTGTATTTACAGATAAGGTCAACCTACCGTGGGGCAGGCTGTGGGGGTCTGCCACAGACTAAATGTTTGTGTCCCCCTCAAAATTCCTGTTGAAATCCTAACCCCCAAAGTGAAGTATTAGGAGGTGGAGCCTGTGGGAGGCGGTTAGGTCATGAGGGCGGAGCCTTCGAGAATGGGATTAGCGCCCTTGTTGGAGAAGCCTGAGAGCTCCCTCTTCCTTTCCACCTGTGAAGACCGGGCAGAAAGACCACTAGGAGCCAGGAAGCGGCTCTCACCGACATCGACTCTGCCAGCACCTCGATCTTGGACTTCCCAGCCTCCAGAACTACAAGAAATAAATTTCTGTTGTTTATAAGCCACCTGATTCATATTTTGTTGTAGCAGCCTGAACGGACAAAAACAGAAATTGGTACCAAGAAGTGGAGGGCTTCCGTAACACATACCGAAATATGTGGAAGTGGCTTCAAAACTGGGTAATGGATAGAGGCCGGAAAATTTCTGAAATGTACCCCATGAAAACACCTACACTGCTGTGGACATTCTCGTGAGAGCTCAAAAAGAAAAAAGGAGAGCTGGAGAAAGCCCCAGTCATCTCAGAGAATAATGACTAATAATTTTGAACACAATGTTGGTAGAAATATGGATGGTAAAGGCCATCACGATAACAAATGAGAAACATGTTAGTGGAACCTGGACAAAAGGTGATCCTCATTATAAAGGGGCAACAGACTTGGCTCCCTTGTGTTCATATTCTAATGTTTTGTGGAAGGTAGAACTCGTGAACAACGAAGTTGGGTATCTACCTGAGGCGATCTCTAAGCGAAGTGGTGAAGGTGCGCTTGGCTCCTTCTGAGTGCTTACAGTAAAATGCAAGAAGAGAGAAATGACCTAAAGCTTGGACCTGTTAAGCAAACAGGGAGCATAGGTTAAAGGTTTGGAAAATTCTCAGCCTATCCATGTTGCAAAAAATGAAAACATTAAGGGTGTGGCCAAGTGACTTTGTGATAAGATTAGTACGGGACAGCCATATCAACGGAAGCCAAGTGCTATTCAAGACAATGGAAGAATGACCCAGAAGGTGATTCAGGGATCATTAAGGCTGCCATTTCCCTCACAGACCCCCGAGTACAGGGGTTTGGGGGCCATGGCTTCTTCCACCTAGGTTTTAAACAATGGGGCCACCAGGAGCCGTCACGGGGGTGGGCCCTGGCAGAGAGTTGGGGCATAGGCAGCTCCCTGCTGGGCCATGGGAGTGATGTTGCCTCCCCAGTGGGTTCAGAAGACAGGGGATTCTTCTCAAGCTTTAAGGTCTAATGGAATTTGCTTCATTAGGTTTTGCACTTACTTGGGACCCATCATTCCTTTCTTCTCTCCTATTTTTCCCTTTTAGAATGGAAATGTCATCTGAGGCACCTGGCTGGCTCAGTCCGTAGAACATGCAACTCTTGATCTTGGGGTTGTAAGTTCAAGCCCCACGCTGGGTGTAGAGATTACTTTAAAAAAAAAAAAAAAAAAAAGGAACTGTCTATCCTATGTGTGTCCCACTAATGGAGGATAGTTGGGAAGAAAGACAGGCAGGGACGAGGGGATCCCGCCCTAAGAGGAAACCACCCTTAAACGGATTTTACACCACCCTGGAAGGAGCCCTCCACCCTTTCCCACGTGATAGGTAGGTGATAAAAACCTGATTGGGTGACAGGCCCAGAAGGGGTAATCAGATTAACACAGCCCACCAATGAGCCATAAAAACCCCTAGACCTAAAGGCCAAATCTGCAACTTTCTCAGGCCCCCTCCCTCTTTGGGAGCTTCGTACTATCACTCAATAAACTTTGCTTTGCTGCCTACCACTCTTCATCTGGTCTACCTCTTCATTCTTTGAAGCAGCATGACGAAGAACTGTGGGCAATAAAGGAAAAAAAAAATCCTCTAACACCACCATTGTATTTCAGAAACACAGAACATGTTTTTTCCCAAGTCCATAGCTGGGGAGGAAATTTTCCTGCAATGAATCATACTTGGAGTCTCCCCCGTATCTTCTGTAGATGACGATGAGTGAGGCTTTGGGGTGACTTAAAGTTGATGCTGGAACGAGGTGAGACTTTTGGGGTGATTGGGATGGAATGGATGTATTTTGCATGTGAGAAGGACATGAATTCGGGGGTTCAGGGGCAGAATGCTATGGACTGAATTTGTGTCCCCCCAAAATTTATCTGTTGAAACTTAATCCCCAATGTGATGGCATTGGGAGGTGGGGCTTCTAGGAGGTGATGAGGCCGTAAGGACAAAGACCTCAAGAATGGAATTGGTGCCTTTATAAAAGAGGCTCCAGGGAGCTTCTTTGTCTCTTCGGCCGTGTGAAGACACAGCAGAAAGATGGCTGGCTATGAACCAGGAAGCAGGCCCTTACCAGACACCAAATCTGCCGGCGCCTTGATCTTGGACTTCCCAGCCTCCAGAAATATGAGAAATACATTTCTGTTGTTTATAAGCCACCCAGTCTATGGCATTTTGTTACAGCAGCCAGAATAGACTAAGACAGGGCCCGGACCTCGCCGCATGCTGAGCTAGGCCCCTCCATGCCATCCCTCCTGGGCAGAAGTAAACTTTCTGGATGTGACATGAGAGTTCCTCTGGCTGAGTTCCCCTCCCACTCTGGGCTTTTCCAAGCTGGAAGAAGTTCTGAGCACAGCTTTGGGGCCTTGCTGAGCCCCTCAAATGCCAAAGCCCACACAGCTTTCACACCCAGATGTGGGAGTGGGGGCTGCCAGACAAGGCAAGGCAGCGGGACTGGGCTGGTTGGGTCATTCCAGGCAGTGCGGTTCAGTTAGAACCGATACTAGAAAGTAAGCAGCCCTTAGAAAAACAGGAACAAACCATATTTATTTCCACCTAACCTCCTGCTAATTTGATGCCTCCAATGAAGTTCCCTCCCAGCCCTGTGGTTCGCTGTACTCTTACAGACACGACGCCAGAGTTCTGTTCTAAGATTTAGGCTTTATTGACCAGATGAGAAGTCAGCTTGAACGTAGCTCGGGCCTGCAGCCCCTCCACATGACTCCTCCATACAGTGTTGTCCTTTCAGTCACTGGGAGCAGCGAGACCCA
This sequence comes from Leptonychotes weddellii, assembly GCF_054177405.1. NCBI lineage: Eukaryota > Metazoa > Chordata > Mammalia > Carnivora > Phocidae > Leptonychotes > Leptonychotes weddellii. The sequence goes on from NC_138374.1 coordinate 112,893,226, forward strand.
GCCCCTCCCCCTCCTCCTGCTGCTCCTGACCTGGGGCCTGCAAGGGATGGGGGGTGAAGAGGCCAGAGAAGGGTTCCTGGAGAAGGGTGGGGTGGCAGGGGCAAGGCCCCGAGTGGGCAGGCAGGTGCTGAGGACTGGGCACATAGGGAAGGGGTGTCCAGATGAAGCCTGAGGCTGTGTGTGCCTCCCTCCACATCTGAGGGCCGAGCAGGAGTGGTGGGAACAGGGCACCGGCCTGGTCTGTGCTGGGACAGGGAGGAGCTACCACCACAGCCTCGGGACTGGGGTTAGGGGCGGAGCTATTTACCCTCAGATTTGGGCCACTGATAAATGAAAGTGTGTGTTGGGAGGTGTTTCATCCTGGCCTCTGCCAAATGAGGAACTAGATGCCTGGGGAGGTCAGACCACATCCTGACTTTGGGTCCTCAGACCTGAGTTCTTTTCCTCACCCCAAGGGGGAGGACACCGGGTCTCCAGAACCTCAGAGGCAAGAGGCTCAGAGAAGCAAGTAGCTCCAATAGTCCATGACCCTGTCTGTATGCCCTTCTGCATCCACGGTGAATTCCCGAGCTGGAACTCCCCAGGCCTATTCCGAGGGACACCAAAAAGCCCACCCTCTTACCCGCAGAGGAGAATCCAATGAACCACCAGCTTCCTCTGCCCGATCTTGTTCCTGCTTCCCTCTCCCCTGGGCCTACTGTTCCTCTGGAATCCGAGATGTGGGCTCAGGGATCTTGGCAGGATGATGACGGACACTCAGCCTAACAGGCTAAGAACAGAGGACTATGGGGCGGGTTGTGGGGAGAAGGGCCCAGTCCCACCTGCACTAAAACACTGAGGTCTCCTGCTGGTGATGGTGTCAGGTCCCAGGCAGAGGGAGCCCCGTAGAGGAGTGGGATCTCGGGCAGACTCCAAACCAGAGGGAGCCAGACACCCAAGTTCAAGTCATTAGTGATGTGTGGCAGGGCTGAGAGAGGGAGGAGGGATCCTGGAGGTCGCCAAGGCTGCTGGGAAGGGAATGGCGATGAAAAGCACAGGAGTGGGCAGCGTGCGGTGGACGGCGGCAGCCTCACTCAGAGTGGACCAAAGCCCCAGCTCCTTGCCCAAAGCCAAAGCCCTTGGGTCCGAAGTTTTTCGCGTAGCATCCTGCCGAGAGAGAAGGGGTAAGGCCTGGCTCCTCCTCCCCCAGGCCCCACCTCCCAGCCCTCCCACCAAAGATCCTCCACCCTGGGCACCTGGCCAGGCCTCCAGAGCCGCAAAATCCACCCAGCGCCCCTCACCTCTGTAGCACCCCGAGCCCCGGTCAGTGCGGAAGTTCTTGGCTCCACATTACAGCAATTTCCCTCACTGCTGAAATTATAGGAGAAGCACTATCTGCTGTCAGGGCAACCGACTAGGAGTTAGGAACCCAGGTCCTGGCCCCATCCTGCCCGTATCTGTCATATGATTCTGGCCAAGTCATTTTTCCCTCCGGGCTCGTCTCCTCATCTGTAAAGTGAAGGGTCACACTGGAAGCTCCGGAAGTGACCCCGAGGCCAGGAATTGGGTTTACATTTAGCAAGGGCATAACTGGTTAGCCCCCTACCCCCTCAGACCTCTCGACCCTTGCATTGGAAGTGAAGCCACCCACCTTTGCAGTAAATGTCGCCGTCCTTGTCAGCCAGGGTGGTGGACTCAAGGCCTTTACCACACTTGGCACACCGGAAGCAGGACTTATGCCAGGACTGTGTAGGGAAGGAAACAGTTAATGCCGCCTCCAGGGACGAGGGGGTCCCCTACCCCGCAGCCCCATTCCCCCTGACATAATGACAGTGGAAGGGTTCAAGACACTTCCGAAGTCTGCTCAGCTGGGCCTGCTGGGAGGACGTGGCCCATGGGGCCAGGCAGTGGCGGAAGCAGGCCACGGACCACGCGCGACCTCATGTCATCTGCAAGGAAGTGTTGCTGGGCGGTGAGTGGCACCAGCTGCACCACAAAGGGCAGGCGAGGGGGCGGGATCGCCACCAGCGTAGCTGTTTCCCCCACAGGCATGCACAAGCCTTCTCCAGACCCATCCTGCCTGGGGGTCAGCGGTGTGGCCGTCCTGGAACTGCCACCTACTAGCTGCACGGCCTCCGCCGTTTCCTCCTCCGGGAGACCCCCCTGCCCACCCTGCAGAATGGTCGTGAGAACTGCACATCCACACCCACAGATGGCGCCCAGCCACGGTGCAGGCTATTGCAACTGGGATTCGTCTGAGCCAGCCTGGCCCCTGAAGTTCCAGCACTGGGCTCCTTGTTTGCCCGGAAGCCACTCCCTCTTGGAGAGGGGGCTGGCGGTATCTCCCTGGCTCGCTGGCTGAGAGGATTAGAGAGCATGAGCAATGTGACGTGCCCGGCACAGGCCTGGCCCAGAGGAGGCCTGGAGCCCATCAGATCGAGTATTACTCTGGAAGGAGAAGGGGTCTGTGAAGTGCACTGAACTCAGCAGGGCAAGGCCTGAGGAGTGCGGCTTCTCCAGGGGCCACAGAAGGTCCTTTGTGGGTCTAAGAGGAACCCGCGAAGAGCCTGCCAGGGAAGAGGCGGGCCCGGGGTTTGCACACGGTGATGGGAGCCAGCACGGACACGAAGACCTCTCAGCACCCTGCTCCAGGGGCTGAGCACGCTAGGCCCCTGATGTATAGACAGTTCTGCAAAACCAGGAAAGCCAGGGGCAGGCAGTACGCAGGCAGGACAAAACAAGGCCTTTTAAGGTCAAAGAGACTCCCTCAGCACAGCCTGGGCTGGAGAACGAGAAAGGAGGCTGGATCCCCTCAGATTTCCTGGCTGCCTGATCTGTGCATGCTGGCTCCTCCTCCCAGGCCTCGGGGACAGCGGGGACAGCAGACAGCGGAGTCCAGAGAGCTGAGATGGGCAGGCCCTCCCAGCACCTCAGCAGCCACCCAGGCTTCGCCTCCTCCTCTGGGGAGCAGGGGCTGCTACACCAGCTCTCCAGGCCCGAGCGAGCGGGGCTGAAGCGCATGCGGACCGCCACCCACCCCTCACGTTGCCTTGCCCACCCTCCAAATAAGCTGGATCCCTTTGCTCACTCATTCAGCGCCCAAACGTACCCCTGTTCCTCGATTATTTCTTTCCTGGCCAAGGCCAAAGAGAGGTGGGAGCTTCTCCCGACCTTTTCTGTTTGAACACAAACATCTCTTATACCCACCCCTCAGAAGTTACAGCCTTAACTTACACCCTGTCCAGGTAATGGACATAGTGATTCTTAGCTATTTTTTATAACTTTCTTTTTTTTTCTTTTTAAAGATTTATTTATTTATTTATTTATTTATTTGAGAGAGAGAGCACATGAGAGGGGGGAGGGTCAGAAGGAGAAGCAGACTCCCTGCCCAGCAGGGAGCCCGATGCAGGACTCGATCCAGCGACTCCAGGATCATGACCTGAGCCGAAGGCAGTCGCTTAACCAACTGAGCCACCCAGGCGCCCTTTTATAACTTTCGACTCTCCTAGTGAGACACTATGAGCAGAAAGAGATACCAACTGCATAATAAGATTAACATCTCCCGTTTTCATATCATTTAATCCATGGCAAGGATCTTCCTTTTGACCTCACAACAATCCCCCAAAGTGCACAGTAACAGTAACAACAGCACCAACAGTAACAGCAATGGCCAACGTGTCCTGAGCACACCCTGGGCGCTGCGCTGGGGGCTGTGCTGGGGTCCCCACGTGCAGTATCTCCTTTATTCTGCAAAACAACTGTGTATGATGGGACTGTCATTTGCTTCGCTTTACAGATGCAGATGGAGGCTTAGAAAGGTTAAATGATTTGCCCAAAGTCACACAACTAGTAAGTGGCCAAAACCAAGGGTTGTCTAGGGTCCAAGGTCTTTTTTTTTTTTTTTACAGTCATTTTGAAGATTTTGTGTATTTGAGACAGAGTGTGAGCAGGGGAAGGGGCAGAAGGAGAGAGAGAGAGAATCCCAAGCAGACTGCCCACTGAGCGCAGGGACCAAAGCAGGCTGATCCCACGATTCCTAAACCGTGACCTGAGCTGAAACCAAGAGTCGTATGCCTCACTGACTGAGCCACCCAGGCGCCTCTAGGGCCCAAGGTCTTAATCATGGTGCCAGGATTCATGACAGCTGTGGAAATGGGTTCAAAAAAGTTAAGTGGCCCAAAGCAGAGTTAACAGTGGTAAGAGCACGAACTTCCGAGTTAGAGGGACCTGGGCTTGACTCCTAGTCCAGCCACTGCCTCGCTGGAAGATCTGGGCAAATTAACTTAATGCCTCTGACACTCAGCTTCTTCATCTGTAAAATGGGGATAATAATACCTATCTCCAACCGTGACTGTCAAGGTTGGAGCCTGCTATGGTCTAGATGATGTGGCCTAAGTGTCAGTTCCCCATCCATTGGTCCTGGGCCCCTTCCTCAAGGTGGAAAAGACTTGAAAGCTAAGACCCAAAGCCAGAAGAGCTGCAGACAGGCTCTTGGCTCAGCTGTTCCAGACGCTTGCTATGTGACCTTGGCCGAGTCTCTCCTCCATCTGGGCCTCTCTGGCCGTAGACTGAGGATGCCTCTTCCATGATTCTCTGACCACTAGTCTGGTGGATTACCAGTTCTCCTGCCTCTTCTCCACTGCAGGCTCTCTGGGAGGTGGGATTGTTTCACTGGGATGGGGGCTCGCTACAGTGATTCTTACTGTGCTCTGGGGTTGGGAGTCCACAGGGGAAGGCATACATGGCAGTCAGAAATAGTTTGCAAGGGGCGCCTGGGTGGCTCAGTTGTTACGTGTCTGCCTTCGGCTCAGGTCATGAACCCAGAGTCCTGGGATCGAGCCCCGAATCGGGATCCCTGCTCCGCGGGAAGCCTGCTTCTCCCTCTCCCACTCCCCTGCTTGTGTTCCCTCTCTCGCTGTGTCTCTCTCGTCAAATAAATAAAATCTTAAAAAAAAAAAAGAAAGAAAGAAATAGTTTGCAAAAGCTTCCCAGGAGGCTCTGATCAGCCCTGAACCTTGAAAATCTCTGCCCTGGGGGTACATGGATGTACATGTTTTCCCAGAATCCAGGTCTTACAATATGGAATGTATGTGGATTTTCCAGTGGCTCTTAACATTTTGGGGATCACAAATCCTTTTGAAAATCTGATGAAAACTGTGGATCTTCTTCCCAGAGACACAAAATTTTGCATATGCTTTTAGGGGGCTTGTAGCTCCTTTGAAACCCATCAGATTGATCTTTACAACTCCCTATAAATTGCACATAAGCATTTAATAATCAGTTTCATCAATGGCGGGCCTGTTATCCTCATGAATAAGAATGCTGGCCAAGCCACCTCTCCCCGGAGCCTATGTGTGCCTTCCTCAGTCCTTGCAGACTGGAAGGCACAGGGACAAGCAACACAGGGACGAAGGGTTATTCCTTCCCTAGAAGGGAGGGAGTTAAAGCCCAGTGCTCACGCTCCCTTGATCAGATCCAGGGCCGACTTACAAAGTTCTAGAACCCACATTTCAAGAAGGCATCTCCCCAGCCCATCTTCCCAGAAGCCACCTTACCTTCCCGGCACCAATCACCTTCTCAGCCGCAAAGACTGCCTGGCCACATCGGGGGCAGCGCTCGGATCCGCCAATCTTCTGTGCAAACTTGGAGGCATTGGGGTTGGTGGTGGGCCTATGGCCAGGGGCCCTGCGTGGGCAAGGATGTGCAGTGAGACTAGTGGGGCTGGTCCCGAGTGGGCATGACCCTACCTTCATCTCACATCAGTAGGGGGCGGCTCTCCCAACCAGGACCTCCAGGGTGCTCTCCCATTTTATAGATGGACAGACCCAGGCTCAGCACAATGCTGTTTTCATTGAAGCATCCTACTGCCCTCCACCACTGAGTTAAAACACGGGCATCAGTGAGCAGCTCATTTGCTAAGAATTGCCCTCCTCTGTTCCCCATTCCTGCAGCCTGCCTATTAGATTCTTTCCAGGAGAAATCTGCTGACAAATCATTCCCTCTGGGGCAATGACCTTGGCTAAAATGTGCTCACTCATCTGTCATTTCTGTACATTCCCCCCAAGGTCAAGATGCTGGTCAGGCAGACTGCCAATAGCCACTGTTTCAACAGGTCAGAGGTCAGTGGGTGCCAGTGAAACCCTGCCGCATTTCCAAGGAAGGGAGCTGGCTGCCCCTTAGTGCAGGGGTGAGAGATGGCGAGAGAAAGAGGCAGGTGGGGCAGTGTTGTTACTTCTGAGCCTGGCTCTGCGCCTGTGGGACCCCCAGCCAGGCCACTGAGCCTGGGCTGGGGTTTCTCATCTGAGAAAAGAGGACATTGGACCAAGTAATTCTTGGGGTCCCTCCACGCTCTAACCCCTCAGCAACTCTCGTTGTCCTGACCCCCAGTGGGTGGCTCTAGGACTTCCTTGGAGATCAATGGCTTTCTGAACCTTCCACGGCTGAACCAGAAGTGGTTGCAAATGTGTGCGACACGGGGGTGGGGGGGGGAGACCTCAAGGAAGGGGGTGGCGAGACTCTCGTACTCACTCCTCGTGCTTGATGCCCAGAGACTCCCCCTTGTCGGTGCTCAGCGTGCCTGCACCCTGCCCATAGCCATAGCCTTTGGGCCCATACTTCTTGCCATAACAGGACTTGCAGTAGATCTCCTCGCCGTGAACGGCCACGGTGGTGCTATCCAGATTCTTCTTGCAGACCACTGGGGAGGGAAGGGAGCATGGTGAGCTGGCAGTGGGGGGAACTGCTTGCTCACTGCAACACCCCACCCCACCCACCCCCGCCGCTAAAGCTCTCAGGGCGCTCTGAGAGAGAATATCCTGATCTTCCAGGAGCAGCGTGAAAATGGAAGTCAGATGGCCAGGGAGCTGGGAGCTGGGAGGGAGGGGATTTGCGTGGCCTCATTCTAGGAATGCCGGCCGGCTGAGCCACCTCTCGCAGGAGCCCACAGGTGCCTTCCTCTGTCCTCTCCACCCTCACCCCTCGCCAGGCTGTGGTGCACACCAGGGATCATCCGAGGCCACAGCCTAGGCTGACCCCAAGCCACAGGAAACCTGCTGAGGGCCTTCGCTCTGCTCTTGACAATGTATCCCAACAGGAAAGAAGAAAAAAGAAAGGAAGACAGTCCAGGTTTTCCTGCCTCCAGCAATGGACTCCTGAAGAAACAATCCATGCGTGCCTGGGGGGGCCGGGGCCGCAGGTGAAGTGATGCACCCAGAAGAAAAGAAAAGTTTCATATTTACTAAGTACCCAGCATGGTGGGCCTTGCAGTGAGATGCAGGATATGCTAATCACAACAAGATCTGGAGGTTCTGATCTCAGGAACCAGCTTGTCTTAGGAAGACCCGAGGTCAGACTCGGAAGAACTCCTGATTCCTGGGGTATCAGCAATTGGAAGGGGATGAGCTTCAGAAAGCCTGTGAGTCCCATATACCTTCCTGTGCCTGTCAGGGGGCCTGTGCCCAGCCATCCAGAGTGAAATGGTCGGAGCCTGGGGTCATGGCAGTCAGACTGCCCAAAATCAAATCTCAACTCTCTTTCTTTCCAGCTATGTGACTTCTGTGTGATGGGCAAGTTATTTTCCCTTTCTAGCCTCCATCTCTCCACTTGGTTCTTTTCGGGGGTTTTGTTTGTTTTAATTTTTTTTTTTATTTTTTAAGTAATCTCTACACCCAACATGGAGCTTGAACTCACAATCCCAAGATCAAGAGTTGCATGCTCTACCAACTTAGCCAGCCGGGCACCCCTCGGTGTCTCCTTTTGTAAATGCAGACAATAATATCTACCCCAAAAGGTGGTGGGGAGAACTAAATAAGATCTTACATGTAAAGTACTTAGCACAATACCCTGTACACAGTAGGTGCATAATAAATGTTGGCTACTCTTATTATGTAAAGTTAGTATCACCAGGACACAAGGGAGGAGGAAGAACAGGCCCAGGCCTCAAAAGATCATATGCTCCCAACCCCCACCTACTTCCCTCAAGAGACTCATCCTCACTCTATCTGCTTATGTCTTACCCTACAGTCCCAATTTGGTTCTATGATACTCCTTCACTATGGAGATTGGGTGTGCCCAATTGGACCATAGACTCAAACATGTCCTTCTGAAGAGGGAGCCTTCCAGAAACCACTAGAGGAGCCACGCCTCTCACCTCCCCCTGAGACAGCTCTCAGCTCAGCTCCGTGCAACTTGCCATCCTCTTGCCTTTAATGGGTCTGGTCCTCCGCCAGCTCCTCTCTTACCCTGAGCCCCAGGTTGCAGACTTCAGACTAAATAAGGGCCCTCTCGTCCTGCCCTTGAGATCCTCACCCCATTCCAGTGTTCTGGGCAGCCCAAATATGGAACTTCCCACCACGTCCCCTGGGGCTTAGCTCCTGGCAAGGAGGGAGAGGGAACAACAGGCCAAGGGCTCCAACATTCCCTTCTAGGGCGGGAAGTCAGGAGTTGGCCTGGAATTGCTTCCTGTAAGACCCAAGTTGAACTGGGAATTCCAAAACCAGAGGGAAGGCAGAAAGCAGAGACAAGAACAGTTGGGGGAACAGAGGGCTCTTTTGAGTGATCTTGCCAGCAGAAGACCCAAGAGCTCAGCCCAGAGGAGACAGCAGGGCCTACCAGTCATTAACCTCCAGGCGGCTCCCTGCAGTGCCAACAGAGCCCTGACTTCCAGATCTGGTGTGAAGACCACCCTGTCGGTTTCTGCCCTGCTTTTTCTCCCCCTGGCCCTCCTGCCCACCATGGCCCATCTTCAACACCTTACCCAGGCCCTCCACCCTTCTACCTCCATCCAGGCAAGATAATCTGGTCACCTGGAGGCTCTACCAAAGACTCAACTGAGGGGAATTTTGAATGAAGGCCTAAATAAATTTCTACCAAATAATGTTGAGATTAAAAAAAAAAAAGACTTAGGTATGGTTAGTTATGTATTTGTTGGAAAAATGTCCTTCCAGATGCCACAGGCTCAGTGAGGCCTTCTGATGCTATTTTGAAGTATGGGCAAGAGGCAGTCCCAGGTGAGAGGTCAGAGCCCCCCTCACCCCACCCCAAAACAGAGAGGGATTCTCTCTGGAAGGAAAACCAAGGCCCACAAAGAAGTTCAAGCTCACAGAATTAGCCAGAAGCAGGGCCAGGTCAGAACCAAGCCTGATTTCCAGACCTGGCTGTTTTCTGACTGCCAAAGGTCCCTTTCAGGCAGGCCAAGCCTGTGGGACCAAGAGGGTGAAAACTGACAACAAATGTCAGCCTGTGGGTGAGGAGATTCTGGTGTCAGAGGGCATGCAGGGCTTCTCTGAGCTTCCCCTGTGCACTGGGGTCCTGGAAAACAGTGCAATTTCATCAGTCAACCACCATTAGGCCAGACCAGGTCTACTTTTCCACAGGGCTGGCTGTTCAACCCTGACCTGCCCAGGAGGGAGTTGGCTACAGCTCAGAGAAGGGCATGCAGCCTCAGGGTAGGCCCCCAGCTGCAGAGCTGAGCTCTTCTGCCTGTTAGCAGGAGGTGGCCACCCCTACTGAGGCCACCGGAGTAGACTTCAGGCCCTCTCTGTTCCTGCTTCCAGGTCAAAGGCCAAGCCCAGGGCAGAGGCCATTCCCCCTGACTCTGTTACATCATCTTGTCTTCCACCTGTCTGTCCCAGGCCCTCAGGAAAGGGAATGTAGGTGCCACACTGACTAGAAGCCAGAGCCAAGGACCCGAATGGTCAGAGGTCCAGACAGCAAGGGGACTATGGCCCTAATCCCACCCAGGTCCATACTCTGTGAGCCTTAGGAAGGAAAGCGCCTTCAGAAGAAACTTAGGAAGGAACGTCCTTTGATTCTCGGGGTCATTCTGAATTCTTGAATTCAAGCTGGACACTTAATCACCCACTTCTCTGAAAGAGAGAAGCGATGCTCCTTCCATTGATAAACAAATCATCAAGAACCTGCTGGGTGCTCAGTGCTGTTCTGGTACCAGGAATCAGCAAGCTGTGGGGATACCTGGTTGCCGGGACCTCTCTAAGCTCGGATACCCAGGAGCTGTGCTGGCCCGGAGACCCCAGCGCGACACGAGACTGCTCCCTATGCCTGTTACTTTCACAACACCCCCTCCCAGCCCTGCTCCCCAGCCTGACTTTCCACAGCTGTTTCTAATCCTCCACACCCCTTCACGCCCTGACCCAGGCCTGCTCCCTTCTTCCTATGCCACCCCCTGAATTCCTGCCTTCCCCCCACCGCCACCAACAGCTACTCCTCCACGAGCAGGACCGAGGCCTCTCAGCTGCCTCTGTAGTGATTAAGCAACATGTGAGAGCAAAGACCAAAGCCCTATAGACCCCAGCAGCCCAGACCCTCTTCCTGCCAATGCTGAGCCCTCTGAAAAAATAAACGGCTTGAAAATTCCTAAGTGCAGTGAACTGCTGATAACAAGAAGCTGCTGTTTGCGGCCTCCTCTGTGGGCTACGGGCCAACAAGGCCCCACTGGGGCTCATTTACTCCTGTTCATCAGATGCAGCCCTTGGGTGGCCACTCCAGCTGGCTGCACAGGGTGTGGGGGGCCCCTGCTGTCCTGTGCTGGGTGCCTCCCAGCTGGGTGGCCCGGAAGAGATCTGGTGAACATCCAGTGACCAGGTGGCCCTTGGTCCATCTGGTTCCTACTCTGGATCACGAATCACCTAGGAACAAAGCGGCCATGGACACTCCCAACTTTGCTTCATGTGATACGGGATGGATGGGACCCCCTTCCCTGGATCTCTCAGATGGGCTATGAAGTCTCCTTTATGTCATCACACCATGTTGTCTGCAGCTCCCTCAGCAGCGCGCGCGCGCGCGCGTGTGTGTGTGTGTGTGTATGTGTGTGTGTGTCCAGGGCAGTGTCTGTCATTTATCAAACATTCGCAGTTGCGTTAAGTACTTTGTTTTCCAAGCTTCTTTCTGTTTGTTCTCACAACAACCCCCATGAGGTAAGTATTATTAGCTCCCCTGTAATCGTGAGAAAACTCAACCAGGGAGAAACCGAGTAACTTGCCCATCAGCACACAGATAACCAAAACTGAACTCAGATTCAAACCCTGCCCGACTGGCTCCAGAAACCTAGGACTTAACTAAGACATCCCCCTGCCTCCAACTCTGTCTGCCCTCATGGAAAACTCCTCTTCCTCTGACCAGGACCCTCTGTTCTGATCACAGTGAACCAAATCATTTAGAAATGGGGGGCAGGGCGCCTCCTCAAGGCACCACTTCCTGGGTGCTCTGACAACACCGTTGGGGTCAAGGACTCCTGGAGCCACTTGACGGCTCCCAGCTGCTTGCTGTCTGTTGCCCGGTTTCCTGCTCACCCGGGCTTGTGATTCGAGCCAGCTCCAGGTTACTGGGGGTGGATGTCAAAGATCTGTTTGCTCATCGTCCTCTTATCCCAGGCTGTTGGAGCAAAATGGGAGGTGAGGGAAGTGACCAGGCTGGCCCAGAGGGGCTGAAGAAGGGAGAACCCAGCTCTTGCTCCAGGCTCAGTGTCCCCATAAAGTTGCAACCTCTCTCACCTTTTAACAAGGGATCATTTGGGTCCAAATTTGGGTAAAACTTTGGGCCCAAAGTGGTTTCCTCTTAAATGATGGCATTGTGGCAGGGAGAGAAAGAGAAAGCAGAGTGGAAAGTTTCCCTAAGCAAGTCTGGAAGCTTGGCACCCCGCCCCAGAGCGGCTGCCACCCCCACCAGCTCTGGCCAGTTCTTCCCCTTAGAAAGCAGCTTCTGAGCGGAACAAAGAGGCCTGTAAGTGCTTCCCTCCCCAGCTGTGCTCCAGCCAAATGTCAAGCTGTTTGCATCCCATGGGGCCCGTCCCCTGCGGTGTTGACAGGCCCAGCCTGTGGGGCCAGGCCCCGTCCCAGTCCCCACGGCAACAGCGGCAGGGCCCGGGGCGCATACTCACTGCACAGGAAGCAGGATTTATGGAAGCTACTGCCTTCGCACTGAACCTCTTCCGCGAAGTAAACCGTCTTCTGGCACACCCCACATTTCTTGCCTCCTCCCCAGTTCGGCATCCTGAAACTGGACCCAGACAGGGGAATTAGTTTTACGGGGAGCTGGAGACCCAGACTGCCCGTGACGGGAGAACCACAGGCAGACCGAGGATGGCAAAAGGGCAGGCAGGGCAACTGTGGGGGCCCCCAGTCCTGGCTGGGCACTTCCTCCTGATGGTTCTCCGCGTCCTTCTCACACTGTCACTCGGGGGCTTCCTGCCCCAGTGCCAGCAACAGACAGTCACTGAGCCACTGCTGTATTTTCAGCCCGGGGCCAGGCACTCTAATATAAGTAAGCATAAGATACCGGCTCTCCAAAGGAGGCTGTGGAAGCAAGACATTGAACCCTCTGCTACGTGCATCAACAGCGATGAATCTCACCAAGGTCTGTTCGAGCCAAAAGAGCAGATACACTAGAATTCACAAAACACATATCATCTGTGGGAGGTTCACAGACAAAATTCATATTGTCAAGGGAGGAACCCACGGGTGGAAAAGTTATAAAGAAAAAGCAAGGGAAGATGATCACAAACTATTATCTTAGACTTGTTACCTGTAAGACAGGGAAAGGCCCAGAGCTGTGTGGGGGTCTCCAGAGGGGCTGCTAAGGCGCTGACAATATTTTTTCTTAACCTGGGTGGTTGTCCCATGGGGGCTCACTTTACAATTATTCTTTGAACTATACATGAAGGTATTATATGCTCCTTTATATGTAAGATACAGCTCACCAAAAAAAAACCCAGAAATTTTTTTAAGC